>NC_081410.1:668365576-668723576 GCF_030272615.1 Cryptomeria japonica | reverse complement strand
CTGCAGTGATGCCAGAATCACAAGTTTTCTTTGAGTCCTCCAACTTTTTTATGCGAAATTTATGACCATTGTAGCACATAACGTTGTGGTGTTTGACCTACGATATGTCAAACATGTAAAATTTATTGCATTGTGAGTTGATAAACATATGGGTGATTAATAAATTTATACGTACCTGTTTATCTCTTATACCATATGCTAAATCAATTTCCCTTTGTGTAACATTGGAATCTCCATTACGATGTGCTTCTTTAACCAATGAAGCCACACCTTCCCATGTTAACATGCGTCCAGAATGTTGACAATGTTCAATCCATACCGTCATCCAATCAAGATTGTTTGCAATATACAAATGTAGTGCATCCCACTCTCGACCAACTGTACAAAAAATAAATAGATGTCTTACAATCGATTTATTTTGAAGATTAAGAATTAGTTAACTACAATAACATCTTATAATTACCTCTCACTTTCCTCAATCTACCTTTCCCCATCAAGTACTCCCCTTTGAATTTGTTAATGGTGTTGGGATCCCAAATGCGATCCACGTGGATCTTTGTAGCAAACTTAGGAAGATATTCAGAAATGTACACCATAGTCTGGTATACCATGTATCCCTCCACGATAGAACCCTCAAGATGTGCTCTTTGTCGAACCAAAGCCTTCAAAAATTTCAAGTGCCTCTCAACCATCCACATTGACCTAGTGTGTACAGGTCCACACAATTCAATCTCCTCAAGTTGGTGTATGAGGTAGTGTTCTTGTGCATTGAAAAAAGTTGGAGGTAGACACTTTTGCATTTCACACATTAAATGAGGAATTTTTCTCTTCCAATATTTTATATCATCTTTATTGATTTCTTTACATGACAACCACCTACAAGGTATTCAAGACGCAAAAAAATATATTACATAACAAGTAAAACAAATCACAAATATAATATCTATACAACGAACTAAACAAATATCACTACTTACCTCATGTATTTTCCAAGATCATATATGACTTGCTTGACATTATTGTCGAAGTTGTCTGGGAGAGATAGAGGTAGAATGTACTGCAACAATTATAAAATTATCTTTTCATTTTTTTGTAACATAATGAAAAGTACACGTACGCACGGTACTTAAATACATACTAAAAACACAAGAGCATGAATTACCTTAATGCAGGTATGCCAATCATGCATTTTCATCCCTGGCCCAAATTCACTTTTCTTTGATATGAGATTGTTTATGTTCGCAGAAAATCCTGTGGGAAATCAAATTTTTCGTATGACTTCTTTTATAGCATTGCTTTGCCGGTCCGTTAATAACTAAGGAAGCTCACTTATATCAATCTGGTCTCCATGGCTATTTGATTGAATGACATTTATCATTGCATGATTGGAATCTTGAATGTCACTACATATTTTGACAATTTTTTCTTTGTCACGCCTTCCATCCAATATTTTCCATACTGTCTCTGTTATATTCTTTCCAATATGCATACTATCAAACAAATGAACAATTTGTAACTGCTCATAGTAGGGCAACCTACTAAATTTTTGGGGATAACTTTTTAGTCCCTTAGGAAGGTGGTCATTTATGCCTTCATGACCTTCATGATCATCAATCACATCATCAGTAAACAAAACAAAATAGAAAAGATGTTTTATGACAAACCAATAGATGGAATGGCATTAGCTTGATGATTAATTCTATTATATTCCAACTTCCACAGGTGAGGTGCCATTCTTCATGGCTTTGATGTATTCTCTTCTTTCCCATTGAAAAGATGTTTTTTAGTATTTCGATACTTATGATTTTTGTGGAGAAAGTGCCTATACTCATCAAACACCTGCTTTTGTAAACTTTTTGAATGATGAGATTTCATCTTTGGACCACAAACGAGACATGCAAATTTTCCCTTTGTTTGAAGACCTACAAGATAATGTATAATTGGATTAAATATGATAATTTTTTGAATTATAATGTTCATGCACAACTTAAACACTATAGCATACCACAAAAATGTGTTAGCCTCGGGGCATCGTGTATTGTCCATAGAAGCATCGCATGGAATTGAAATTGTCTTTGTCCTATTGGTCTAGAGACATCATACATAGTGACACCATTCCATAACTCCAGCAACTCATCGATAAGAGGCTCGATATATACATTCATATCTTTAACTTGGTACTTACCTAATTGAATGAACAAAAACATTACATAATTATTATGACCATTTTACTGCAATATTTATAATTAAATTTAGACGACTATATTTAAATGATAAAATACCTAGAACAATCATTGCCAACATTATGTGATCCCTCTTTATTGACATCCATGGAGGAATGTTATTGTTGATAACAAAAATAGGCCACACTGAGTAAACGGATCTCATCTCTCCAAATGGATTGACATTGTCCGTTGCCAATGAAAACCTGAGATTACGAGGTTCTTCTCTAAAGTGTGGCCACTTTTCCTCTATGTCCATAAATGTTGAACCATCTGCAGGCATTCGAATAATGTCATCTCAACTTCTATTGCGTGCATGGTAATCTATAAATTGTGCCAAGCTAGTGCACTTGAATAATCGTTGCATACGTGGAATAATGGGAATATAGCAAAGAACCTTGCGAGGAACCCTTTTTGTTATTTGATCTGTTCAATATCTACTGCTATGACATTCAGGGCATTCAGTTCGAAATTCATGTTGTTTTTGATATATAATATGATCATTGGGACAAGCATCTATTGCTTGATACTCCATTCCAATATCTTTCATAATGACAGATAATCCTCGGTATGAGTGAGGTAGAATATTTGATGGTGGTAACAAAAACTTACCTATCAATCTACAACAAAAAAATATAATTTGTTATAATAAAGAATATTAATGGTACAACATGATTCATAGTTTATTATGACATATATGACATACCTTAACATACATGACATTGTTATGTTGGATAAACTATTCATAACCTTTAAGTTCACCAACAACAATACAGCAGAGAGAAGAGTTGCCTGCGAGCCTTTGTAAAGGGCCTCAGATGCCTTCTCAAGTAGAGGGACATCATGAACAACATCAAGGTCATCTTCATCATCATGATCAGCTGCACGAGTACTAAATGAGTCATGGATCAATGTATTTGTACCATCATCTTCAATTGTGTTTTCTGGCTCATGATCGTCATCTTCCATGGGATCATTATCTTCAGCTTTGATATTCGCACCTCCATGTTCATCCACTTCAAAAACCATATCCTCAGGGTTGTGTTGATCCATACCATGTGCTCTGGGGTGCTCGACCTATATAAAATTGATAAACATAAATAAACCGTGATCATGATCTCATCATCACGTGATTTATTATGTATATAAATTGTCAAAACGATATAATGAAAAACTTACCAATGGATGATAATCATGTCCACCTTCAATGTGACCATGCAGCCTACAATGTTTCTTCATTGTTTTGATTAGAAGTCTTCTAGTCTTTAACCCCTTACAAATTTTGCACGGACAATAACATTTTCCATCACCTTTTCTTTTCAAGTTAGACCATAATCTAGCAATTGTCTCCTTATTTTGTTGTTTGTTGATATTGTCTGACATGGTCTTTCTTCATAGGCAAGAAAATAGAAATTATCATCATTGAACAAAGCATCTTATTGAATTTAGATTTCTAGTTTGCTTATGGTACATCACACAACATGGAAAACGAGAAATACTCAATAAATAACATGATTCATTGATCTAGTATTATCACAATCTGCACTTGGCCTTCAATATTTTCTCCTCCTAACACTGTTTATCCATTACTTGTCAAGTACAGAACTCTAAAACCCATGGCTATTAAAATACACAAGACAACATTGTAGCATCTTACATCTGTTATAAAACCAAAGCACTTGGGAGTGATTCTTTTGTTTGTCACAGTCCAGGAAAACGATGTCTACTGGAGCCTTGAATAACTGACTAGAAAGATTTTTAATTCCTTTTCTTTTTCCTTCTAATTTTTTCACTGTCACTTCCATCCTCCAAGTTAGATGCCCTCGCCCTTTTCTTTCTTCTTGTTTTTTCGTACTCATTGTCATGCTTTGAATTATTTTTCTTTCTTGGTGACTCCTTACTGCTTTCACTGTCAGTTTCACTCTCAGAATTTGAGTCTGATGTATCAGAATCTGACGAACCTAATGAACTAGAAGAATCGTCATTAGAGGTAGATTCATCTGACTCAGGAATAGACTTTTGCTACTGCATTACAAGCCTTGGCATATTCTTCAAATACTCGCCTAAACTCTCAGTGATACCACCAAGACCAATAGAAGTAAAGAAATTGATAGCAAACCGTGAATTTTTGGGATTGTCCTTTGGAGAAATTGAATCAAAAGACTCCTGCATTGTTGGATCGTTCAACCTTTCATTAAGCAACAATATACGAAGTTGCTCTGCCAGCTCCTGCAAGAGAGTATTTATAAAAATACAGGAAGAGGAAGTAGTATCTTCCTCTGTCAGATGTATATAAGCAAGACAATACCATGGAAGAGCATCTGTGCCAAGTAAGTGGGCAAAAAACTTTGCAACATTACACAGTTTATTTGTTTCCAGTCTGTGTATCATAGAATACTGTTGTACAAAACACTTATCAAAAAATTCCTCATAAATTTTATTGATCATACATAATCTTTGCCCAAGAAGACCATAATAATGAAGGTATGTTCTCTCTTGACTAGGTTCAAGCTTGATCTTTAGTAGCTTATGACCAACTTCCTCAAAATCAACACTTGACATGATTGTCAAATAAATTGTATGTCTTAAATTGACCAAGTTTGTCTCTGTCTCATCCTATATTCTCAGTGCTTCCTCACCTTCCTCTTCATCATCATCATCATCATATGAATCATCACCTGAATCATTCTCCCCTTCTGCTTCATCTGAAGAAGCATCTCCAAGGATATCTTTCTTCAATTTTTCATAGGTTGCCTCATGCTCTAAGAAATCAGGATCTGGCTTGAAAACATCCAAACTAACTTCTTGATTAAGTTCATCTTCTAGAAAAACTTCATGTGTTAACTGATCTGGATGCACAACTGGATGACCCTTGAACTTAACTTTGCAATTTGCAAAAAGGCCTTCAATTAAAAACTGTACTCGTTTGTCAATTTCCCCCTCATGGAGAATACCTCTAAAACTTTCAAAAATCCTATAGAGACCTTTGGGTGAAAGGTCTTGCAACAAAGAACCACATTCTTTCACGAACCCAACAGCAACCTCTACATTATCATCTGTGGGGTTCTCTAGTAAAAGGGTTAGAAGTTCCAAGGCAATGATCTCATGTGCAACTTGTTGATTCACTAAATGAGCTATGAATTTGGCTGCTACTATCAACATGTGCTTGTCATTGCATTTGTATGCCCTCTTAAGCTACAAAATAATTCTTCGCAAAAGCAGATTGCCAACTTTAAGAAATTTTGTATTTACCATAGCAACCAACACAAGAAAAACATCTGTAAATCTAGGGGATGCCATTTGGGATTTCATACAAGACCTAGAAAATAGACCCCTCCCATGGATGAGATTCTCTGCAAACAACTCTAGAATGATGTTCTTGATGTTAGATGCATTTACCTTGTTTACTAACCCATTGATACTCTTCTGAAGGGCATCCCATGTCATGCGCTGCTATTCCACACTGCTCTTGTCTTCCACATCTTTCATCATTTGAGCCAGCTTAAATGGGGGAATGTAAACACTCCCACTTCTTCCAACACCCTTCTCAACTCCTCTTACAACACCTTCACCATTCCCATTCTGAGATGGAGTAGACACAACACCAAAAGTTTTCACTTCCACTGCCTCTTTGTCCCTCTTGTTTCCAGAAGCCCCTTTACCACTTAATTCATGCTTATTTCTGTACATAAACCCATCAGGAAGCATGAATTTTTGCATATAAGCTCGCCCAAATATTTTACAGTTATTTTTCATCAAGATTCCCTCAGGAGCTGGCAGATCCTGCTTCCATACTTTAATTTTGTTTTCTCAAAGGACAATCCTAAAAATCCATGCATTGCAAACAACTTTTTACACCTTTGTTGGTTGTGGTGGCGTCACAGAGAGTTTACATTAATAAATGAAGAACATGCCAATACTTTTAATGCAGCAGTAGAAGTCTATCTCTTATTCAATATCTCTAGTGAAACCCCCATGATCTTTTGTTGGAGTAGAATTTGTTATATTCTAGAAAGGATCTTGTCCTTTGTTGATGGGATATTCATCTACCTCAAGAAATAACTATTCTTTTCTCCAACAAGAAGTGGAACTAAATGAAGATCTAGCACCATGAAATGAATCCTCAAAAGGATTACTATAGTTAGTTTTGGTAGATATTGATCTGGGTAAAATACTAATGTGGCTTTAGGAAACATTATGTACTAGCTTAGCATACTCTAACAACTTTGGTGCGACACGCTACATCCAATTAAGTCTCCATCGGTATCTCTATTGTGTTTATGGACTGGGATTCAATGTACTCTTTTTATACACAGATTTTACTTTCAACTGAGGAGGTTTGTATGTACTTACTTGTCTTTCGATTGTATCCCTATTTCAAGAATTTCTTCTATCAACAAATCTTGAACATGCCTTCCATGCTAGCCTTGTTGATACGTTCAACACCATCTTGTGCAACAAATCTTTAGAACTCTGCTATTTCATTGAAGAGTGAGTAGTAGGGACAATCTAGGACACTTACAGAGGTTTTGCAAGAGAGATAAATAGACCTAAATATTATGGCTTAATAATGATCAATAGGTAAACAGATAAGAAACTCTCAATATCAAAATGACTTTCTCAATTGTCTTTACTAGAAATGGATAGATCTGCTAATAATGGCTTTATGACTGTATGTCAACTTTAGACTCAATCCAAGAAGAGCTAGAACTAATATGCGATATCTAGATTTATGATCTCTATAATATAACAATCTCATAATTATGTTTCCACGCATCTATACCACAACACAAACATCATGCTAGTGTTCAGCCATAGCAATTGATATCCTAATTATAGAATGTGAAATATGCACATAACTATGAATAAAGATTAAGAAAAACTATGAAAGATGCTTATTGCAAACATAAATGACTAATGGACAAGAATTAAATTCATTGTAGATAGTTTTGAATATCAAATTCACTTATTTGTGTGCATTTAGTAACTCGTGTACTTGTGGCCAACCATTTATCTCTTTCATAAATTAAACACTTATTAATAACATTAAATGGCTGAGTAATTATGTTTTAGTTGAAATTGAAAATAAAATATTTTATTTCAGGACAGCTCACACTATTCCCTATCATATTTTAGACTCTCGGTTTTGTTAGTAGTGGTTTGATGTCTTTGGAGCTGATCATTGCATTTCTTTAGTTAGGTTTGCCAGTGTACTCCCAGCCTGTGCCAAAATGGGAGCTTTGGAACAGGGTATGGACATCCATCAAAGCATAAAAGATAGAGGAATTTTGTCAGATGTAGTTGCAACTGCTATGTTAGAATGTATGCAAAATGTGGAAGCATAGACAAGGCATGGGAACTGTTTGACGGATTGCCTCAAAGAAATGTGGTTTCTTGGACTGCAATGATTGTCGAATATGCACAAAATGGATTTGTTGAGAAGGCTTTAGAAACTTTCAAGCAAATGCAATCGACAAGTGTAAAGCCAAATTCCACAACCATTGCTACTATCCTCCCTGCTTGTGCCAAAATGGGAGATTTGGAATGGGGTATGGACATTCATTGAAGCATAAAGGATAGAGGAATTTTGTCAGATGTTGCAGTTGCAACTACCTTGGTAGACATGTATGCAAAATGTGGAAGCATAGACAAGGCACGTGAACTGTTTAATAGAATGCTTGAAAGAAATGTTGTCTCGTGGACTGCAACGACTGCTGGATATGCACAAAATGGATTTGTCGAAAAGGCTTTAGATACTTTCAAGCAAATGAAATTGGAAGGCATAAAGCCAAATTCCACAACCTTTTCCAGCATCCTCCCTGCCTGTGCAAAATTGGGAGCTTTGGAATAGGGTATGGACATCCATCAAAGCATAATGGATAGAGAAATTTTGTTAGGTGTTGTACTTGCAAATGCCCTGCTTGACATGAATGCAAAATGTGGAAACATGGACAAGGCTTGTGAATTGTTTGATACGATGCCGCAAAGAGATGTGCTCTGATGTGAACAATCAACACACATGTATACAGGAGGAATGGATTGCTGCTACACATTTGAATGTTCACTCCTCAATCACAATTCTATGGTTTTACGAGATTAAACTAGGGCAATTAACCACAACATGTATATTTTTTGCAACATGAAATTAAAAACTAGGGAAATTTGAATCTACCTCCTGTGCGGGATTGCAAGCAATGCCACAAATGCCTTCGATGCAGGTTTGATGTTCTTGGGGGTTGAAGTCACCACAGACGCCTATGCGGGATTGCAATGCACAAATGAATTCCCCTCTTCTTCTTTTTAAAGTAATGATCGTTGTCTTCAGAATTACAACGAACTCGAGCACTTTTTTGAAAAAAAAAAAATTCTCATTGCTAATGCCTTCTTCGTCAAAACCAAATGGGAAATTGCCGTCGGAATTACGACGAATGCAGGCATTTTAAAAATAAAAAAAATCAAATTTGGCCACAATATACCTTCTCCGTCGGAAACCTTAGTCGGAAATCTAGTCCAGATGTATTAGTGTGCACTCCAAAAGAGCTAATCAACCTGTCAATGAAATTTCCTGCAAGAAAACTTGTTAAAGATCAAAGGGGATAGGCCCCACTATAGGCGCCAATTAATGTGATGCTAAAAATGTGGTATATAGGAGGCATACACATATAATGAGACAATAAAATGTAATTGAAAAGCTTAATTGAAAACTAGATTAGAAATGCAAACCATAAGCCTTCCTTGAAATGTCCCATTTGCCTCTATTCTTGAGGACCTTGAAGGTGTTGGATTGATGGGCTCTTAGCAGAGCAATGACCTCCAAAGTGGAAACTCAAGAGTTTAGTAGCTATTTGATCATGATTGACTATGGAGATGATATGAAATGCATGATCTAAGAAACTAGATTAACATGCTATGATTAATCCAAAAGCTAATTACTAGATAATTGAAATGCAAATTACCTATAGTAACAATGCCTAAATTGATATGAGATGGGATCCTTATTGCTCCAAAATGGGGGATATTTATAGGAATTCCAAGGCCAAAGCTGAGGTGGCAAGAATCAACGATCTAGATTTGATCTGAAGATATCAAGGGCCAAGATTGAGGAAGTTGGAGAAGAGGTTGGAGGAAGGGACACTTGTCATCTTTGTGGTGATAAGTGTCAAGGAGCCTTGCTCATGAGAGGGCAAGTGTCCAAGGGAGGAGACATGTGGCAAAAAGTGCCATGTGTCTCAAGGGGAGAATATCCACACCATAGGAGGTTAGGATAAGGAGGTTAGGATGTGCAAGATAGGATAGGGTTAGTTAGACCCATGATTATGTGGAATGGGTTAGGTTAGGGGATGGTTAGGTTAGGTGGTTAAAAGTTAGGAGCCATGTGCTCATTTGAATTCAGAAATTCAAATAATTGGAAAATGATAAGTAGTCTCAACAAACTTGAGTTTGTTAATCTTAATTAGGGATTAGAAAAATTGATTCATATGGGGAGACATTAATTAATTTAGAATTAATTAATAAAAGAGGGATATGAAATGAACTATATAAATAAATCATGTAGATTTATTTACTAGTAGATGAATAGAGAAATTAATTAAATTGCTTGTGAATTCAATTAATTGGGAAGGGGAATTAATCAAATAATTGTGTATTTAATTAACTATCTTTAGACCATTTTTAGGTGTATACAGCACCTATGGATTCATCTTTCTTAAATTTTACTTAACCTGCTTAGCTCTTGGAGCAATGGATAAGTGATGCATGATCAGGTTCGGATCTATTTCGGGCATATCAACATATGACCAAGCGAAATTGATTTTCTTTTCCTTGAATAATTTGATAAAATCTGGTTGTTCCTCTTATGTCAGTGATTCTGCTAGATGTATGGTTTTGACTACTACTTCAGTACCGATGTTTATTGATTTTATTGGCTCAATCAATATTGGTGACCTTTCTTGATAGTATTTAGGAAGAGTGTCAAGTCTTCCATCTTTAGGTGCCTCAAAAAGGTTTTCACCTACAAATGCGTCCTTTATTTTTACTTTTTTGTGATCTAATACCTCCATTGACTGGTTTTCACTATTAGATCCCTTGTTTATTTCATTTTTCTGACTGAGAGACTTGGCACTCCCTTGATTGCAAATATCATTATTTTGTTCACTGTTTGAGCACGTTTCTAGGTTGAATGAACATAGATACTAGACAATGGATTCATCATCTGGGAATATTGGTATATTATGGTGCTCATGTTCTTCCTAGTCTATGAGATCAGGATATATGAGTGGTAAGGAGTCATTTGGTGGGTTGAGATCAGTCGCGGTAAGTATCATGATAGAGTCATCGTTATATTTTTTTGGGATACTGGTTAGGTCTAGGATATTGTCAAGGTTTTCGATGGTATTATCTTTGATGTGGCCTTGTTCGTATTGCCGCTACTCATTCTCACTAGCCTTGTAGATATGTCATGGTCCAAATTCAAGTGGTCGAGATTCTAAGCCTTGTCCCTCTTGAGAAAGGGATGTGTATGAGTGGATGGTATCTACCTCAATGTCTTTAGTAACATCTGAACAACAACCCCACTCATATTCATCAGAATCGGTTTCAGAATTACTATCCCAGATTATCTCGTTGCTTCTAATAGGTATGTTGTATGGTGAGAAAAGATCTCTGACAATTGATACCAGTTTTGTAGCTTTTTCCGATTCAGAATCAGAGCCTACTTGTACTCTTTGCATTTGTTCATACACTGTTTCTCTTTGATGAGTAGTAGTTTCTTCGGGTGGTGGTTCTACCTCAGTTTGATCAGGTTCTTGCACATGATACACCTTCTTATAAGAGGCTTCCTCCCTTTGAATGGCCAGTTCTTCTTGTTGTTTCTCATTTTCTTGATGTTCTTTCTCTTTCCTTGTCATTTCTACTGCTTGGTGTAGTGCTTCTTGCCTTGAGTTTTCATTATATTTTTTCTTTTCTCTCCACTAAGGTTTTTGATGGTTTTTTTTGTTTCTGCATAGGTGGTATATGTTGTTCATACCCCAGTCCTATTTTGTCTCTTGCAAATTGTGAAAGAGGTTGTAAGGGTTTGATTATGTCGTCTTGGTGCTTGCCAATAGGTCCTCTGTCATTGTATCCCATCTGTTGCATGATCTGAAACCCTTTTCTATATTGTTGTGTTGGTATTGCTACTTCTATGGCGGCTGCTTTGACTTCTTCTTCATCCTTATATAGCCAACTAAGGATGTGTTTCTCTTTTGATTCATCGGCCAGTGTGCCTAGTTGGATAAATTTTCCAACAAACTTGGTGATGGGTTGTGTTGCTTGATGTGTTGACGTAGAAAGTTGTTCATAAGATTTTGGTGATATTGGCAATCTTGATAGACATAGGGGTTTAAAAGAGTATTACCCATGCCTTGGTCCTTGATTTTCATCTTTTGCTTGAAGTCTATGGATAGAGACTTGAGTTCTTCTTGATGATGATTGGATGTTGAAGAAGCTTGGGCCTCCCTATTGTGTGGAACCAGGCTATCTTGAGCTACCCCCATAGCATTGCAGTGCTGAAAAGGGTTGTTATATGCAGATATAGAAATTTCTTGTCCATTGTATGAGAACTTGATACATTGATGGTATGTGGAAGGTACTGATTGCATTTCATGGATCCATGGACGACCCAATAGTATATTGTATGTCAATTATATGTCCAAGACTTGGCACATGGTGTCCTTTTATACTAGACCTACCTAAATATACAATATTACCATTCCTTTGGATGACCTCTCTTCATCATCATAGGCTTTTATGGTGATCTTCTTGTTCGGATCAATAGATTGCTTAGAGAAGCCTAATGTATGGATAAGCTTTAAAGTACAAATATTGAGACCAGCTCCTCAATCTATTAATACTCTTTTTACTTGATGTTTATAGACTAAGACTTCGATATGGAGTGGGGTGTTATGCGGATGATTCAAGGAGACATCATTGTGTTCGGAAAAGGATAGGTTATGAGGCCCTGTCATATGAGCCACCATGGCTTGGAATCGATCAATATTCAGATCATTTAGAATGTTTGTTTTGATAAGTGCTTGTTCCAAGATATCTTTGTGTTTTGGTGAGAATTTGAGCAATTCAAGTATGGATATCTGAGCGGGAGTTCTCCGTAGTTGATCAACTAAATTATATTGAGTCTTGGGGAGGGTTGAGGATGTTGATGTGTTCCCTTTCAAGACGTATTTTTGCACTCTGGTTGTCGCATTTATCGATGCATGTTCTTGTTTGTCCTTGATTTTTATGACATTTACTTGATTGTCATATGTCGATATGTGATTGATGGTGTTCTCGTATATGTGATTTATACGAGCTCTATTGGTATCATTTGACATTGAAGCTCCTCCCTTGTTGTAATTTGGAAGAGGATTTTTAAAGGCTTCATGGTCACCATTCATTTTGTGACCATCAACTGTTAAATCGCCTCTATCAATCATGTCCTGAATGATGTTCTTTAGCCTCATGCAATCATTGGTGTTATGTCCTTTGTTTCGATGAAAATCACATAAGTACGAATCATTCCACCAAGGTGGTTTTACCAGGGGTTCAAAGTTGTTTGTGGCTGGAAATGTGATGATCTTATTCGCCAAGAGTTCTCAAAGCACTGATTCTAAGGTTTGTCCTAATGGTGTGTAGATGCGTCGATATGGGAAAGTATTGGTGTTGCCTCTCTAGTTTGCGTTATTCCCTTGGTTAATGTTGTTGCCTTGGTTAATGTTGTGGCCTTGGTTAGTGGTGTTGCCTTGATGATTTTTGTTGGTTTTTGATGTTGAAGTTCCTTGATTAGTATTTTACAGATAAGTGTTAGTGCCTTGATTAACACTTTTTTGATCTTTGTTGGATGGTGGGTTACCTGATAAAGCCAATACTAGTTGTTTAGACTTCACATTGTTGGCATCAACTACCCCATCATTAACAAAGTTTTTGTTCCTTGTCCAAAATCTGGATTTTTCTAAAGTGTTGTTATTGTTTTGATCATTAAAGGGGATAGTGCTTGACGAATTAACACCTTCTTTAAAGAACTTCAATGCTCCTTTCTTGATGCAAGCTTCCTCCACTTAGATTTCTTTTTCTATCAATTTGGCAAAAGATGGTATGCATTGGAGTTTGAGTTGATAACTCATCTCACTATTTAGATTATCGATAAAGATTTCCATTTTTTCCTTCTCAAGCACGTCTTGAGGATATCTTGAAACCATGCATCTCCATCATTGAAGAAATACCATGAAGGTTTCTTTGCTCTTTTGTTTTGTGTTACACACATCCAGCATGGTGATTGCGTGTTGAATGTTATAGGATTATTGTATTATGAATTTGTTTACTAACTCATCAAATGATTTGATGGGAGGTGCGAGTTTAGACAGCCACTCCATTGTTTTCCCTCCCAAACTTCTTAGGAATAATCTCATTAAGTAAGTGTCATCATGAGCAAACTTTAGGCTCATGGTAAAAAAATCCCGAACGTGATCGTGGGGATCGTTTTTACCATCATATTTGTCATACTTTGGTATATCTGAATTCGGGGGAAAAGATACCATGTTCAATCTCATATCAAAAGGATAAGGACATATTTCCTCCAAGGAGTATCGTATTGTAGTCCCCTATTGCATTTCCTGCATTTGTCTTTGCAGCGTTTGGAATTGTTGTGCAAGAGCAACCATGGGCACATTTTTCCTCTAAGGGAGAGTTTCCCCCCGTTCATTAAGATTGTCCTAATTGCATGCATGGTCTTGCTCGTGGGTGTTGTCTTGTTTGTGAGTGCAATCTAGGTTGCGAATGTTTTCTAGATCATGTGTATCTTCTTCTCTTCGTTGTTCTTGATAGGTATAATTTCTTGACCTTGTTCTTGAAATTCTCTCATCTATATTCCTTAAGTTTTTTGTATCAAAATCTTCAGGAATATCGACACCTTTTCTAGTTAGCATGAGTAGATATTTTACTTTGTCTGCTTCGATAAGTCTTTCCATGAGTTTTTGGAATGCTGCGTTTTCTTGACATTTTTGGAGAAGTTCTTCTATGATCTCTGTTTCTCCCATATTTGCATACTCATTAAAAGGATTGGACAATCTACGACCCATACTCGATTCTGGTTGTGATTCATTTTGTTTGTTTCTCTAAGATCGAGTGATAGCGGGCATTAATATATTTCTACTGTGATGAATTCTTCTTCTTCTATGGGAGTTCTTGACAAGGTTGGTGGCTCAGGTCGAGCTTCGTTATAAGTGATAGAGAACTTTGGAAACAAAGCGGGGTTAATCCCTCCTCCACGATTTAGGCGTTGGTTGAATGCCGCTTTCT
Organism: Cryptomeria japonica; assembly: GCF_030272615.1. NCBI lineage: Eukaryota > Viridiplantae > Streptophyta > Pinopsida > Cupressales > Cupressaceae > Cryptomeria > Cryptomeria japonica. Next base: position 668,709,024 of record NC_081410.1, on the reverse strand, counting down.
GAATGTAAGCCCTACTTCTTAAAGGTTCCTTGTCAAACTCATTTGTTTTCCCTTGGATATACAATCGCATATGACACAAGAATGCACAATGTGATGCAAATAGTTCACGATTGATATAGAGAAATTTATTCCTTTTAGCAAGTGCCTTGGAACTAGGTTGTCTCTTCTTCAACTTAGTTTTTTGATGAAGATTTGTTTTTCTCAAAATATGAGGAGTGGTCATACACAAATGATCAAAGGTTGATATTTTTGTTGAGGTTGGATACTTCGTTTGAAAACTTAAGTTTACTTTATCAAGTAGAGGTTTAGTTCGATTCGCCTCCATGACAAAGTGTGTCAAATGATATGGATAGTCTTTAGATATGGAAACTTGATTTGACAACTTAAGGATTAAACCAAGTATTTGTTTTGATTGAATCCACTGGATGGTGAAACTTTGATCATTGTTTCTGATACTCCCTAATTTTGTTGGATAAAGTTTGATCTCAAACTAGTTTAAAGATTTGAAAACTTGTTCTATGAATGCCTTGTTGATTTTGGAAATTTTCTCACCAATGATCGGATTTGAAGTTTTTCTCCTGAGTTTGCTAAAGGACCTAAAAGGGTATTTGAAGCTATTGATTAAATTTTCGTAAAGTGTCGGATTTGCTCTTTGTTTTTTCCTAATATGGATCATGCGCTAAGACAGAGACCAAATGCGCTAAAGATAGTTCCCGAAGCACTACAGAATGTTCACAATGCGCTATGCTGCCTTTCCTACGCGCTATTTCAGACTATTTGAAAATGACTATGTTGGATGGATTATGAACTATTATGTCCTGAGTAAGCGCTAATGTTTGATATGAAAGTGCTATAATATATCTTGAATGCGCTAGGATGATGCTTAAATGTGCTATAATAATGTTGATAAGTGCTACCGGAAATTTCACAAGTGTGATACTGATTGTGCGCTAAGTTTAGTGATGAAAGCACTATGTTTTAGTGCAAATGCGCTATTGAATGTTTTCTACGTGCTAGGATGTTGCTCCTTTGCACTAACTGTTCTAATTTCTTTGTTTCTGTTGTGTTAAAAAATAACACTTGTGATTTTGATGGATGATTTTCTAAAAATAATGACTTGAAGACACAACACATAGAAGAATAACAATTTTGTCTATGCTAAACAAGTAGTGTATGTTCTTTTGAGGATGTGTTCAAATCCTCGATGTTTTCACTAGTTTGGATAACAATAAGATAGTTCAAGCATACTCTTTATTCAAGGGTCATCGACAATATCATAGCCCACTAGTCTCGATATTCCATCAACTCAAATAGCCTTGTCACCCCCTAGGGGGCGCCCATTTTTTTGTCTTTTGCCAGAAATTAACTCAAAGTGAATTGCTTCACAATTGAGTAGTTATCTTGAGAGATATATGGTGAGTGATCTTGGGGGCGGATTCTTCCCCACCCTTGCACTATGATATTGCCAATGTTTGGCGACTGACTTGGTTCAAAGTTTCTAATGCTAAGGTTTTTAATCAGGTTTCTGTTCGGTCTTCAGTGATAAAATTCCTCAAGAGTCTTCCCAACCTTTGGAACAAAGGCTTTACATATCTTAAAGATACTAGGGGAAGACTAATCACTGAGAAAAACCATTGAAGGGGACTTTCTTCGATCTTCACTTTTGATTATAGTGGGTTGGAACACTTGGTGATAAAGTCATTTCCCACTTAGGTCGTTCCCCTCTCACCGATCATTAATGGCACCCTAACGGCAACTCGAGAGGGCAGACCTTCTAAAGGATTTAAATGCTTGAAGTAAAAGAAAGCATAAGAGTGGTTTGGATTTTTGGTCACCCAATTAAGGGGAGAGCATATACCTTCCACTTTCGAGACAAAGCAAACAGTATTCTTTTTAGCCTTCAAGACAATGATTTGCTAAAGTCCATTCGGAGATGTTGCTCCAACAAGCATGGTGTTCTTTTTAACTTTTCATAGCAAAATGTGTGTTTCAAAACCTTGAGAAACAAACTTGGTCAACAAATTAAATCGTGAATTTGGTCAACAAAATAAAAATTGTGCAATCAATCCTCAATGAAGCTCTTTTTGCCTTGTACAAAAACAATGAAAGTGAGATTCTTTTAACCTTGCCAATTAAATGTTTGTTTGTAGTTCTTTTTAACCCTTTTTTACAAAAATGAAAGTGAGGTTTTATTTTAAGCACCAAAGGAGTAATGAAGTTCTTTTTAACTTAACACCAAAAGAAAATGGGATCATTTTTAACTTTGCAAAAAATAAGTTTGTTTGTAGTTCTTTTTAACCCTTTTTTGCAAAAATGATGCTGAGGTTTTATTTTAAGCACTAAAGGAGTAATGAAGTTCTTTTTAACCAATAGGAAATGAACTCTTTTTAAACTAACTTGGAAAAGCTAGAAATAAAAATAATCAAATGCCTAAATATAACTCCTCTCATCTACAAACAATGATTAGTAACCTGCAGCAAAAAGTTAGTAAAAAATTTAAGGCCCTAGGTGAGCTTATACAAGCCTAACTTTCACTTCTGTTACAAATTATTCCTTCTTTCTGTCAAAGTCACGCGCTGGACTTCTGCACAGATGCGCTACAGAAAGGTACAAATGCGCTAAAGAAAGACTCCTACATGCTACACTAATTACCGAATGCGCTACACTGATATCCCGATATGCAAGAAAGAAATTGAAAGTGTTAGGTGCTAACAGTAAGCTCCAAAGTGCTACAAAAAGGTTCCTATGTGCTAAACAGTGCGATGAATGCACTACTGTTTGCCACAGATGCACTAAAGAAAGTTCCCGACGCGCTAAAACGGTATTCCAAAGTGCTTGTAATCTTTGTCCTGCACCAAAAATGATGTGATTTATGGGGATGAGCCCCACAGTGGCCACCAGAAATGTATGCGGGAAAATTGGGCGACAAAAATGAAAAGGTCCGATTCAAAAGACCCACACACCAATGAGACTCTTGGTGCAAGTATAGGAACTATTTGAAATAGTTTAACTTCCCAAGGGGTGTCCCATTGTTCTCTATCTCACAAGATCCCTAAAGTCAATGTTTTTGCTCTCAGATCACTGAGCAAAGTAACTTAGGAATCACAACTCCAAGAATGAGTGATGTTTGATTTATATGCATGAATGCATTCTAAGATGTATGATATTGAATCTATGATGATTAAGCTGGTATAAAGATGATGATAAGATTAGCAAATTATCCTAGCAATGATATACTAGTCTAACATGAATATTCTATGATATATTAAAATGCTTCTAAATGCTATTATGATGATTTAACAAAGAGAGGCTAAATAATTAGTAATTATACTATGATGTGGATGCATGAAATATTATTGATTGAGCGAAAATGACTATAAGTTTGATGCACAAAGACTTGATTTTTGAAAATGAAGAATGAGAGCTCTATTTATAGGGAAAATAGGGCAATGGATGGTCAAGATTGAATAATCTTAACAAGGGTCATGATTGAAAGTTAATCAATCCATGTTCACAATTCTCACCAATGAAATGGTGACAATTGTCAACAAGAGGTTGCTTGAGAGGAGATGAAAAAGAAGCACTAAATGCTTGAGAAGACATGGAGGTTACCTTAGGAGGTAAGGGTTAAGGTTAGGTTAGAGTTATCCATTGGATAAATCTTTTACCCAAGGGGTAAACTCTTGTGCAAGGGTTAAAGGGATAACCAAGGTTAAAGCCATGAATGCTTGATGAGACCTTGGGTTAGATGAGGGTTGCGTTAGAGAGAAAGTCTCTAATCATGCAAGAAGATTGAGTTAACCATTAATGGTTATGCAAGAGCCTTAAATGGTTTGGAAGACTTTGAGAGTTAACTTGTTGAGGACATAAAGCCTTTAATGGTTATTGAAGACTGTGGAGGCTTTGAGAAGTGACTTCTCTTTGCTTAGGAATGTGACAATAATTAGGAGATGACTTAGGCTAAATTAGAAGTGATTAGAAGAATATAGAAGGGGTTTAGGAGGCAAGTGGGAGATGTAGGAAAATGCAAATGGATGGAGGAGGATTTTAAGTAAAATTAAATTGCTTTACTTCAACAAAATAGATGCAACTTGCATAAATACAAGTGGGAGATTTAAATAAATAAATTAGATTTATTTAAATGCAAAGGAGATTTTAATTAAATGTAGATTTAATTAAAAAGGGAGAAAGGGGAATTAATTAAATAGACTGATTTATTTAATTAAAGGCTAGTAAAGGTTTAGGTGAACTTAATTAAATAAATTAAGTAATTCATTTAATCAAATAGATGAATATGAAGAAATTAATTAAATAGAATTTAATTAATAGGAGGAATAGAGTTAAAATAAATATTAAATATTCATTTTAAGAAAGTGGTCAGCTTTATACGTCTGCAGATTTTATTTTGAGGTTTAATATTATTTGATGCTATACCAATCCTATTCTCAACTTTAATAATGAATGAGATTATTTCAATTCATGTTGTCAATTTATGGCCTTGAGCTTAAAATGCTATTTTTTGGAGATGTATATTTTATTTAACATTTCTTGTTACTATATCAATCACAATACAAACATAATAGATTATGTAGAATGACTGTGTGCACAAGGTGTTCTATTTCTCTACACTCTACCTCAACATCACTTTTGAATGATGAAATGGGCAATAACAATTTGACACATCATCCCTACTAAAAAGGTAAGTTCATGTATTTCCTGATTATTGAATGAACTAGTATTCACTATAGGAGATCAAATCACTAAAAAATGTAAACATGTAGATGCTTTCTAAAGGAGCTTGGAGTGTATGTAAAATGTTGCATACAAGAGTTATTTGATTCATCTTAGGCATTTTCACGGAGATTTTAAGTTGTTTTTTTACTACTTTGTAATAAGGATTGTATTTGTCTCTCCGATAAATTTTAAGTACATTAACGAGAATATTAGATAGGTTGACATTCAAACTTGAATCCACTTATGCTTGGTGAGATTTTTAACCATTGAGCCACTTGCCCTTTCATGATAGAAGTTTTCAAATCCTATCAAGTGTAATTCAATTCCACCACACTCTCTAAAAGTACAATCATGTTGATATCAACAATGATGTCAAATTCAAAATTTCAAACATGATATAAGTTAATTGAAATGATTTATGATGTAATAGTGCCTCATATGATACACATTTTTAGTTATAATTATTTGTCCACTATGTCAAGTGAATAATATCATGGCAAACATATCTCACTACATACATTGTCTCAAAACACTATCATATTGAAGATATGATTATCAAAGCTCGTCTCAAACTGTAATTCACACTTCTTCTTCTTCACTTGCGCTTGCATATCATTCACATCCAATTCACAATGATCCACACTATGGTTCACACATTCGCACATCCATTTATACTAGGTTATACATTGAAACCCTCAATTAGGTTGACCACAAATATAATATACATGAATTACATAAATTCGGCCACCCATACCAAAATCACACAATATAGTCCACTCCAGGCGATAAAGGGGACCCAAATATATCACAACACATCTTCCGAAGTCGATTCCAATGAACCGCATATGCTAACACTTCCTCCAAAGTCAACATCAAATGTGATGTGTAGAAAAATGATGAAACGCGTCAACCAGTCGGCCCAAAGCAAATTACTTAATGTGGATCTACACGTGCCATGGTGAGACCCATATCAACCTCCAAAACATATTCAAACCAAAAGAGCATGATCCAAATAAGATAAATCAACCAAGTCAACCAAAGACCAACACAACTGACAAATCTAAACACAAAACAACGTAACTTCACTTGCTAATCAAACCTTGACACTAGAAATCATAATTGAAACACTGCACAAAACCATATTGAACATGTCCTCCAAACCCTAATAATTGAATCAACACAACAAAGCAATGCAGAGCATTCTTTGGGGCAGTCTTAATAGACAGCCTCACAATCAGTAAACCACCACAACCAATTTCAACATTTGAACAATTGAGGATCTAAAAAACATGATAGAGCAACATCCATAGAATGTAAACATTACATCCACAACCACAAGACATCATCATCAAAAACTAGAGGAATGCATAGAATTATTCCATAAAGACAATAAATACTCTTTCCTACATATTGTAACTTCCACTGTTGTGGCCTTCGAGAAACACTTCATACTAACTTATCATCACCACTAGACAACATAACAACATCTGAACACTCATTTTCAGACCATCTACAACATCCTCACAGCTGAACAATTACAACTTCCTCTTTATTAACACACACAATGACATCAATGACAACACCAATAATGACACCAAACAAGTTGACATTGATGGCAACACGAGCAACTCAACTCAAGTTTTCAACATGCCAATCACAATACAAATATAGTAGATTACATAGAATGATTTTGTGCACAACGTGTTCCATCTCTCTACACTCTACTTAAACATCACTTTAGAATGACAAAATAGGCAATAGCAATTTGACACTTGATCCCTACTAAAAAGGTAAATTCATGACTTTGGACTAATTATTGAATGAACTAGAATTCACTATAGGAGCTCAAATCACTAAAAAATGTAAAGGTGTAGATTTATTCTAAATAGCTTGGAATGTATGTAAAATGTCGTATACAAGAGTTATGTGAGTCATCTTAGGCATGTTTACAAAGATTTTAAGTTTAATATTTTTACTACTTTGTAATAAGGATTGTATTTGTCCCTATAAGAATTATAAGTGGGTTAATGAGAATATTAGATAGGTAGACAAATTCAAACTTGAACCCATTTATGCTTAGTGAGATTTTTTTACCACTAAGCCACTTGCACTTTCATGATAGAAGCTTTCAAATTCTATCAATTGTACTTAAATTCCACCACACCCTCTAAAATTACAATCATGTTGATATCAATAATGATGTCAAATTCAAATTTTCAAACATGACATAATTTAATTCTAATGATTTATGATGCAAAACACCTTCACTATAACACATATTTTTAGTTTTAATCAATTTATTTGTCTATTCACCTTTCCCCTCCTCATCCCAGTAAAAAGATGAAATATATGTTTATTGTTACCTTGCTAATGATATTAAATAATTTTACTATTTTATTTCTCTTATTTTTCCCACTCACCTCTTCACTCTCTTACGACCATCGTCGCTTGCCTTATGATTCCTTTCTCCAGATTCCCATTCTCTCCCTATCTTTGGCAAATTTTCTCCTACGCGATCTAAGCCTTCCATTCCTTCTAGGATGAATTTGAACTAAGTCGTTGATTAGTCTCCCTCCAAATCTATAAATTCGAATCTTTGGCTCTAGTTTTCCTTTAATCACTATTACTTGAGCTTTTCTTTTATCTAACTCTTGTGCTTGAAGATTTATGAGGGTAGTATCATCAAAGTTTCAAGAAGACTTGAGAACCATGGAGATTTCTAGGGGATTTTTTGCTTAATGTTTATGAATTTGATGTCTTCATTCTCATAATTTTGTTACTGTTGTTGTTATGCCCTCTTGCTTGTGTTTATCATGTTCATGAGCTTGATATAATTACACTTAGAGTTTGATGATGTTATGTTGCTTTTTTTTATGTTCTTATGTTCTCCATATGATAAATAGATGTGGCTTTTATTCAAAGGTTTAGTGGTTACCTTAAGACAATCATTGCATTCAAATTTTTAGTCTACACATCTTGAAGAGCTTGGAGTCTATGCAAAATATTATATACAAGTGTTATTTGAGTCATCTTAGACATTTTCACAAATATTTTAAGTTTAATATTTTTACTACTTTGTAATAAGGAGTGTATTTGTCTCCAAAATAGAATATAAGTACATTAATAAGAATATTAGATAGGTTCACATTCAAACTTGAAGCCACTTATGACCAGTGTGATTTGTTTCCACTGAACCACTTGCCCTTTCATGATAAGCTTTCAAATTCGACTAATTGTACTTCAATTCCACCACACCCTTTAAAAGTACAATAATATTAATATCAACAATGATGCCAAATTCAAATTTTCAAACATGAAATAATTCAATTCTAATGATTCATGATGTAATAGACTCTCACTATGACATATATTTTTAATTTCAATTATTTTTCCCACTACATTGCAATAATTTTTTTTACATTTATTTCCATCCTATAAACAACACATTGAATAAACTATATACATTTTATACTATTTTTTTCAATTACTTGCATTTTATATCATTTTTTCAGTTATCTACTTTTTATATCATGAAGAAATGACATTTTATGATGTAATAGACTCACCATGACACACATTTTTAGTTTCAATTATTTTCCCCACTGCATTACAATAATTTTTTTTCATTTATTTCCATCCTATAAATAACACATTGAATAAACTACATACATTTTATATCATTTTTTAAATTACATACATTTTATATCATGAAGAAATGACATCCATAACAAAATTTTAATATAATAAAAAATATATATATCAAGCATATCCATTGAATCCATGAATCCAAATGCTTAGTTTTATTTTAAACAAGATAAGATATATGCTTTATGTCACATTTCTTCCAAGGGAATTTATAACTAAAATAATTAGAGTCTACCTACTAAAAGCTGCGAGTCGGTTTCGCGAAAAAGGAAGTTAAGGGTAAGTCTTCCAAGTTGTTAATCGCTCTTATTTTAAACCCTCCTCACACAAAACGTGCACCACACCTTCTTCACTTCACCCTTTGGCTTCTCTCATCCCCACTTACAAACACAGCGCACTTTTGCAGTTTTTTAAAGCAGAGAAAAGCAGAGGCATATCACTCACATACAGCCAAGTGCGGATCTGCAGTTGTACGGATATACCTACATATATACCGGCCTTTTCCACATAGCCAGCCAATAAAATGGTCAGGAGGAGTTTTTCTTTCTTTTCCTTAGGTCTTATGTGACTGACTGACTTCCTTCCCATGGCGCTCATATTGTCAACGGCGTTGCTCTTATACGGCGGCATACTCTTATTGTTGTTTCTGCATCTCTGTATCGCGGCAAGCATCATTCGGCGGAGTCTGAGAGCGAGTAAACCCCATGGGAGGGGTCTGACTCAGCAAGAGCTCCACAAGCTTCCGTGCTTTGAGTACCAGAACGAGGGGTCTGCGTCGGCAGCTGAGTCATGCGCAGTCTGCTTGGAGGTGTTTGAGGAAGGGGAGAAATGCAAGGCGGTGCCCGTCTGTAAGCATGTGTTTCATGGGAGCTGCGTGGACACGTGGCTGTCCAGGACTCCGATATGCCCGGTTTGCAGAAATGTTGTTGGGAGAAAGGGATGCGTGGATGTGGAGCAGTCAGCCTGTGGAGGAGGTGGAGGAGGAGGAGGGGGTCTTTTCAGGTTGCCGGTTACTCGTGACGTGGTGTCCTCGTCAGCTGATGAGGTGTCGATGACCCTTCCAACTGTCACTCTCGGGTCGTCCTAGAGTTTGTCATAGGATCAATTTTGGGGCAGCTTTTGTACGTATTTAGTTGTGTGGTCTGGTCTTGCCTAGGATGAATGTACTATGTAATAGGGTTGCCGGGAGGAAAATTCTTTATAGGTCATAGCTGTATCAAATCCCGAGTCCAGTTAGTTGTGAAAACTAAATGAGTTATTATTAAAAAAATAGGTTTTGGAAAAATCTCTCTTCTTAATTTTTTGAATGGATGTTTTGAATGGTATTCATTACTCTAAGGGTAAAAAATTATATTTTTTATTTGTTTTGTTTTTGGCCTGGATTGTTTATTCTTAGTGTGTGATTGTCTCAAAGATCTCAATCTGATTTTCAATTTCAATATTTTATTATTTTGGATTTTTTTAATGATATAAAAATAAGTTTGATTTAAATATTTGAGCATGGATTAGTGATGAGCAAAAATGTTAATATTCTAATTGCATATTTTAAAGATTTTGGTTAAATTTGTTTAAATTATTTGACAGTAGAGATATATTGATAAGTTTATTTTTGAGCTATAAAGAATGTAATAGCGAATGAATGCGAAAATTATAGTTATTTATTAATATTGTCTTTATTGATGAAATTGTTATTTGAATGCATGCATATATGTGTTGTTTTCAATTAATTTCTACAAAATTATGTTTCCTAAAAAATAGCGATCTATCGACAACTCATGAGATCTTTTCTCTGGGCAAAGATCAAACGTCTTCCTATCATCAATATACCCTATAGAAAGCACCTCGGTTCTAAAATCAATTGGCTAGCAACACGCCCAGTTCCACCCATGTCTAGCACTACACGTCAATTTGCAAATTGTCTTCATTTGCTACAAAATAAGCATTCAATATCTACCATACTAGTCCTTCAAGCAAACAACACTAAGCTAGACCATAATCTTAAACAAGCACATTTCGTACTTCCAGATTCAAGACAAGCACTGACCAACCCCAATGGATCAGTCTAAAGAGTACAACAATCAATAAGGAAGGTACATACGACTTTCTTTCCGAATAAGAGTAATCATAGACCAAGATATCCATAAGCAAACAAAGCACAATCAATCACTCAAAACACCAACATCAAGAAGATGAAAACAAGGTGTGAACACACACGTTACACACCAGTTAAGGTTTACTCAATCACTCACATACAAAAAGGAGGACAAGCATACAACATAAGGTCGATACACCTCACACCAACTAAGGGCACAACGAAACCAGAGATCCCAGTGTTTGCAACATGGGCTCTGATACCAAATGTAATGCCTTGCCAGGAAACCCCGAAGGGATAAGCTAAAACACATGAATAGAGTGCAAATTTTTTTTTTTTGAAATATAAACACAACATTAAGATACAACGAGATATTAAAATTCAGATTACATAGCAGAAGACATCAACTAACACCTAAAGGGTTTCCCAATCATGATTACTTAATTCCACATTTCACTTAACTCACACTAATAAATCCAATAAGCTGATTATCTTATAATGAGATAATTCTTAAACAAGGATAATTTCTTTTAGTAAGATGAAAATATAGATCACAAGATAAAGTTCATCCATTAAGATTTATTCATACCTTTCGTTCATACTTTTCATTAGAATTTAAGTCAAGCATCTAATTTAATAACACACTTGAATTTCATCATAAACTAATGAGATCTTTCCATGCATACTTAATTTCCTTAACAATAACTAAATATATTCCATTATTCTAATCTACATTCTTTCACGATCCAATTTACTGTATTTTAAAGACAATTGCATACATGCATATACGATTAATTTCATCTTATCCATTCTATACATTCTAACATAATGTCATCCATACATACTAAAACTAAAAAGGAAACATAAGAGAATAAGCATCACATAACACCAAATTGATATCGGAGTTCACCCCTAAAGGGCTACATCTTCGGGTCTGCTCAACTGCAAGACCCCTCTAATAATTAAATAAGTTAAGAATACATGAGGTTCTCATCATTTACAATCCTGCCATCAAGGCGAAACATAACCAAAATACAAATGACCACGCCGGTCAATAAATACATAAACGATCCCTGAAAAGGAAAGGATCCAGTTGAACATAGGGTAAGTGCACAAAGATGGTGGTCAAAAGGGGGGTATAAGTGGACACTTTTTTTCTGAAATCAGGTGAACCTGAACTTAGAGGCAAACTTTGAAAGTCATCCACTCAAGATATGAAGATAATCAAAGAACAAATATTGTATTACTCTGAATCTAGTTTCCAAGCTACTAAACTTTTTCAAAATTGGATAAGAGTAAGGGGGTCAAATTCTTTGCGCATGAAAAACTAACCCTATTTTTTTCTGAAAAACATAACATAGTGTTTGACGTGCGCATAAAAAAAGTCATAGTTAGATTTAGTATTTTGACAAATCCTTTAGCAAAAAGATAGTTAAGAGTGAGCACTAGAAGATGTGTATTTTTTTGTTGAGTATTTTTTTTTTAATGATTTTTCCAATCGAGCACATCCTGAAAATTCGGTACCTGTTTGTGCGCGAAGCATATGTTGCACTAAACAAATCGAAAATACAATTTTATTTTTTTTAAATTGTAAAGAATCAAGTGCACTACAATAATATATAAAGTTTTTTAAATTTGGATACGTATATCAAAAGTTATTCAAAAAATGGTGCACCTATGTCTGTGAGAACTATGGAGACACTAGTAAAAGAAATTCAATAATAATATGTTATTGTTGTTCAAATTGAAAAAAAATAATATGGTTAGAATGCTCAGAAGATGGGTGAAAATATGGTGGCAATTTTAGAAATAGCCACTTTATGAAGTGTAAACCTGATGATGACAAAGTCGATAAACCAAGTTGATAAAATAAAACACGTCAAAAATGAGAGAAATGGAGGGAAATCAAACTTCCAATCCATAGCTTTGTCATCCAGACCTATTTCCAAGCCTAAAAAGTCAAAAGCGCGTATAGGGTACGTATGGTTTAAAAAGCGCGTACGGGGTATTTATAGTGTAAGAAGCGCGTACACGCGTGTTTCCCATTAAACAACGCGTACACGTTATCTTTACTATAAATAGCACGTACGCACTATTGTATAATATTATATTCTATGTATAATATGTGTATATTCATATAATATATGTAATATATAATATGTGTATAATATGATATTGTCTATATAATATGTTTATATACATATAATATATTAAACATATATATACACATGTAAGTGTATCGTCTCTCTCTCTCAAACGCATTACAAGGTCTCTCTCTCTCTCTCTCTCTCTCTCTCTCTCAAACGCATTACAAGGTCTCTCTCTCTCTCTCTCTCTCTCTCTCTCTCTCTCTCTCTCTCTCTCTCTCTCTCCTTCTCCCTTCCTCCATACCCCATCCCTCTTTCTCTTCTTCTCTCCCTCCATACCCCATTGCAACTGTGTCTGCACCTTCTATAGAAGTAAGTGAATTTATTTCTTATCTGCAACTTCCTCTTTGATTTTTTATCATGTATTCTCTCCCTCCCTCTACCTCTCCCTTCCCCCCCATGTTTCTCTCTCTCTCTCTCTCTCTCTCTCTCTCTCCTCTCTCCTCTCTCTCACTCTCTCTCTCTCTCTCTCTCTCTCTCTCTCTCCCCTCTCCCTCTCTCCCTCTCCTCTCCCCTCTCTCTCTCTCTCTCTCTCTCTCTCTCTCTCTCCTCTCTCTCTCTCCCTTTCTCCCTCCCTCTACTTCTCCCTTCCCCCCATGTCGCATCCTCTCCCTCTCTCTCCTCTCCCTCCTCCCCCTCTCCTCACCCCTCTCTCCCTCTCCTCTCCCTCTCCCTCCCTCCCTCCTCTCTCTCCCTCTCTCCATCCCTCCTCTCTCTCTCTCTCTCCTACTCTCTCTCTCTACTCTCTCTCTCTCTCTCTCTCTCTCTCTCTCTCTCTCGCTCCCTCCCTCCCTCCCTCTCCCCTCTCCTCTCCCTCTCCCCCTCCCGTCTCTCTCTCTCTCTCTCTCTCTCTCTCTCTCTCTCTCTCTCTCTCTCTCTCTCTCTCTCTCTCTCTCCCTATCTCCCTTCCCTCCCCCCTCTTCTCTCCCTCTCTCCCTCCCTCTACCTCTCCCTTTCCCCCATGTTCTCTCCTCCTCTCCCTCTCTCTCCCTCTCCCACCCCCTCTTCTCTCTCTCCCTCTCCCACCTCCCTCTTCTTCTCTCTCTCTCCCTCTCCCCTCTCCTCTCCCTCTCTCTCTCTCTCTCTCTCCCTCTCCCCTCTCCTCTCCCTCTCTCTCCCTTCCCCCCCTCTTCTCTCCCCTCTCTCCCTCTCCCTTCCTCCATACCCCTTCCATAACTTTTTTAAGGCTTAGTAGCGCATACGCAGTACTTATTACTCATAAGTGGTACTATTCCCATTATTCGATACCTTGGGATAACATTTTTAGGCTTAGTAGCGCGTACACGCTACTTATCGGTCGAGAATACCGTTGGGTTTGTCAAGATTTTATGGCCTAGCAGCGCGTACGCGATTATCAATGTAGCACGTACGCAGTTTAGAGACATAGTTTTAGTTGCCCAAGAGCCTCAACAGCCTCAAAAGAAGTTTTTGAGGTCGTTGAAGGCCCCACTTGAACTGTGTCTGCACTTCTATCATTGTTGTATACATAAAAGTAAGTGAATTTTTTGTTTTTTGCATGATTTCAAATGATTGAATTGTTGTTTTTATTAGTTTTTTTTTTTGCATGGTTTCAAATGATTAAATTGTGATTGTTTAATAGTTTGATTCCAAAAAATAGTGATAAGATGCATACTTATGGTTATTTATTTATTTTTGAATTTTTCTTTACATATATATGTAATATGATTCTATTTAGGTCAACCGATCTCAACCATGGGAAAGAACAAGCGAGGAACGATGAAACAATGAGAGGCTCAAAAGGAAAGACAAAGGCAGCGTATGAAGAAATTGCATGACATAAGAACAATGGGAGAAGAAGGTATGTCAACCTCAACATCTCAATTCGATTTACCAAATGAATATAATGCACCTAATGCAATTGAAGAAGAAACATTTGATAATTTACCGTTTGAACCTAATGCAATTGAAGAAGATACCGCATTGAATAATCAATTAAATGATGAACATATTACACCTTGTCTACTTGATGAATTGAATGTACATAATGCACCGATGTTAACACCTCCTAGAATCATTCGTAGGAAACCAAAGTATCTAATTGACATTGATGAGAATATATTGAAGTCAATGCCCAATAAAATGAATGAACAAACTTGTAGGAGAATGATTAAAAGAATATGGCAAAACTATTTTAAAAACTTAAATCAAACCGCAAGATGTCAATTAATTATTCAAATGATTAAAAATTTGAATTTTAGAGAGACAATGAAAATTCTAGGCCTAAGATCATCTGAAAGTAGTAGTGAAAGAACTATTGTCAGAAATCTATTTGATGCATATCAATCTATTGGTTCAAAATCACGTAGTAAGATTCTAATGCTACTCGACGTGTCATTACATCAACCATAATGAGCAAGAAAATAAAAAAAGATCGTTTGATAAGCAAAACAAGTAAGTCATTGAACATTAGTAGAATAACATTAAGTAAAGCATTAAAGAGGCGAGAACAAATGGAGGAACCTAACAATAATTCTCTTTGGGCATTCTTGGGTAGACTACCATGCAAAGACAAGGTTGTTGTAGATGCACTAAAAACATTAATTGAAAATATTTGGCATGACAACACAAGAGTATATTAAAATGGCGATGAGCTGAATCACACATATTGTAATGCCAAATTTTGTATAAAAGCCCATGAGATGATTTGTATATTGAAATGGCGATGAGCTGAATCGCATATATTGTAATGCCAAATTTTGTATAAAAGCCCATGAGATTATTTGTAAGACAATTTTTTGTATAATCAAATAGCCAAGAGCTGATTTGACCATAATTAGAGGCAAATTTTTGAATAATATGTGACAATGTTTTGTGACTATTTTGTGTGTCAATGTTTTGTGACTATGTTTTGAGTATATGTGATGTGTCCCTGGTCAATCATGAGCATTCTTTATTCTTGTATAATCATGGATAATTATTTGAGTCATTATCGGGTCATAGGGGTGATAGATTGAGACTAGATACAATTTGAGCAAAAATTGTCATTGTTGTCAAAAAAATTGTCAAAAAAGTTGTCAAGCAACTTCTACATTGCGTCGGTAGGGTATGACTCTCGATGTTCTGGTGCTTTGGGATGCACGATAGGAGCATGCCTAGTGTAAACATGCCCACCCGGACACGCTCGCGATGTCGGTTTGTGCACACGAGGAACATAATCAATTCTAGCCAATCTTACAACTTTTCTTTGCAAGTAACTGACGGTTTTTTGAGCAGGCGAAAAAATGCTACTAATTGAAAAAGGCTCCGAGTCATCGAAAATAAAGATAGGCCATTGTAGAGGACCCTCACTCAACCCCATGGGATCAAACAGATCGACCGTATGTGTTGTGGATTGGAAGAAACAGTCTGTCAAATTTTGACAATTTTTTGGACTCAGGGCACTTGAGAGATCTCACCGGTAGGGTATGACTCTCGACGTTCTAGTGCTTTGGGATGCATGACACGGGCATGCCTAGCGTAAACATGCCCACCCAGATGCACTCGCGACATCGGTTTGTGCACACGAGGAACATAATCAATTCTAGCCAATCTTGCAACTTTTCCTTGCAAGCAACTGACGGTTTTTTGAGCAGGCAAAAAAAAGCTACTAATTGAAAATGGCTCCGAGTCATCGAAAACCGAGATAGGCCATTGTAGAGGACCCTCACGCGACCCCACGGGATCAAACAGATCGACCGTATGTGTCGTGGATTGGAAGAAATAGTCCATCAAATTTTAACAATTTTTTGGACTCAGGGCATTTGAGAGATCTCACCGGTAGGGTATGACTCTCAACATTCTGGTGCTTTGGGATGCATGGAAGGGGAATGCCTAGCATAAACATGCCCACTCGGATGCACTTGCGACGTCGGTTTGTGCACACGAGGAACAAAATTTGACCATTGCGAGCGTGAGGGTGCTCTCGCACCAAACACATTGTTGTTTAAATTCATATTGTCGATTTTTGTTGTTTATATTCATATTGTTAATTACATACGCAAATATTCATTTAAATTTATAAAAGGGCAGCCACCAAATACAATGAATACACAATAACGAACTGAATACAAGGAGTTTTGTAGGGTTAATTCAACATTTTAGAAATTTTATCAAATCATATTCCACAATTGCAATGCTTTATATCATATATTTTTGTTGTTTATATTCATATTGTTGATTACATATTCAAATATTCATTTAAATTTATAAAAGGACAACCACAAAATACAATGAATACAAAATAATGAACTCATTACACATTTATTGGATCGAATATCGATATATATATATAAGGCATGTCTGCCAAGTCAATACAAGTATTACAAAAATGTGGCATATGTCATGTCCAAATCAATATACAATAAAAATGTAGAATATATCTACATGTATTGGTCATTCTATGACCAAAACTAACACTATATGATCCTAAACTTCTGGTGGATCATCAAAATCAAGCCTCTTCGGCGCAGTACGCGACTCTGTAGATGGCTACAAAACCATAATTCAAAAGCCAAGTTAGAATTCTTTTGTAGAAAATAGCTCACAATTAACATCATAACTATGCATTTAACTTTAATTCCTTTGCAATTGAAATGTAGATTACCTCATCAACTGATCTAGGAGCTAATGTCTTCGCTCTCCTCTCCTTGTCACTCTTAGGAGTTTTCTTGAAGACATACTTAAATGGATCCACATTATGGCCGTACCGTGAACAAGTCTATTGTAGATTAAATGTACAATTAATACAATGTACTAACATATATATATCAAAAACACTTAAAAGCTATAATATAGAGAACAATGACGTACCTGTGCCTCAGATGCTTCTCCAATGGACTGAGGATGGCTCACCATCAATGTAGAAACGGTCGCTATGACCTATACAAAAAATGTACAAAGATTAAATACAATTAATATAATGATAAGTATTGAAGGTTGAAAACAATTAATTTTACGTATCAAACAAAAGTGTACCGGATCCTGATATGCTTCTCCAATGCAAGGAGGAGGGTTCGCCATTGACGAAATAGGTATGGATATTTCCTGTATGAAAAAAATATAAGATTATAATATATCATAAGTTCACATGTACGCATGCATATAATCATGAAATCAAGAAAATAAAGTAGAGATACATACCTCCGCCCTCTCTTGATTTGTGAGTGAATTAGGTGCATTCAACATATCCACAAAGCTCAATGGCCGATGTACATGTAAAATAGACAAAAAAACACTAATCAATCTACAAACCCCAACTAATACTTGATTTCAACATTTTCAAACAATTGTACAACTAAAAATGTGTTCAATTACCTTCTTCACATGTTTTGGCGTCTTCGAGATATTCTTTTTCTTTGGACGAGCCCTAGACACGGAGGGGGTGCCCTAAAAACAGAAAATTAACATGAGATATTAGTATAGATAATAAATTAAACATAATTTTAAAAATCTAAAATGAAATGACTTGCATTTTCCATCAAAACAATACATAAAAAGAGTTGTACAAAATATGATACCGTATAGCCTTGTAGGCCAAAATCGATCACCGACAGCGTGATGTCATCAATCTAGGACATTTTGTCCCCTGTCAACACCTACAAACCAGAAATTGGACCAAGCATTAAAGATAGTTAGTATATCTTGTATTTTTTTGAATTCAAAGTGTATTATTCTATTTTAACATGTTACAAAATTTATACCTCAAGCATCGAAGTTGCAGCTGTGGTAACTGGGGGAGGTGTATGGGATACCGCTGCTGCATCCTGAAATGCATATTATTTGTCTCAATTTAAATCGATGTATAAATGAAAATTCATTTATGTAATAACAAAATTAAAGTGATTGATAAATAAAATGTTATGAATTCAAATCAACACACCTGTGTCTGTGGCTCATGGGCAAACACCATGTCCATCAACTCATCTGTCAGCGCGACATCCTCAACTGTGTGAGCCTAACATCTACAACTGCAAATCATGCATAGATGATATGAGTATCCATCTACACCGGCTGCATCATCTATCCCCGAGCATATCCTCGAGCAACTGACACACATATGCTTGATGGGCTTTCTGTCGCCCTCTAACGGCTCATCATCGAATACAATAGGGTGTGCTAATGATGTCCCATGCTGGATGATGGCACTAGTCAATGATGTGGCCACCTGAAGAGTCTGTAGCTCCATCAACTCTTTTAGCTCTAATGGGACATCCTGATGCACCTTGGGTTTGGGTGCTAGGGGGCGGTGACTCTCCGTGGCTAGTCGCCTATAGGCTCCAGGTCTATCTTGGGCAGAGCCACCACCTCTACCATGAAACTCTCTCATGTCAAAATAATTTGGGTGCACATTGAGCACAAACTCACAATATATTTTTCTCAAAAAATATAATGGCACCTCATAATTAGTACAAGGTGGATCGTCAAAGACCATCCACCACCTCTGCCAAAAAAGATTCTTCATCTGCACATTGGTACACCAATGTATGGGAAACCTCTTTGCATTAGGAGGTAATGACTGACCAATTTTGGGGTCAACAAAAAGGGCACATATTTGTTGTTTAGAAATATTTTTGTTTTTAACTCCATCGTATGATAGCCCATTGGCATAGAATTGATGACACCTATCCCTAAAGCTTCCCCATTTGGTAATTTCTATGGAAACGGCTATGGCACCACTAGCTAATGTTTCTAGGCTAGTGGCGAGGGATTGATGATGGTCAAGCTCAAAAGTTTTCAATTTTACAATCAGTCTATTGATTTTGGATGTATTTTGCCCTAACTGATTAATTAATTCTTCCTGTGTTTCGGCCGTGTGGTCAAAAGTAGGAATTGGGGGTTGTTCTTGTTTGTTTTTAGGAGGTGCATTTGGTTGTTCTTGTGGGTTTTTAGGAGGTGCATTTGGTTGTTCTTGTTTTGGATTAGAAGAATCTGGTTTTTGAAACAAAAAATGAAAAAACCTAATCAAAATTAATGAAATTAAATTCAAAATGTAAAACAAATTGCATAAACCAGAAAGAAAGAGAAAAATAAACAAAAACTAACCTTGATCTATAGCCTAGAGGACAAATTTAGCACCTCATTCGCGGTTTAGGTTAGAAAATGAGAAAAAAAAAATAGAAAATGCACTTTTCGGGTAAATGAGGACCCAGTTTTTTTTTAAAACTTTTTTTATCAGGCACTGCGTACACGATTTTACTAAGATTATTAGCACGTACGCGCTAATTTTCCTAGTCGCAGCGCGTACGCGCTACTTTTTCTAGGCTCGGGAAGAACAAACCTAAGCGCGTACGCGGGAATTTGAAATTTTAAAACCGCGTATGCGCTGCCTGTTTTTCCAAGTTTTTTTTGGGTGGTGTCCACTTTTCTGACCACCATCTTTGTGCACACGCCCCATAATGAAAGCAAATACAAAGATCCATTGGAGCATCTGTGAAACTAAGTCATTGCGACTTAAGGTCTAGCATGATATCAAGTATTCACAAGGCATAAGCAACAAGACGACTCCACAAAAGTGCTCCTATTAAGACAACACGACAACACACTAACGAACATAGGGACAAGTGTCATCACACAACCTGGTATGGTTACTGTAAAGCAGAAAATCGAACCCTAGGTGTTCCCCCCACTCCAAAGAGAGAGGAGGTCACTAGGATTGACGGTTTTCACTTAGGAGAGACTTTACATTCAAAAGAGGGGTTGAAGCTCACAAGATCCAATCCCACACAATGCAAGATTGAATTCTAAATGAGTTTCAAGGGTTGAGATAGCAAGACTACCCTCTTTTGTAAAGAATGTAGATAGAAGGATTGAATTAGGAGTGTAGGGGAAAGTAAGAAAGATTTGTTTGCAGACAGAAATAGAAACACGAGATGAAGCTGCGGACCTGGAATTAGCAGTAAAATGTTGAGACGATGTTGTCCTGCAAGTTTGAGCAAAAGTTGACAGGACGATGGCGCCCGACGTGCACACGGTCCTCCGAAAAATCCGCGAAACGAAGGGGGATCTATTCGTCTCTACACAAGGGTTCTAGATCTTCAATTACAACCGCGTACCTGCAACCTACACACAGAAAAGAGAGGACGATTGGGGGGTTAGGGATTAGGGGTTTGCCTTTAGGTCAAACCCCGGTTTTGGAATTAACCAAGAAATGAGAATGTTGTAAATGTAAATGTTTGTAATGTAAACAAGTACTGATACCTTGTTGTAAGAATGTTTGTATTCTTACATGCTAAGGTGTAAATGTTGTATGTTGTATGTGATCTCCTCTTCAATGGTTGAACCCTTGTCTTGAATGCAACACTTAGCCTTGAATGGAGACTTAGAATGCTCAATTGCTTGAAGGAATGCTTGAATGTTTGAATGTTTGCCTATAGCTTCCGCCTCTTGTACACATATGTACTTTTCCTCCTCAAAATGGGAGAGGAAATGTAGTTTATATACTTGTCAATTAGGGTTAGAAGGCTGATTTTTCCGACCTTAGGCCGACCTAGGAAGATTATTTTCCAATTTGCAAATTTGAAGACCCGATGCCCAAAAGAGACCGGACCCAAAATAGGGCCAGGGACCAGGGCACTGGGTGCCATGGTCCTGAAGGACCAGGGCACTGGGCGCTATGGTCCCACCTCCCGGGACAGCAGGGTGCAAGGAAGGATCAGCCCAAGGTGCAGAAATATGCAGTTTTTGATGTCACAAACAGGTTTCGGAGTCTCCATTCAAGTTCAGTGTTGCGTCACCATCGTGAAGACTCAAATGCAGTCAAAATTGCAAGTGTCTCAATTTTAGGACGCTACATTTAGCCCCCACTTTAGCGGGAGTATAAGCGTACGCCCCATACTTCCGGTAAAGTACAAGGAAACAACATTGAAAGACTTTCACCACGTCAAGGAGGCAAGATACACCAAGCCCCCAGTGGACTAAGGATCTTACGACTTCGATTGACAAAGTAAAAGGGAAGATCACGAGGGAGAACCATGACTGTCAGTAGTAAAGATCCCTCACTATGAGTCATGCAAGAAAGATATCAAAAATTTTCAAGGCAAAGCTAAGTTCGTCAAGAAATTTTCAAGTATCTTGAAGAGATATGGACGGGGTGTATGCCCCCCTACGTTAAAGCGATCGCACACGCCTCAACGGGGGTGATTGCTTTAAGGTAGTGATACACATAAGAAATGAGAAGGGAAAGGAGCACGTTATCACAAAGATTTAGCCCCCAAGTGTGAGATAAACCCAAGGATAATGGACACAAAACACAAAGCACGAGGTGACTTCGCTTTCCTTGAGGTCAGTATGCTGTATGATAATTCATGTATATCATATGTATGTATGCATAATTGTTCTTCATTCCCCAATCAAGGAAGGTCACCTAGAAGAAGGGAACACATGTGTCTTTTGAGTCAACATGAGAGAGACCAAAAGAGATCTCAGTGCTTTGCATCATCCTCGAGTAGACAACACTAAGGACAACAAATAGAAGAATGAGAATAACACATAGAAGAAGTAACAAAAGAGATCAAGAGAGGAGGAGAGAGTCTGCTATGCTAATGAACTAGTCTAGCACGTCATCCACCCCCCGATCTTGTTGATCAATATTTTGGGAAGGAAGGAAACATGCTAGAGGAGGAACATCCAACACAGCAGATGGAGCTATCACAAGATCCAAACAAGGGCTATGTTCATGTTCCAAGCCACGTTGTTCTTGTCTAGGAGCTAGGATAAGTGCTTTAGAAAATTCGTTAGATAAATGGTTATCAACATCAACATATTCATATTCACTATCAGAAGCAAGAGAAGTAACATTTTCATCATGAATAACATTTTCATCTATATCATCAAGATTTATAAAAATAGGATCTTTAACTCGCACAGGATCAAAACCATCATGCACCTTATGTTTAGGAGATTTTGGCTCAATTTTCGGCTGAGGAGAAAATGGAATAATACTAGCTGAAGGTGTTTTTGGAGATTGCAAAGTTTGAGAATCAGCTGCACGAGCTCTAAGACGACACTTTTGTCGGCATTCACGCGCAGAATGATTTCGTCTAGTCTTAGTAGGAAGTTGAGAAGATTGAGGAGGAGGAATGTTCTCATCCTTATCACTTGGGTGTTTAGGTTGTGGTTTCTTGGGTTGGATAATAGGAGAAGAGGCAGGTCTCTTCTCTTTATAAGAGGAAGGAGGAGGAACTACTCCATATAAAGGAGGAATATTTGGTTTAGGAAGGAGACCAAGTCCATCATGACGAGGAGGTATAGGTCTACTTTTAGAAAGTTTATTAGACATAGACATAGTCACATCCATAGGAATGGGTTGGGAGTCTTCTTGAAGAAAGACATTAGTTTTATCTTTCAAAAGAAGAGCTTCCTTCTCAAGAACAATAGGAATATCAAGTTTGGGTGTTCTAGGTTCACTTAGAGATAGGATCATATCTTTTTTCCACTTTTGATAAGATTTGAAAAGATGATCACTTCGCGGTGGAAGAGATTGGAATTGTTTAGGCCAAAAATAATCAATAGGAACGCTAGAAGTTCTTTCAGCTGGTTTAAAGAGACTATGATTGACAGTAACAACTTCACCATTATGGGGAAATTTCAAACACTTGTGAATAGGAGAAGCAATAGCTTTCATGGAAGATAGCCAAGGATAGCCTAGCTTCACATGAAATTGTTTGGACGATGGAATAATAGCAAAGCTCACATCAAGGGATTTGTTATGGACCTCAATAGGTAATGTAATAGAACCAATTGCAGGAGAAGAAAATGCATCAAATAATTTCACAACCACATTTGTTTTGTCATAGATCACTTGATTCAATTGCAAAGTAAAAAGAAATTCTTCAGTAATAACATTAACCATGCAAGAAGGATCAATAAGCACTCCATGGCAAGGTGTATTCTTGACTTTTGCAACTATATATAAAGGACCATCAGGTGCCCTGATAGTTTCACTGGAATCAAATGTGATGGAAGGTTCTTTAGGGATTTTATGTTGTTCTACAAAGTTAATCACATTCGGTGTCATAGACACAAGACCATCAGGTGAGAAAGAGGAATCATTAGTCTCAATCACATTAGAGGTATGAGAAGGTTATGGGTCAGTAAAAATCTTAAGATTTTAGTTAGGAAGAGCTACAGATGTGTTGCCTTTATCATTCACACCTGAAACAAAGATAGTATTATTATCAATCAAATCTTGAATTTTACCCTTTAAAGCAAAACATTTTTCAGTATCATGCCCAAGTTGACGATGAAATTGACAAAAAGATTTGTTATCAAAATAGGGTGAATTAATCTTTGCAGGATCTATTTGCTTTATAGGAGGGAGAGTAAGCACATTTTGTTCCAATAACTTATTCATAATACTATGCAATGATTCATTCAAAGGAGTAAACTTTCTTTCTTTCTTGAAAAACTTAGAAATAGGAGGCACACCTGATGCTGCATTCACATTGTTGTTGATGATGTTTTCATTAACGAACCCTCTGTTCAGTTTAAACTTCCCAAATGGTTGTTGACTACTATCACCCTTATCACTCGGAGCCATAGGATTTGCTTGTTCCATTTGACTCACAGTCAGTTGATAATTGTGAAGAGTTGCACACAACTGTTGGAAAGAAGTAAACTCAGAAAACAGAAGTTTTTCTCTAATATCTTTTTGTAAATTAGAAATAAAGATTCTTTGAATATCATTGTCAGGTATTGGAAAAGAAATTTGAGCACACAAATGCTTATATCTACCAATGAAATCAGTCACTTTTTCTTTAACACCTTGTTTACAATGCATTAAATCAATCAAAGTAACTTTAGGACTTATATTGTTTTGAAATTGTTGAATAAAAGCATTTGCAAGTTGTTGGAAAGAAGTAATAGAATAGGAAGGCAACGAGCAATACCATTGTAGAGCCTTATCTCTTAATGTTCTAGTAAACAGTTTTGCAAGCAACCTTTAGTCATAAGCAAAATCAGTACATATTGTTTGAAAGGTCTTAACATGTGTTAGAGGATCACCTTTACCATTATAAAGCTCCAATCGTGGGATTTCAACATGCTTAGGGAGGATAGCTCGAACAATGTCAAGAGAAAGTGGGCTCGCAACATCAAATGTGGGCACACTAAACTTAGATTGATTCATAGAGGCAATTTGTTGCTGTAAAGAAGAGACAATTTGTGCAAGATTGTTAATGGTCGCTTCAGTCGAAGAATTCATATTAGACGTGTTAGATTGTGATGGAGGTATTATGTTATTGAAAGAAGGTATTGATTGAGAGTAAGGTGGTGGGACACTATGATGGTTAGTCATAGGAGATGATTGGAAACAAGGAGCACTAGAAGGAGGCATGGAATGGTTGAATGAATTGCCCCCTTGAGTCATGTTCATTTGTGGAGATGTAATAGGGACACTCATTGAAGGAATGAATGAAGAAGTCGGATTGCATGAAGGAAGAGGGTTGATTGAAGAGGAAGGATTGCCCCCATGACTGGTGATCATAGGTGGAATGTTTTGTGTTGAAGTAGTCATTATGCTTGATGTAAAAGTAGGTATACTAGCAATAGAAGTTGTCAAAGGGATAGAATGATTGACTTGAGTAGGAGGTTGCGTATAACCTAAAGTTTCGGCACAACTCTTCATAGGCATCACATTCGAATCCACGATGTGTGCAATACTACGCAAAATATCAATTCCATTCTTATCACTTTGAACCATACGTTTTAGACCCTCAATTAATGAAAGAGCTTGACTATCGGGGTATTCTCGAGACATCCATTGCTGAAAATCATCAAATTGGTTATCCAATTTCGAAAGTTGTTCTACAGAAACCTCACGGAGAGCTTCTTCATCATTAAGAGGATTAGGGGAATTACCCGTGTCCTCGTTAAAAAGGCCATTCAAATTAGGTTCCATCTCCTTGGTAATTAAACCTTGGAAAGACTTAATTCTAAGGCTTCGTCTAACGGGAATAGTATAAGTAGGGCTTATTGTTGTAAAACTCATGCACTAGAGAGAAAGAGAGAAGATTTTGAATTTATTTTCAAATTTAGAGGTAGCAAATTTCAATAAAATCAACCAATCTCCTAGATTTAAGCTGTTAAATGCAATCATGACAATCTCCCGAAATTTCAGAAAAAATGTCAGGGACTGTGGCGAACGGAGTGCACACGGTCCTCGCAACTTTTTTTGAAATTTTCAGGGATGAAAGTTATGATGATTTTGAAGCTAATCTGAAAAAATTGAGTGATTTTACGATCTGTAGATAGGCCAAATTAAAGTTGCAATCTCAAAATTGAACCCTACCAAGATT
The DNA here is from genome assembly GCF_030272615.1 of Cryptomeria japonica. NCBI lineage: Eukaryota > Viridiplantae > Streptophyta > Pinopsida > Cupressales > Cupressaceae > Cryptomeria > Cryptomeria japonica. The sequence goes on along the minus strand of NC_081410.1, from coordinate 668,683,114 downwards.
GTTGAAAAAAGCAAATTTTGAATTTTGAAAAAGAGAGGGAAACTGAAATTTTGAATTTTATGATTTTAGAGGGAATACTAAAAGCAATGCAAGCTTTGAAATTTAAAAGTTGACTCAATTTCATGCAAAATTCAATTTTGAAAGCGGAAATCAAAGTTGTTGCAATCAAACACTTAATTCCAAAAGTCACAAAATGCAAAAATTTGAATAAAGCACTGAAACTTTGAATGAATGCCAACACACTTTTCAGATTTAGGACAGTAAGAACACAATTTTGACACAAAATTTCAATTTCAACAATTTTTGAATGATTAGAAGCCTTAAACCAAGCAATCACTAGACCAACTTTGACTTTAATTTTGAAAGTGTTAGAATTGATGAAATCAGCCAAGATTCTGGATTTTAGCAGAAAAATACAGTAAGATCTAGCTCCCGAAATTTCAAAAAAAATGTCGGGGACAATGGCGCTCAGGGTGCACATGGTCCTCGCAACTTTTTTCAAAATTTTTAGGGATGAAAGATATTATGATTTTGTTGCGGAATCCAAAGTTACAGCCGATTTGGAGGTGTTTTGATCAGTGAAATCATCGGTAAAAGGTTGAATCAAGAGGGTTTTAAAAATTAGGGTTTTGACACTTAACCACTTAATTTTAAGAATTAAAGCACAAATATGAATTGACAATTTGCAATAGAAGGGTAGATCTGAAACAAGCATTAACAATTAAACATTTCACAAGCTCAATTACTAAAAAGAAAATTTAGGGTTTTTATGCAATTAACCTCTAAAATTTGCAAAAGATCAAACATGGAAATGTAATTAAGGAAGCAAATTTTTTAGATCTAACCATGAATAATCAGAATTAGGATGTTCACATCGGGTTCACCAAAATGTAAAGCGGAAAATCGAACCCTAGGTGTTCCCCCCACTCCAAAGAGAGAGGAGGTCACTAGGATTGACGGTTTTCACTTAGGAGAGACTTTACATTCAAAAGAGGGGTTGAAGCTCACAAGATCCAATCCCACACAATGCAAGATTGAATTCTAAATGAGTTTCAAGGGTTGAGACAACAAGGCTACCCTCTTTTGTAAAGAATGTAGATAGAAGGATTGAATTAGGAGTGTAGGTGAAAGTAAGAAAGATTTGTTTGCAGACAGAAATAGAAACACAAGATGAAGCTGCGGACCTGGAATTAGCAGTAAAATGTCGAGACGATGCTGTCCTGCAAGTTTGAGCGAAAGTTGACGGGACGATGGCACCGGGCGTGCACACGGTCCTCCGAAAAATCCGCGAAACGAAGGGGGATCTGTTCGTCTCTGCACAAGGGTTCCAGATCTTCAATTACAGCCACGTACCTGCAACCTACACACAGAAAAGAGAGGACGATTGGGGGGTTAGGGATTAGGGGTTTGCCTTTAGGTCAAACCCCGATTTTGGAATTAACCAAGAAATGAGAATGCTGTAAACGTAAATGTTTGTAATGTAAACAAGTACTGATACCTTGTTGTAAGAATGTTTGTATTCTTACATGCTAAGGTGTAAATGTTGTATGTTGTATGTGATATCCTCTTCAATGGTTGAACCCTTGTCTTGAATGCAACACTTAGCCTTCAATGGAGACTTAGAATTCTCAATTGCTTGAAGGAATGCTTGAATGCTTGAATGTTTGAATGTTTGCCTATAGCTTCCGCCTCTTGTACACATATGTCCTTTTCCTCCTCAAAATGGGAGAGGAAATGTAGTTTATATACTTGTCAATTAGGGTTAAAAGGCTGATTTTTCCGACCTTAGGCCGACCTAGGAAGATTATTTTCCAATTTGCAAATTTGAAGACCCGATGCCGAAAAGAGACCGGACCCAAAATAGGGCCAGGGACCAGGGCGCTGGGCGCCATGGTCCCACCTCCCGGGACAGCAGGGTGCAAGGAAGGATCAGGCCAAGGTGCAGAAATATGCAGTTTTTGATGTCACAAACAGGGTTCGGGGTCTCCATTCAGGTTCAGTGTTGTGTCGCCATCGTGAAGACTCAAATGCAGTCGAAATTGCAAGTGTCGCAATTTTAGGACGCTACAGTTACCATGGCAGGCCTTCATAGGTTTCGGCCCCATCCACTGGGTTACCCTAGAAACCTAATCCGAACCTCCGGCCCATCCAAGCCTCATGTGGACCCACACATCCTTTCATGAAGACAAGGATGATGGTTTGCCATTTCAGGCCTTCTCACTGCATGCCGAGTCTGTACTAGCACTCATCCCATGTGTGAGGCACAATTATCTTACTTAGTGATTCATTAACTAACACTCTAATATGCTATTAGGTTATCACTTATTAGACACACTTCCAATGGGTTATCCAGCAGCCACTTTGGGCGCGGCCCCCAATTGAAAGCCACTTTCCCATATGACACTAAACTATACTCAAACGAACTCAAAAACCAAGGAATACACATGGTCAAGCGAACGGAGTTCAAAATGGAGGAAACAACCATTTGGTCAAACACGACTTCATATGAGGTGCACTGACTGACGGTACTCTATCTAGAGACCTGACCAGCTATGGTCAACCACGAAACATCATTTGACACCTGCATAAAGGATATGACCAATTACGACACCACCACAAAACCACAATCAAACTCGAGACCAAGGACAGAAACAGGTACCCCAAATCAATCCATACAACAAGGTCCTATCGAACAAAACAAGGCTTGACATTACTTAAGCAAAAGAGAATACGGAAATGAAACTTGCATAGGCAACAATTGGTAGATAAAATCCCTTTTTTTTTCAAATTGATTTAAACATTAAATGTCGATCAAGTTTTCTAAATGATCTAAGTTAGATTGCAGTTATCTACCTCATCTAGGTACAGGTTGTTCTTGGTTTTCTAACTCACTGAGGTTCATTTGCATCGAACATACATAAATACGTCATTATGAGTTTTTAAACCAATTTCACAAGAATCACATTAAATAAACATTAACGAACTAAATATGATATTTGTTCTTCAAATAAAACATCATTGTCGTACTGGTTTGAAAATAATTTTCTCCAAGTTCATCTTTCCAGAACCAAGTTAAACTTTTTCAATTAAGGAAATATACATTTAAAAGAACCAAAAATAGGCAAGCTTTTCCCAAATCCACAAAATTACTTCCTTACGTATATATAGAAAAATACCAAAATTAACTATTAATTAATGTATATATTTATTAATCCGCGATTAATTAAATATAACAAATTAATAATTAATAACGAAATTAACAAATTAAGTACTTAATTAGAAAAATATGCATTAATAATAAAATGGAATTTGAATATTAATTGATGTATATTTACCATTATACAAATAATTAATAACAACTTATTCACATATTATTAATTAATGACCAAAATTTATTCATAATTAATACTTTATTTAAAATTAATAATTATAATAATATTAAATTAATATATTTTTGATAAAAAAATATTTTAAAAAAACAATATAAAGGGGGGTGGGGAGGGTATCCACGTGGGCCCCCTGGTAGCTCACGCTACCCTTGGTAGCACTGCTACCAAATGGTAGCAAGCGGCTACCATTGGTAGCGTTGCTACCAAATGGTAGCAGCCGCTACCCTTGGTAGTGTGCTACCTCCCCATGGTGGCGGTTTATTCCCCGCCACGTGGGTTTTGCTATTTTTTTAATTTTTTTTATTTTTTATTTTTAAATTAATGCTAAAATAACTGTACCCAGAAAAAAATAAAAAACACAGTCAATCAGAGACTAATTTTTTTTATATTTTTTTGATAGCTTTGGGTTTTCTAAATTTTACAATATGAGAATACCCAGATCCAGGAAAGAACAAATTCCTCTAAAACAACACCATATTGGCAAAATGAGATTGATCTACACAAATTTTACATCAAATCTGCCAAACCCCCAAACTAAATTCCAATTTAAAAAGTTGAACAGGAAACCTTCAAAGGAGTTAAATAAAAATTTATCAAGAACAACCAAACCCCCAAAATTCGTTCTATTTATTTATTTATCTTTTTTTTTTACCAAGTTTATAGAGAGCAATCCAAAATTCAATCTGGAGATTGGAAAGGGAGCAAGGAGGATTTAATTTCAGAAATTAATCTACAACTTCTTTCATTTTCCCCAAATAAATGAGATCTTCAACAACACAACCAAATTCCTTCCAAAAGAACAAACAACTCTGATAAACAAGGAAATCAAAGATATAAACCAAAATCTTACCTTATATAGCAATCCTAGAAATATTTAGTAAGGAGCCCAACCTACAGGCTCGAGAAATTCCTTCCTTTGGCAAAACCCCCAAATTTTCCATCCAAAAATATTTTCAAAAAAAATCAACCTCCCATATTTTTCCAAAAACCTAGGTTAAAGGGAGAAGTTTGACCAAAATTTTCTTTTTTTTTGGAATTAAAATATTTTATTTAAAATAATTCTCCAAAAATCATTATTTTAAACTAAATCAATATATTTAACTTGCTTTTCAATTTAAAATTGATTTTCTCAAATAACTGAAATTGACCTTTCTATTTTAAAAAGCCAACAAGATTAAATTAATTTTATTTCAATTAAATTTAATTCTTTCTTTTCCAACAACATAAACATAATAAATTTAACATTAAAATTAACCATTTAATTGAACTTGCTACCAACCTGAATTGAGCAATTCAATTAACGATTAATCACATAAAAGGGAAGCCTATTTAATGTAGACTCCAAAATACTAATGCGAAAACACACATTAAATCAAATTAAATATTAAGGATTAATTACTCGATTTAACCACACACAAAACATGCAACCCAAGAAAGCCGCACAGACAGACGACCCGCATACCCAACCAAAGGGAATATCGACGATGACTAACGACGCTCACTTGAGCACGACTATGGTCAAACGAGGATCTCACGACCACCTAATCCAACTCTAAGGATTAAAGAGGTAAACTTAAACCTGTGAACCCAGGTGGAGACGAACCTCGCACCCATGCGGTACTGTACCTGAAATCTCTTGCAACCAAGAGTCATACATGCATACATATATATACTTAATGAAAGTGTTAGCCCAAGGTTAATAACACGAAAAAGGAGAACTAATAAACTTGCATACAAACAGGCGTGAAAACCACATTAACAACTATGCACTAAAATCAAAACACCTGACTATAATCATTATATTATGATAAACTAACCAAGGTCAAACCAAGATTAAAAATTGATTAGGGCAGGGGTACTACATTCTTCCCCCCTAGGCTCTGACTTACTCTTGGAAGTCGCAAGACTAGATGGAGAACATGTCGCACGCATTAGCCCTGAAACTCATTCAACAAAAATCAAATTGCACATAGGAATCTTTCCATAAATAAATGAAACATTATTGCTAAATCCTCTACGAATGCCATTACCCATTGGCAAGATACATCTAAATCCATACATTTCTTATAACATTCTAGGAATTATCCACAATCATAGCAGAGAAACAAAAAATTTCTTCCTTTCATTACACCAAATTAAAGCATTAAAAAGAGGTAAGCAACAATTACCATACTAATCTATTAAACATGACAAGAAAACATGCCATCATGATCAATTTCTTTTACCAACCCATCTTTTCGCAAAATTTTATTGCATAGAACTAGCTTCAAATATCAATTTCTACAACCAAGTTAACTTCCATGAAATAAGAGCAACATAGATAACTCAATTGATTATACTTGTTAGGCATATGAAAACCTTTCGAAAGACTATGTCCCATAGCATAGTGACAAGTTAACATAATTTACTCCATGATTACACATAATAACCATCCACATAACTAGAATGCACAACTCAAAAGGCCACATGGGAGCATGTCTAATGCTCGATCACATATAACATGCATGATCAACATCTCTATGTCTGATCTCAGAACAATAACATGATCATAAATATCCAATATCTCACTCAAGGCTCAATGGTGCTAGGGCACACCATAGCGGTGTTACCTTTTGTAGTCACATAAATCTGTCCACTTAATTAAATGAATATTTAGTATTTATTTGATTATTTAACCATCAATCAATAATTAATTAAATTAACATTTAATTAATTCATCTTAACCTTCTTCTCCTATTAATTAAATAAATTATTCAATTTATTTGATTTAATTCAGTTAACCAAATTCAGACCATTAAATAAATAAATAAATCATATTTGTTTAATTAAATCTTCTCTCACATTTAAATAAATTAATATTTATTTAAATCCCCCAAAATCCCATCTCTCACATTTAAATAAATTAACATTTACATTTATTTAAATCACATTTATCCTCCACCCACTTGCATTTTCCTACAAATGCAAGTTGCACAACTATTTTAAATAAATAAATTATTTATTTAAAATCCTATTTATCCTCACCCACTTGAAACCTTTAATGGTTTCCCTTAAAGTCTTCAAACTTAATGGCTTCCTTCTAGAGTCTTCTTAAACCTTTAATGGTTTCCCTTAAAGTCTTCAAACTTAATGGCTTCCTTCTAGAGTCTTCTTAAGTCTTTAATGGTTTCCCTTGAAGTCTTCAAACTTAATGGCTTCCTTCTAGAGTCTTCTTAAGCCTTTAACGGTTTCCCTTAAAGTCTTCAAACTTAATGGCTTCATTCTAGAGTCTTCTTAAACCTTTAATGGTTTCCCTCAAAGTCTTCAAGCATTTAATGCTTTATCTTCCTTTTTCTCATGTAAATAAATTAAGATTTATTTAAATCCAAAATTCACATTCACATTTAAATAAATTAATATTTATTTAAATATCTATCCAAATGCAAATTACACCATTTAATTGAAATAAATAATTTTATTTTAATTGAAAATCCCAAAATTCTCCCACTTACATTCTCCTACAAAATCCACTTGCATGCCTAAATCCCTTCTAGATTCTTCTAACTCCTTCTAATTAGCCTAATCTTATCCTAATCATTGTCACGTTCCTAAATAAAAGGAAGTCACTTCTCAAAAACCTCCAAAGTCTTCAATAACCATTAAAGGCTTTATGTCTTCAAATGGTTAACCTCTAAAGTCTTCCAAACCATTAAAGGCTCTTACATAACCATTTATGGTTAACTCACCTTTTACCTTTGGTTAAAGACTTTCCTCTAACTTAACCATCCTTTTGACTCATGGGTATCTTCAAAGCATTTATTTCTTTGACTAAGGTAACCATTTAACCCTTGCACATTCATTTATCCCTTGGATAAAAGGAATATCCATTAACCTAACCCTAACCCAACCCCCTAGGGTAACCATCATGTCCCCTCAAGCATTCAATGCTCCTTATCTCTCCTCTCAAGCCTTAAATGACATTTCTCAATCTTAACCCTTCATTTCCCCATTTGTTCTATAAATAGAACCCTTCTCCTCAAGCAAAGAAGGAAGCATTAGAGTATTGTTGTTATGCTGGTATTAGCATAGAGCTTTTTCATAGCATCACTATCTACACTTGCATAGCATTTGTTTATCACATCCAACCATCTTGAATCTCCATATGGCATCCATGGCTAGTGCTAAAAGCTAAGAGCTACACTCATTTGGGACTTGGAGAGGGGAGAAACAAGGGAGAAGCATCAAAAGGCATCATGGAAGCATCTTAGGGAGGCTCTTCTCCTTTCTTTTGTTTTGTTAAACTTCTTTCATGCTTTTTTGAAATCTCTTTTGATATGTTTGGAATGGTTTTGAGTTCTTTATTTTGGTTTTATGGTTGAAACTAACTTATTAACATTGAACTTTGTTGTTGCCTTGTCCCCATTTCCATGACATCACAAACAACCAATATATGCAGAAATGGCCTGACACTCACTTGGAGATTCAATAGAAACCATCAAAGAAGCAAATGAAGGATAATCGGTTTATATGTTAATAGTGGTTAACTCTGAAACAGTATCAGTGTTCCAACCGGTATTCATTGATTGTGTGATGAGTTATCACCGGTCGTGATGAGTTACACTTAATCGACATTTTGGCGGTAATTTGTGATGAGTTATGTTTTGGTTGTCCAGATACACTGCACCTAGGTAATTGTGATATGATTTCTAAGCCAACATGAAATCTAGTGTCTATATAATGACATTATGATTTATATACAAGAACATGAGATGATATGATGCAAGATAGAAGTTGAAGGCATTGCAGAATATGTTGGTGATGCAGTTTTGAGCAAGCAAAAGAGGATCTATTCAAGCAAGTTGTGCTACTATTAGATTACACCACCTGTTGTTTTCTAAACACTACAATAGTCAAATCCCCTATCCAGGTAAGCTCTAACAAGCTTCATTGTATAAATCCTCTAACTAGGTGATCCATTAGTTTGGATTCAAAAATCCTCTACTGAGTTTACTCCTAATGGGGTACTACCTTTAACAAGGTAGGGCTCATAACAGAGCTCCGAGATCTTTAACAAGATTCGCTCCTGGTAGAGCAATTTTTGTAGACCCTAATGGGTCAGTTATCTATTACTACAGATAGTTAATCTTGTTGGCATATGTGCAAAATATGTTGACATGATGATATTGTGTTGTCATTGATGTCAATATGCTGAAAGAGAACCGGTAATATGCTGAAGAGTGAACTGGTAACATGATGAAGAGTGAACAGGATTATTGAAGTTAAGCAACTAACAAAGTGAACCGGTATGATGTTGTGAACCGGAACCGGTATGTCGGAACGAGAACCGGTATATGGAATGTTTTGTATCAATGGTTCATATGGCATGACTACTGGTTTATAGTCTCAGCTTCAGGGTTTTCGGTTGAAGTGTTTCGAGCTTGTGTGTTTCAACCAATAGCATTGTGTGATGAGTTAGCATTGTAATGGAGATCAGATCATGTTGCGACGTCAGCCTCGTGCACGTGAAGGATCTTGCATGAAGGAGATTGATCCTATCTACCTTGAGAATGTGCAAAGTCTCTGCAAATGGTGGAGAACGCATGATGGGTTATCACCTCCAAGAAGCAGTGAAGAACAAATGATGGAGAATGTCTTGAGATGTGTTCAAGACTATTGTATTCAAATGCAAAGTGTTCAATGGTCAGGATTGAACCGACTAAATTTCTCAACCTAAGTGTTTAAGGTTTAGGGTTTATGCTACTGACCTATCTGTTTCCTATAAGGTCGATGTGGTGTTTTATGCTGAGGTTGTTGGCAAATGTTGTGTGTGTATCTATGTGCAGAGATACATGATTCTTGCTAGACCAGTTGAGAGGATCGATACCTGCATAGTGTGTGTGCAGAAGGAAGGAACTAAAGTGGATCTGCATTGGCATTGAGTGCTATTACCAGATCATTGTAATACCTGTTGATTTCTAATCACTTCAATAGTTGGAAAATCCCTTAACAGGGTAGCTTTAACCAGCTTGCTGTAAATCCTTTAACAGGGTGACTTAAAGCCATTGAGTTCATAAAATCCTCTAACAGGGTTTAACCCTTAACTGAGTATTCTAGCCATCCCTTAATCAAGTGATCACTAATAAGATCGGTTTCTAACAGAACTTGATGTAATAGTCTTTAACAAGACTAGGCTCCTAACAGAGCGGACTTCTAAAGAGTTCAAAACAGCTCGTGGGTATTCATCCCCACCATGGTTTTTCCAAGTTGGGTTTCCACGTGAAAAATATGTGTGTCATATGTGATGTCTTTTTCATGTGATGCTTTGTTGTTTTCTATCAAGCGATGAATCATGTTGATCTAGCAAGTTATTATATTTCTGATGATAGATTATCTGTTTATGCATAAGGACAAAGTGGAACTGAGGGAGTAGGTTGTATGGAAAGCTAAGAAGATTGACTGGTTCATGTCTTTCACAATTGCACTGTGTTTAACCGGTAGTAATTTGGTTTGGACCGGTGTTAGGGATTGCCAGTAGTTTACAATCTGCAATCAAACCGATTCAAAAAAAAAAAATTGTGCCTGTACTGATTCACCTCCCCCTCTTAGTACCGGTTTGGTACTCACTATTCATCATTGAGTTATCAATTGGTATCAGAGCATCCTCCAAGTCCTCTGTGTTGTAAGCTTAACGGCTTGAGGGAAAGATCATATTGTAATGATGAAGAGGGAAGGTCCAAAGTTCAACAGAGACAATTTTAAAATATGGAAAGATAGAATGAAGATATACATCAGAAGCATGGGTGCTTAGCACTGTAACTATGTTGAAAATGCCTATGCTATTCCTACCAGTACTCTCATCGATGATCAAAAGAGAGAGATCCAAGAGAATGGGCAAGTCATGGAAGCCCTAATCAGCAGCTTATTTGACATTGAGTTTATCGATGTCCAGGATAAAGAAAATCCCAAAGAAGTATGGGATACTCTTGAGAATATCTATGGCGGTGATGAACATGGAAAAAAAGCTAAGGAAGAAAGACTTAGAGGGAATTTTGAAGACATGCAGATGGTTGAAGGTGAGACCATTCAACAATATGGAATAAGAATCAAGACTATTGTTGGAGACATCAAGAGTGCAGGAGGGAAAATGGAAGATTCTACTGTTATTAGTAAAGTCCTGAGGTCCTTATTACCGGTCTATGCAATAAGGGTTGCTGCTATTCAGGAGTTGACATCAATAGACAAGACTAAGGTATCCCTAGACTCCATCATTGCAAAATTAACAATCTATGAGCTAAATAGTTTTGATGGCAGTGTTCAGAAGACTAAATCATCTTTTAGAGCATCTGTTGCACCATCCAGAAAAGGAAAAGAAGCAAGCACCAGCGGTGAACCAAGACAGAGTAGAGAAATAGATGATGAGGAGATTCTGATGGAATTTGAAGCTCTTCTTGCTAAGAGACTTCCTAAGGGAGCCGGAAAATACAGAGGTAAGATTCCTTTGAAATGCTTCTCTTGTAACCGGATAAGACACATCGTTATAAATTGTCCAAATGGTGATAGCAAGGACAAACCAGAAAGGTTCAAGAAATTCAAAGGAGGAAACTAGAGAAACTATTTTGTAGCAGTTGATGAAGGTGTCACAGATGAGGAATCAGAAGATGAAGAAAATGAAGATATTGTGTTTGTTGCAGTCAAGGAGGATGTGTCAAACAAGAAAGCTCTTGTCTCCCGCTTTGATAATTCCAATGAGTGTATTATTGACAGTGGTTGCTCTCACCATATGATGGGTGACCAGAGAAAGTTTATATATCTGGAAGAGTATGATGCTGGTGTGGTTCATTTTGGTAATGATACACCATGTATGGTCAAAGGAAGAGGGTCCATCTCTCTAAATGGAAAGAGCAGTGCAGACAATGTGTATTGGGTGGAAGGTCAGACACAGTCTATTGAGTGTTGCCCTGCTGAATGACAATGGACTCACTCTGGAATTCAAAAATAGAGTCTGCAAAATCAAAGGAAAGAATGGTGAACTGATGGCCACCGGTATGTAGACCAAAGGTAACTTATTTCAGCTGAATGCAAATATAAGTACATGTCTTATGGATAAGTTTGATGATAGCTAGATATAGCATAGGAGACTCTGCCATGTAAACTTTGATAACATAGTAAAGGCTAGTAAGATCAAGGCATTTAGAGGAATGTCGATGCTGAGCAAACCGGAAAATCATTTGTGTAGAGAATGTCAACTGGGGAAAATGTCTTCCTCAACCTTAAAAGGTAAATCTTTCGCTACTAACAACTTACTTGATCTTGTGCATACTGATGTGTGTGGTCCTATGAAAACTAGGAGTGTGCAGGGAGATGGGTATTTTATGATTCTTATAGATGATTGCTCAAGAATGATGTGGGTCACATTCTTGAAGGACAAGTCTGGAGCCTTTAGAAAGTTAAAAGTTTTCAGAGCACTAGTAGAAAAGGAAAGTGGTAGAAGAATCAAATGCCTTAGAACTGATCAAGGAGGGGAATTCACTTCCAGTGAATTCAACAAATATTGTGAAGAAAATGGCATCAAGAGGCAATTGTCTGCCCCCCGGACTCCACAACAGAATGGCCTAGTAGAGAGAAACAACCGAATTGTGGTTGAAGCGGCTAGAACTATGTTGATCCAAGGAAAGGTCGCTCACACCTTTTGGAGAGAAGCGGTGACCACTGCAGTCTACACAATGAACCGGGTACTCATCAAGAAAGGAAAGGATAAGACTCCTTATGAGTACTGGACTGGTAAGACACCCATGGTAAGCTACTTTAGAGTATTTGGTAGCAAATGCTATATCAAGAGGAGTGAACATCAGAGCAAGTTCGATGCAAAATGTGATGAAGGAATATTCTTAAGATATTCCACAAAAAGTAAAGCTCTCAAATGTTTCAATAATAGGACTTAGAGAATCGTTGAAAGCATCAATGTTAGGGTTGATGAAAACTCTGAGAAATTGGAGGGAATCGGCAATAAGAAAGGAGGAGATGAACTGGTAGTAACTTTCTAGGAATCGATTGCAAATCATCCCAATACCAATAATTGTGCTCCTACACCGGTAGATGTTGATGCTGATGAAGATGAGGATGATGAAGAAAAAACAAGAGGAAGCTATTAAGAACATACCTAGGTATGTCAAACTCAATCATGATCCAAAGCAGATCATAGGAGACAAAGATGCAGGAATTATTACAAGAAGAAAGGTCAGAGAAAGCTCATGTATGATCTCTGAATTTGAGCCTAAATCATTCAAAGAGGCACATAAAGATGAAGACTGGATCGAGGCAATGGAGGAGGAACTTGACTAGATAGAAAAGAATGGTACATGGTCTTTGGTACTCAGACCGGAGCATAAAAATGTCATTGGAACCAAATGGGTTTTCAGAAATAAGCTAAATGAGGATGGCATAGTGGTAAGGAACAAAGCCAGACTAGTATGTAAAGGATATACCCAAGAAGAAAGAGAAGACTATGGTGAAACCTTTGCTCCAGTAGCAAGATTGGAAGGAGTTCGTATGCTTCTTGCATATGCAACTTTTAAAGGATTCAAGGTATACCAAATGGATGTAAAATCTGCATTTTTAAATGGAATACTTGAAGAGGAGGTGTATATAGAGCAACCAGATGGGTTTGCCCTATCAGAAGATAGTAGGCTACTTAAAGCCTTATATGGACTAAAACAGACACCAAGAGCATGGTTTGAATGCTTGCATTCCCATATTGTGAAGATTGGATTTGAAAGAACAAGTGAAGATAGCAATATCTACTTGAAATCAGAAGGAGATCAAATTCTGATTAGCGAAGTATTTGTTGATGACATAATCTTTGGTGGAGATGACAAGATGAGTCATGACTTTGCAGATGAGATGAAAAAGGAGTTTGAAATGCCACTCATAGGGGAAATTAAGTTCTTCATTGGATTGCAGATTCAACAAATGAAAAATGGAATCTTTATTATTCAGTCCAAGTATGTCAAAGAGGTGTTGAAGACCTTTGGCATGGAAGACAGTAAACCGGTTGGTACATCAATGGTGACCGGTTGTAAACTATCAAAAGAGGATGACTCGGCATTGGTAAATGAGAAGGAATACCAATCAATGATTGGTAAATTGCATTATGTAGTGCATAATAGATCAGACATTGCACATGCAGTGGGTATTACCGCTCGGTTTTAGCAAAGCCCAAGAGAATCCCACTTGGTAGCAGTCAAGCGGATTCTTAGATATCTAAAGAGAACTATTGACTATGGGTTATGGTATCCATACAATAATGATTTCAACCTGAAAGTGTTCATAGATGTTGAATGGGCTAGTAATGTAGATGACCAGAAGAGCACAACCAGTGGTGCATTCTTTCTCGGTGGTAGACTGGTCTCATGGATGAGTAAAAAGTAGAGTTGTATCTCTCAGTCTATAGCAGAAGCAGAGTATGTTGCAGCTTTTATGAACTGCACCTAGACTATTTGGATGAAGCATGTATTGAATGGCTTCAAAGTTCATGTATCTGAACCGGTAAGTATATTATGTGACAATACAAGTGCAATCAACTTTTTTCAAGAATCCAGTTTTACATGCTAGAACCAAGCACTTTGAACTCAAGTATCATTTCTTGAGGGAAAAGGTTCAGAACAAAGAGGTGGTATTGGAACATGTTTCCAGTAAGGAGCAGTTAGCAGACATATTCACCAAGCCTCTATCGAAGGCTACTTTTACCAATCTGAGAGGTGAGTTAGGGGTGTTGCCCCTTCAAGAGGTAATCTAAAGGTTTGTGCTCCACATCAGTCAGATCTTTCTTTGCTATATCTTTTCAGGATTGATGTGTTTAAGGATGCTACTCCTCAGGGGGAGTAGCATAGTGGAACAAGGAAGCTTGTGCTTTCACTTTGGCATTGTTGTCAAAGAGGGAGAAGATGTGAAGTGGAAAAGATATTTGCAGTATTAAGGAGAAGATGTGATGCAGAAAGAGAGATGTCTTTGTATATTGTCATCAATTCCAAAGGGGGAGATTGTTGGCATATGTGCAGAATATGTTGACATGATGATATTGTGTTGTTATTGATGTCAATATGCAGAAAGAGAACCGGTAATATGCTGAAGAGTGAATCGATAACATGATGAAGAGTGAACAGGATTATTGAAGTTAAGCAACTGACAAAGTGAACCGGTATATGTAATGTTTTGTATCAAGGGTTCATATGGCATGACTACCAATTTGTAGTCTTAGCTTTAGGGTTTCAGGTTGAAGTGTTTCGAGCCTATGTGTTTCAACCGATGGCATTGTGTGATGAGTTAGCATTGTAATGGAGATCAGATCATGTTGCCACGTCAACCTCATGCACGTGAAGGATCTTGTATGAAGGAGATTGATCCTATCTACCTCGAGAATGTGCGAAGTCTCTGCAAATGGTGGAGAACGCGTGATGGGTTAACACCTCCAAGAAGCGGCAAAGAACAAATGATGGAGAATGTCTTGAGATCTGTTCAAGACCGTTGTATTCAAATGCAAAGTGTTCAATGGTCAGGATTGAACCGACTAAATTTCTCAACCCAAGTGTTTAAGGTTTAGGGTTTATGCTACTGACCTATCTGTTTCCTATAAGGTTGATGTGGTGTTTCATGCTGAGGTTGTTGGCAAATGTTGTGTGTGTATCTATGTGCAGAGATACGTGATTCTTGCTAGACCAGTTGAGAGGATTGATACCTGCATAGTGTGTGTGCAGAAGGAAGAAACTAAAGTGGATCTGCATTGGCATTGAGTGCTATTACCAGATCATTGTAATACCTGTTGATCTCTAATCACTTCAACAGTTGGAAAATCCCTTAATAGGGTAGCTTTAACCAACTTGCTACAAATCCTTTAACAGGGTGACTCAAAGCCATTGAGTTCATAAAATCCTCTAACAAGGTAACCTCTAACAGCGTTTAACCCTTAACTGGGTATTCTAGCCATCCCTTAACCGAGTGATCCCTAACAGGATCGGTTCCTAACAGAACCTGATGTAACAGTCTTTAACAAGACTAGGCTCCTAACAAAGTGAACTTCTAAAGAGTTCAAAACAACTTGTGGGTATTCATCCCTACCGTGGTTTTTCCAAGTTGGGTTTCCACGTGAAAAATATGTGTGTCATATGTGATGTCTTTTTCATGTGATGCTTTGTTGTTTTCTATCAAGCGATGAATCATGTTGATCTAGCAAGTTATTATATTTCTGATGATAGATTATATGTTTATGCATAAGGACAAAGTGGAAATGAGGGAGTAGGTTGTATGGAAAGCTAAGAAGATTGATTGGTTCATGTCTTTCACAGTTGCACTGTGTTTAACTGGTAGTAATCTGGTTTGGACTGGTGTTAGGGATTGCCAGTAGTTTACAGTCCATAATCAAACCGGTTCAGAAAAAGTTTTTGTGCCTATACTGATTCACCCCCCCTCTCAGTATCGGTTTGGTACTCACTATTCATCATTGAGTTATCAAACTTGTGAGCCCATCTCATTGTGGTTTTTCCCATTTGGGTTTTCCACTTATAAATACTTGTGTTATGGTGTATGCTTTACTTATTGTGGATGCTTCAATATCATTTTGTATTGCATGCATAATGTTTAATAAACTTGTTAAGTATCTCAACTAGTCAGTATTTAAAGTATTATTATTTTTGCTATCACTGATTCACCCCCCTCTCAGTGGTTTATAAGTCTATCAATTGGTATCAGATCCAAACTTCTTTAAGGCTTAATTGCTTGGAAGGAGACCCTAAAGCCACCATGGGGGATATGAGTTACTTGGAGATGGATAGAGTGGTTGATGCTACCAAGGATGAGCTTGAAACCCTATGGGTCAGATTTAAAGATTTACAATTCAAAAGGAGAGAGCTGATTGAACAACTATTAGAGATATCTGATAGTAGTTCTTCAGATGAAGCTAACATTGATGCTTTAGCTGAAGAAGTTGAAAAGCTGAATGGTGAGAAGCTAAATCTGAGAAGAGAGTTAGAAGCCCTAACTATCTGCATGAGTCAAGAGCTGGAAGCCAGAAGGACAACTGAAGATCTTGTCAAAGAAAGAGATCGTGAGATTGCTAAAATCAGACAAGAGAATGCAACTTTGCATGCTAAAAAATAAGAAAAAGAAGCTTTGCAGCTAGATCTTGAAATGGCATCATCCCTAATAGAGACTCTTACAAAACACAATGAAGATCTTACCAGAGAACTCACTAACACTAATGGAAAGCTGGAGAAGTTCAATAAAAGAACTTCTATGTTGGATGAGTAGATCCAATCTCAAAGGATGAAAGTAGATACATTTGGACTAGGCTTTAACACATCTAAGCAAGGAGAGTCTTCTGGAACAAAGAGCAACACTCACAAGGATAAAATTGCTCCTAAGGCTAACAAGCCTACTGGTAAGAGAGTTTTTAAACCTGTTTGCTTTGTCTATTTTAAACTTAGACAGACAACAAATGTGTGTAGAAATAGACCCAATAAGAATACTAGCTACAATGCAAATTATAGGTATGTATCTAAGAGATTCATGAAGGTCATTGTTTTACATGCAACATGTATGGACATAGATCAATTGAATGAAGATATGGAGAAAATAATCCAATACCTCACATGATTCCAAAACCTAATGGTAATATAATGAGAATCTATGACAACTGGGGAAACATGAACTGGCAAAGACCCTATGTCAATCGATTTAGTCCATTTGAGATGGAAAAGGTAACCAAAGTCATTTGCACCATTTGTAACAATTATGGTCATGTGGCTATGAATTGCAGAAGGAGAACTGGAAGAGGTAATGCAGGACCTTGGAGATCATCCGAAGTGGCCTACTATCATTGTCATAAACCAGAACACATGACAAAGTTATGTAGAACCAGAAAGAACAAACTGGTCAATTATTCTGTAGACTAGAAGGGTAAGCAAAAGGTAAATATTGAGGAAACTAGAGAAGAGATCAATCAAATTTCAAAAAAGAAGAGTGATGATATGCCTGCAGAAGAACCCAATCCTTCACTTAGTGTGGAGAATCCTGCACCGATAAATTAAGCATTTTTCATCATGACTAAGGGGAGTATAGTATCAAATCTACTTCTGGAACCCTTGAAAGATTAGTGGTAAGAAATCTTTCATTTTTGAATCATTCTGTGAGAGATCTTGATATGTTTGTCAATCAGTTTTTTGAAATATTGTCAACCGCTTTTGCACCAGTTAATATTGAATGTATCGTCAAGAGGTGTATTAGGGTTGCAACCCTATCGATCAAGCATTAAATGCAGTAGGTAAAAATGATAAAAGAGAATTTTACTATGTTATTTTTACCCTAAATACATTCGAAGAGAATTATTGAGCACTTGCAGAGCGAAGAGAGAATTGCTAGCTTGTCTTAGATGAATTTGTGTCATGAATTGCATAATTGGAGCTGATTCGAAGATCATTGAAGGCTGAACTGGTGTGTATTTGAGTAATCAATTGGTAATTGAGGCAACGTGCGAGAATTAAGGTATTTCTTTGCAAATCCCTTTCGAATCAAGTTTATCTGAATGGCTTCATCTTTTAAGCAAGTAGAAAGATTAATGATCACATCAGAACCTATGGAGGTTGTGGAATCAGAAAAAATAGTATCTTACAATGCTTTATTGCAAGTTCCTGAAGGTGTTATTATAAAAGGAGATTTGTCTGGTTATATTGATTGCAAAATTGAAGATTTGGGATCATTGTCTATCTATTCTCAATTGAAATCCTTGTGTGATAAGAACAATCAAATCAAACACAAGTTTATTAGGGTTTATGAGAAGGGTTTTCATAATGTAGATTATTTTATTGAGGATTTTGAAGAGGAACACATTAGAATCATTCTAAGTAGTGTTCATGGTGAGAATATGTATTTGGAGAGGACACACACTATAACCAAGGAAGCTATCCATGTCGTGACTAGTTTTTATCAATCCTATGAAGTTCTCAAATTGAGGCAGATCTCTAAAGAGACAATAACCACTTTAGCCTCATCTACTTCTGATGGGCATGCATTTTCTGTTAATAACATTAAGGACCCATCGGTTAAACTGGCTACTATGGTTATAGGCTACCAAATATTTTATTCCAGTAGAATGAATAGTGTGCCATTTGCAGCAGTACATACAACCTATAGAATGATTGCTGAAAATACAGATTATGAGCTTTGTGAGGCCATAAGAAGTCAGTTGATGTTGAACCTACAGTTAATCAAGAAGGACAACAGTCTGAAGTTCAAATTTGGTCAGTTATCGATTGGATTATTCTTTTACTTTCAGAATTTCCTATCAGGAATCGGTGATATTGAATGGTCAAAAGACCTACCGGTAACTGCCCAGATCAAGAACAATATCAAGGCTCTTAAGAACACTTTTTCTATCGCAATGAATAGGTACCTCAACAAATTTCAGAAGAAAATGAGTATGAGGGTTAGGCTACCTGAAGATGTGGTGAGAAACTTTGCTAAGGACATCATTTTCACAGTCACCAATGATTTCTGTCTGATGGAAGATTGAACCCAAAGAGGATGAAATGGAAGACATGAGCTATGAAGTCAATTATGACTTATTGATTGGTTATGCTAATAACCTGTTGGCGTCTCCAGTGGACAAGAAGAAGAAAAGACTGAATACTGTTAATGATCAAACTACAGAAGCTGAAACCAGTAGTGCTCCACCTAGCAGTGGTAAAGGGATGAAGAAGAAGGCTAAGCAAGCGCCTCTGGTGTTAGCAAGTATGAGAGTGACACGAAGTGTCCAAGTTAAAAAGGAACCAACACCTAAGGTATACATTAAGAAGCAACCTGCAACAAAGAAGAGAGATCGACAATTGATTCTTCTAGCAGAATCTAATGACACTAACACTGATGAAGACCCCAAGAAAGTGAAGGCAACTGGTAAGAAGGCCAAACCAGTTGAAGCTTCCTCTCAGACTATTCCCATTAAAGCTTTATCTTACAAACCTATGTCTGATTTTGAGAGAATGGTGAAGACATTAGGAAGGAATAGGTTTGATAATGTTAAAGAATGTTTTGATTCATTTGATGAAGATCATAAGGAACACGTTGTTCAACAAGTAATCAACCATTTGTGTAATTATAATCGATTACCACATGATCTTAAGAATAAAATTTCTGATTCTTTATATTCTATTCTTTTGAATAAGTGGGAAGAAGCTGTGAAAAAAGAAAAAGAAATTATTGATGATGTATTTATTCAATATTTTCCCGATTTATCCAAAGATGAGTTAAATGCATTGTTTGATATTTATAAAACTCAATTTCCTTTTAATTCAAGAAGATTAAGATTAATAGGTGGAAAGATGCAATCTGTTGAAGTGGAAACTCACCAGATAGCAAGGAATATTCAAACAATATATAAGCAGTCCCAATGGGCTAATGTGCAAGATATTATGGAAAGACTGGAACTGGATGAGGAAGAAATATTAGAAGTTGATATTGTCTATCCTACCAAGAAGAAGGATGACACTACTTCCCAACTGGTAATTTTTGTCGATGATGTATAGGATACCATTGATTTATTTGGAAATATCATTGAACCAGATAAGCAACCACCGACTATATCATTGGTTAAAGTAGTGGAAGTATTGGCTACACATCCAAGTATGGATGTTACACCCCCACCGGTAAAAGATCAGCAAAAGGCAACTCAGCTTCCATCGGTTTCACAAGCTACCCAAGAGAAAACCGTTGAGAAATTTTTTCATATGTCCTTTGAACAGGAAAAGGAGAAAGAGCAAGAGAAAAATGAGAAGGAGAAATCTGCTAAAGTTGAAAAGGCATTAGTTAAACATCAGAATGATGATAATGATGATGATTCATTAGGCATTAAAGGGCCTATCAATGTTGATAATATGAGTGCATGAAAATTAATGGAGATTGCAATTGTAATATAATCCAGTACTCAAAAGAAGAGGCTTAAGGAACAAAGGAAGGAAACAAAAACCATTCAAACTGCAGTAGACATTCTATCAAGCCTTCTACCCAAAAGTGCTATAGGGAACTTGTCAACTCCCATTGGCAAGCTTGGCCAGTTGGTTGCTGATGCCTCTAACCAACTCAAGTCCCTTGAAGAAGCAACACAAACCTTGCAGAGAAAAACTATAGGAAGAAAAGAGGAGAATAGATAATGAAAGATATTGATATAGGGAGAATTGCCTTATCCCTGAGCAAAGATATGTCAAGGAAAGCTATTGAGACATGAGGAATAATTCTTGCATTCACATCCAATGTTTCATTCTTCTATATCGATCTAACTCAAAGGTGAACCGAGACTGATCAATAACAAGAAAAGATATGTAATGCCTACATACCTTTATAGGATTCTACCTTAATTTTTGGAAAAATGGTTGATGATTTTCAAAATCAGTTAGATTTGTATAATTTTGAATAGGCAAAGAGACTCCGATCCCTGAAGGAGTTGAAGAATTTATTGAGACCAAAAGTGGATATCTTGAAAGAGCTTACAAGAATGCAGAAGCAATTTTAGCTACTCCTAAAATGAGTACAATTGATGCAATGGAAGAATTCTGTGCACAGGTCATGACTATGATCGAGATCACTAAAACATTACTAGAGACATGGGAAAATGACTTTTCTCAATTGAAGCATACTTTTAGTGACATTTTTTTGAGAATTGCAATGAGTACTCCTTGATACAAACTTTCAAGTTTTTGTATATGTAAACTCTTGATGCAAATTTTGCTAAGCACACTTAGCTGTATAGTTTGAAAATTTTCTAAGTGTTGACATCAATGCCAAAGGGGGAGATTGTTGGCTTGATGATGATTGTAATGGATGACTTAATTTGTTGTCATTGATGGAACATGTATTCACACACATGTTCATATTTGTTTAGACAAATTGGTATTACTTTCAAAGTTACCTATATTGGAACTAGTATTGTTAAAGATGTCTAACCGGTATATGCAGAAATGGCCTAACACTCACTTGGAGATTCAATTGAAACCATCAAAGAAGAAAATGAAGGACAATCAGTTTATATGTTAATAGTGGTTAACTATAAACTAGTATCAGTGTTCCAACCGATATTCATTGATTGTGTGATGAGTTATCACCGGTCGTGATGAGTTACCCTTAACCGACATTTTGACGGTAATTTGTGATGAGTTATGTTTTGGTTGTCCAGATACACTGTACCTAGGTAATTGCGATATGATTTTGTAAGACGACATGAAATCTAGTGTCTATATAATGACATTATGATTTATATACAAGAACATGAGATGATATGATGCAAGATAGAAGCTAGAATATGTTGGTGATGAAATTGGTGATGTAGTTTTGAGCGAGCAGAAGAGGATCTATTCAAGCAAGTTGTGCTACTATTAGATCACACCACATGTTATTTTCTAATCACTACAATAGTCAAATCCCCTAATTGGGTAAGCTCTAACAAGCTTCATTTTATAAATCCTCTAACCAAGTGATCCATTAGTTTGGATTCAAAAATCCTCTACTGAGGTTACTCCTAACAGGGTACTACCTTTAACAAGGTATAGCTCCTAACCAAGCTCCTGGATCTTTAACAGGATTCACTCCTACCAGAGAAATTTTTGTAGACTCTAACTAGTCAGTTATCTATTACTGCAAATAGTTAACTTGTGAGTCCCATCTCACCATGGTTTTTCCCATTCGAGTTTTCCACGTATAAACACTTGTGTTATGGTGTATGCTTTACTTATTGTGGATGGTTAAATATCATTTTGGATTGCAGGCATAGTGTTTAATAAACTTGTTAATTATCTTAACAGGTCAATATTTAAAGTATTATTATTTTTTCTATCACCGATTCACCCCCCCCCCTTCTCAGTGGTTTATAAGTCTATCAGTGTAGTGTTAGTTTTTGTTACAATGTCTAAACCGGTTAGTTCAGTGACTGATTTAAGAGTTGGGATTAAGTTTGGTGAAAGTTTAGTTTGTTTTCTATCTACTGAATAACCCTCCCTCTCAGTAGTTGACTGAATGCTTATTGCTTCATCATATTATCAATTGGTATCAAAGAATTTCAGGTCTTCTTGTGTTTAAGCCTAATAGCTTGAGGTAAAGATATAGAAGAACATGATGAAGAAAGAAGGTTCGAAATTCAATGAGGAAAAATATAGAATCTGGAGTGACAGGATGAAGATCTATATCAAGAGCTTAGGAAGTAAATATTGAGAACATGTTGTTACTAAATATAACTTGCCTAGTGGGATTTTGTCAGATGATCAAAAGAAGGAGCAACAGGAGAATAATAGAGTATTTCAGGTTATTATCAGTTCCTTATCTGATTCAGAATATGTTGATATCCATGGATTGGAGACTGCATTCGAAGTGTGGAAGAAACTGGAGGATATCTATATCGGTGATGAGCATGTTAAGATTGCCAAAGAAGAGAGTCTGAGAGGTAAATTTGATGATATGTGGATGGCTGAAGGAGAGAACATTCAATAGTATGGTCAAAGGATCAAGGAGATATTCGGTGAGATTAAAAGTGCTGGTGGTACAATGGAGGATACCACAGTGGTTAGCAAGGTGTTGAGAACCCTTCTACAGGTCTACGCTATCCGAGTTGCAACCATTCAGGAACTCAAGTCTATTGATAAATCAAAAGTAACTCTTGAATCCACCATTGGTAAATTAACTGCATTTGAATTAAATGAGTTTGATGGAAGTGTTTAGATATCAGAGTCTGCATTTAGAGCATCATTTTCAAATCCACTGATAAGGAAAAGTAGAGAAGCCATTTACAGTCATGAGTCTAGATCCATCAAAGAGGTTGATGATGAAGATAGTCTGATTGAGCTTGGAGCATTGTTGGCCAAGCAGTTACCCAGAGGTATAGGTAAGTTCAAAGGTAAATTACCTTTGAAGTGTTTTGCATGTAACCGAATTGGACATGTTGTTGCTAACTGTCCAAATGGAGATAATGAGCAGAAACGTGAGAAGTTCAAGAAGTATAAAGGCAAAGGTAAAATAGATTGTCTCATTGTAGTAGATGGAGGAATTACAGATGATGAATCTGAAGAAGATGCAAATGAGGAAATTGTCTTTGTTGCCATTAAATAAGAGACATCAAATCATAAGGCATTAGTCTCTCGCATGGATAGATCTGATGATTAGATTATAGACAGTGGTTGTTCACACCACATGACCGGTGACCAGAGTAAGTTTCTTACTTTGAGAGAGTTTGATGGAGGTGTTGTGAGATTTGGGAATGACTCACCCTACATGGTAAAAGGACAGGGATCCATCTCTTTGAATGGTAAAAGTAGTGTAGATGATGTCTACTGGGTTGAAGGACTAAACCACAATATTTTGAGCGTTGCTCAACTCAATGACAGAGGTTATCCACTGGAATTCAAGAATGGGATGTGCAAAATTTATGGAAATAAAGGTGAAATGATTGCAACCGACAAAAAGACAAAAGATATCTTGTTTCATTTAAGTTCTAAAGTCAACAATTGTTCAATTGCAAAAGTAGAAGATAGTTGGCTTTGGCATCGAAGATTCTGACATATAAATTTTGATAACATTGTAAAAGTCAGTAAGTCCAAATCTGTAAGAGGTTTGCCTCAGTTGGAAAAACCGGTGAATGCTCTGTGTAAGGAATGTCAGTTAGGGAAGATGACATCCTCAACTTTCAAGAGCAAATATTTCTCAATAGAACATTTGCTAGATTTGGTTCATACCGACCTTTGTGGACCAATAAGAACTAGGAGTATTCAAGGTGATCGACATTTCATGATTTTTATTGATGATTGCTCAAGAATGATGTGGGTCACATTCTTGAAGGTCAAAATATAAGCCTTTACAAAGTTTAAGGCATCTAGAGCCTTAGTTGAAAAACAAAGTGGTAAGAAGATAAAGTGCTTAAGGACCGATCAAGGTGGTGAATTTACTTCAGAGGAATTCACTAGATACTGTGAAGAAAATGGAATTAAAAGGAAACTTTCTACACCGAGGACATCACAACAGAATGGTATTGCAGAAAGGAACAATCGGTCAATTGTTGAAGCCACTAGGACTATGCTAATAGAAGGAGGTGTAGCTAAGACATTCTAGAGAGAAGCTGTCAGCACAACTGTCTACACAATGAACCAGATACTAGTTAAAAGAGGTAAGGATACAAATCCTTATGAATACTGGTATGGTAGATCACCTAATGTCAGTTAATTTAAGATTTTTTGTAGTGGATGTTTTATCAAAAGAAGTGACTATGTTGGTAAGTTTGATGGTAAGAGTGATGAAGGCATATTTCTTGGTTACTCCACCAAGAGAAAAACCTACAAATGTTACAACCAGACAAATAAGATCATTGAAAGTGCTAATGTCTGAGTGGATGAGTTTCCTAAAGGGTCAGGAGAAATCAGTAGGGAGAAGGAGGAATATGAACCTTACATTTTGATTTTGGAACTAGATCTGGTGAAGCTAGAAGTTGGTGAAATGAATACTGCAACACGAGTTCAACTAGAACAGGTAGGTTCTATAGAAGATGAAGAAACTGAAGAAGAAGAAGAACCCAATGATCATGATCATGCTATTCCAAGGTATTTTAGACTCAATCATAATCCTGATCAGATTATTAGAGATAAAGATGCTGGTGTGTTAACCAGAAGAAGAATTAGAGAAAATTATTGTATGTTCTCCACAATTGAGCCTAGAACAACAAAGGAAGATATTGGAGATGATAATTGGATCAAAGCTATGGAAGAAGAACTTGACCAAATTGAGAAGAACAATACATGGTCACTAGTACCTAGACCGGAGAACAAAAATATAATAGGTACAAAATGGGTATTCAGGAATAAATTGAATGAAGATGGAGTAGTGGTCAAAAATAAAGCCAGTCTGGTATGCAAAGGATATGCACAAGAAGAAGGTGAATACTATGGTGAGACATTTGCACCAGCTGCAAGATTGGAAGGAGTTAGGACTCTACTTGCATTTTCAACATACAAAGGATTTAAAGTATATGAGATGGATGTGAAGTCAACATTTCTAAATGGAATATTGGAAGAGGATATCTACATTGAAAAACCAGATGGTTATGCTTTAACTATAGAAAAAGACACGGTGTGCAAATTACATGGCATTATATGGACTAAAGAAAGCACCAAGAGCATGGTATAAAAGATTGCATTCACACTTGGTGAAGATAGGTTTTTCAGAGAACCAGTGAAGACAACAACATATATCTCAAGTCAAAAGGAGATAAGATACTGCTATGCGAAGTATTTGTGGATGATATCATTTTTGCAGGAAATGATGACATGTGCCATGGTTTTGCTGATGAGATGAAAAAAGAGTTTGAGATGTCATTGGTAGGTGAAATAAAATTCTTCATAGGTCTGCAGATCCAACTGATGAAGGATGGTATTTTCATCACACAATCCAAATATGTGAAAGAGGTATTGAAGACATTTGGAATGGGAGACTATAAAGAGTTGGAACACCAATGGTTGCAGGCTGTAAAATGTCTAAGGAGGATGACTCTACATTAGTGGATGAAAAGGAGTACAGGTCAATGATAGGTAAACTACATTATGTTGTCCACAACAGAACATGCATTGATCATGTAGTAGAATTAGTTGCCAGATTTCAGAAAAGCCCAAAGGGGACACACATGGTAGCAACTAAAATAATTTTTAGATATTTTAAAGGCACAATTGAATATGGATTATGGTATCCATATGTAGGTAACTTTGATTTGAAAGTCTATACAGATGCAGTCTGGGCAGGAAATGTTGATGACAGGAAGAGTACAACTGGAGGAACTTTCTTTCTTGGAGGAAGGCTAGTATCTTGGAGCAACAAGAAACAAAGTTGTATATCATAGTCAACTGTAGAAGCTGAATATGTTGAAGTGTATATGAATTGCACCCAAGCAATTTGGATGAAACGCATTCTCGAAGGTTTCAAGTTGAAGATTTCAGAACCAGTAAGGATTTTCTATGATAACACCAGTAAAATAAATATTTCTAACAAACCCGGTGTTGCATGCTAGGACAAATAATATCAAGCTGAAGTATCATTTCTTGAGAGAGAAAGTGCAAAGTAAAGATGTGTCATTGGAGCATGTATCTACTAAGGAACAACTAGTAGACATCTTTAATAAACCTTTACCTAAGGCTGCTTTTGAGTATCTCAGAGGTACGTTAGGGGTTGTAACCCTACATTAGGTCAATTAAGCCAATGTGGAGGACATCAATCCCAAAGCTTATTGAAAATATTGAAGCAGGATTGGTGTAGAGTGGAGCTACTTCACATGGGGAGATCCTAGTTGAAGATCAGTGAAGCATGGAATGGTTTGTTAGACAATTCAAATAACCAGAAGACAACTGAGAGGGGGGGGATGAATCAGTTGTCACAGATTACCAAAACCATTAGCAGTTTAAACATTAATACTGAAACCCAAAACATTAATACCAGAATACTTAAATCAAATATTGGAATAGAAGTTAAACCAATTAAGTATAAACAATAATCATAGAATAAATACCATCCACATGACACCAAGATTTGTACGTGGAAAACATGGTAAAGAGAAAAAACATGATGGGAAGCCTACCCATAGTCAAATAATACTTTTGCACTAAGTATGTGAATTAAAATTGAGGGGCCTGCACTTGCAGGGAGGCCAACAACCTAGATCACACTGCTCATCACAAAAAGAACCTCACTAACTACATATAAATCCAAATTACAATCCATAGAATTGTTGAATTGCAAAAGATAGTATCTCCTATGCCTGAGTATAGTTCCGGTTAAGCTCAATACCTGAGGACTAATTCCTCTTACATAAACCCAATTCGATCTCCAATGATCAACCAACTCCTCTGCCTGAATGATATTACGTTATTCGCACATTACATTCCTTGACCATGACCTCTAACAAATAACCATGATAATCTACAATGAGATCTTACATCTATATATACAAACCCTCGACCATAAACAATTAGGTCGGCCACCAGATAATAAACCAATTATATAATTACAAACCATGTCGGCCTAAGACCAAACAAATAATATCCAAAACATAAGACATCCCGAAAATACTTCGATATGCCCAATCCACATGTTACATTAAAGTCAGTCCATAACCTAGATCAAATGGGACCCAATATAGGTCCACACGCTATAGCAATTATCTCCATCCTCCAAGTCTCAAACATGATCACCAACAACATCCCAAAACTCCACTAGAAGCTGCACCAACACCACTTATGCAATTCATCAAAGATCTCCATTAAAAGCTCTGTCGGTGAAACTCTTGTCGGAATCAGAAACTAAGCTTCTAGGTAAGCATGATAGCATTCGATCACCAGACCAAAACCAACTGACCAAATATGAGCATGAGTATCATGAGCAAGCCAAATCCATCACCAAACTATACCAGAGCCTATCAAATCATGCCGGATCCAAGTCAACCAGAAACCACTCAACCTACTGGGACCAGAAGGGTGCCAGTAAAGCATCCAAACAACTAGTGTTGACATCAATGACAAAACATTAATGCAACACATAATCAATTCCACCAAATGGCCAACAATCTTCCCCTTTGGCATTGGTGGCAACACTAGATGTGAAAAACATCTAAGTACCAAGAAATGCCAAACAACTCTCCCCCAATGGAAGACAACCAATAATATCCCACATACAGCTCTAAATATCAATATATCTTCCTTTAATTTTCTTAATCATATCTCTCCCCCTGAGACTTTTTCTTTTTCTTTCTTTGTCTTTTTCACATCACAATCTCTCCCCCTTTAACATCAATGCCTGATATCTGACAAAAATATCAAAGTAAGAACATAAACCACTGAATCACAAAGCTGACTACTCCCCCTGAGCAGTAGCATCCCACATCGGTTCCCAAATGAATAGTATCTCTAATAATGCATACCAGATTGATGCAAAACCGCATCAATCAAGTCTCTATTAGAGGGGCAGAAACTCCCAATCTGTCTCTTAGGTACTCAAATGATTCCTTGGGCAAAGGTTTAGTGAAAATTGTTAGATACTTGGTTAGTCCCAAAGATAATGAGAGGGGGGTTGAATCAGTTTCTAACTGGTAGATGAAAGATTTAAACTTATTTGCAACTTTACAACTCAAATTAGTATACCGGTAATCAAATAATAATGTAGTAAAGAGAAACAAAAGAATAAGTATCAATGCACACCATAACATAGATATTTTTGGCGAGGAAACCTAGTAGGAGAAAAAACTTGGTGGGATTTGTGACCCACAATATTTACTCACTGACCAATATGAATAAATATTACTTAGTACAATAAGGGCCTGCACATGAAGGAAGGCCAACTGCCTAGAGCTCACTGCTCAACAACAAAATGGAGTCCCACTAACTACAATTGGATGGTTAAATCCAATAACAATGTACTGCTTCAAAATAGCATCTGCAATGCTAGATTCAGTACCGGTTTAACCTCTGTCTGATACCATACCGAAAAACCTTGTCGGTAAATGATTCTGCTTTCACATAATAGTCTTTGCTCTGCTCTGCTTCTTATTCTCTCTCAAAATAAATACATCAAAGTGCATAAACAACTATTTGGTATCATAACCTATAACATCTCATATACCGCTTATGTGCATATACCTACATACATTTCTTACATACAAATGACTTACAAGATCTCATACATATATGAGTCTTTACAATACATCATGTCAGCTATACAATTATAATTACAATACAAAACAATATTATTTCCAAGTTGGCTTAGAGTGCCAATATAATCTATTGCTGGTGTAGACTGGATGCCGGTGTGAATAAACCTTGTTGTAACTATCGGTGTCGGTAAGTGAAGTCTGTTCCCGGTAGAACCTGTGAACCATGTTGAACCCTGTAACCAGTTGGTTGCCATCAATGACAACATCAACCATTCTCATCTAAGTGTATAATGGCAACAAAAAGATATGCAATTTTCTCTTTAGTATTCACATAAACTAGTCTGACTTCATTTGCCTCCACCTTTTCTTTCAAAAAGTTATACTTGATAGATATGTGCTTTGTTTTAGAATGAAATACCGAATTCTTTGATATATCAATAGCAACAGAGTTATCACAGTGAATAACTACCGGTGTATCACAATCCACCTTTATATCCTTCAACATTTGCTTCATCCATAAAACTTGTGTAAAGTTAGTAGCAACAACAACATACTCAGCTTCAACAATAGATAAAGAAGTACATGACTGTTTCTTGCTAATCCATGAAACCAACTTCTTTCCAAGAAAGAAAGCTCCACCAGAAGTACTTTTTCAGTCATCAACATCTCTAGCCCAATCAGCATCTATGTATGCACATCAAGTAAAGTTTTCATCCTTAAGGTACCACAAGCCATATTTTGATGTACCTTGTAGGTATCTAAAAATCCTTTTCACCGCCATCTCATAATTTTCTCTAGGATCACTCTAAAATCTTAAAACAATACAAACAACATTCATAATGTCAGGCCTAGTCTGAGTCAAATAAAGTAGACCTCCAATCATATATTTGTATCTTGTAGGATTTACCAGTGTAGAAACATCTTTTCTTGTCAATTTCTCACTTGTAACCATAGGAGTACTTACCAGTTTAGAATCTCCCATACCAAATTTCTTCAATAATTCCTTAGCATATTTAGTTTGACAGGTAAAAATATTTTTGTCAGTCTGAGTAATCTGCAAACCTAAGAAAAAAATCATCTCACCAATCATAGACAGCTCACATTCTTTCTCCATATTCTTAGAAAATTCTATGCATAACTTATCTTTACCTCAAAAAATAATATCATCAACAAATACTTCAATAATCATTATATCATCATCAATGATTTTATAGTATAAATTACTGTCAGCACTTTCCTTCGTAAAACCAAGCTTCAAAATCTATTTATCCAACCTTGCATACCAAGCTTTAGGTGCTTGTTTCAATCCATATAAAGCTTTCCTTAACCTGCAAACCATATTTGTATCATTTGATAGTGAAAAACCACCAGGTTTCTCAATATAAACTTCCTCATCAAGATCCCCATTCAAAAATGCACATTTAACGTCCATTTGATAAACCTTGTAGTTTTTATAAGCAACATAGGCAAGAAATAATCTTATAGCTTCAATCCTAGCTACAGGTGCAAAAGTCTCTCCATAATAAATTTCTTCCTTCTGAGAATATTGTTTACAAACCAATTTAGCCTTATTCCTCATAACTTGACAATCCTCATTCAATCTATTTCTAAAAACCCATTTAGTTCCAATAACATTTTTATTTTTAGGTCGGGGAACCAAGGTCTGTGTGTTATTTTTCTCAATTTGATCTAATTCTTCTTCCATAGCTCTCAACCAATATTCATCTTTACATGCATCAAATACTAATACCGGTTCAACTTGTGAAATTAAAGACACCTCATTAGTTTCCAGTCTTCTTCTTGTCATCACTCCATTGCTCTTATCCCCAATGATCTGATATTCTGAATGATTCAATTTCACATACCTAGGAGTCTTTTGACTCACTGTTCCTCTTCCATGTTCTTCGGTTACTATAGAAGTCTCTGATACTGCCAGAGTAATTGGCTTAACTCTCTATTTCGATAAAGGTGCTACCGGTTAAGATATAATCATTTCCACTACCTGTTCCTTCTCATAAACTTCGATTTGACTTTTGTTCAACTCATCTACTTTGACATTAGCACTCTTCACAATTCTTTGCAATCTCTGTTATAATATCTATATGCTTTGCTTTCATTAGAATAACCAAGAAATATGCCTTCATCACTTCTAGGATCAAATTTCTCAATGATATCATCTCTGCTGATATAACATTTACTACCAAAAATTCAGAAATACTTAACTATAGGTGTATTGCCAAACCATAATTCATAAGGTGTCTTACCGATTTCTCCTTTGATATGTACTCTGTTGAATGTATAAACCGATGTGCTCACTGCTTCTCTCCAGTAGATATGAGGTAGAATAGCTTCCATCATCATTGTTCTAGCAACATCCAAAATAATTAAATTGTCTTCTTATACCATGCTTCTCATACCATGCTTCTCACAAAAGTTATTAAATTCACCGGATGTGAATTCTCCACCATGATCTGACCTCAAACATTTAATCTTCAATCCTATCTCAGTTTCCACTTTAGCCTTAAAGATTTTAAACTTTTTAAATGCTTCAGATCTTTCTTTTAGAAAAGTAACCTACATCATTCTAGAATAATCATCAATGATTATCATGAAATATCTATCACCTTGAAAACTTTTAACTCTACCAGGGCCACACAAATCAGTAGGAATAAGATCAAGAACTTCATTTTATTTATCTTGTATACTCCTAAAAGAGGTTTTGACATGTTTGTCCATTTGGCAGTCTTTACATACTGGATTATAGTGCTTCATAATCTTAGGTATATCCCTAATTGCCTTAGTTGAACTGATCTTCACAATACAATCAAAATTTACATAACACACCCTTTTATGCCATAGCTAACTCTCATCAAACATGTCTTCTCATTGAAGTTAAAATGAAATATATTACCTTGTGTCTATGTACAAGTTGCAATTTCTAAACTGGATCTGTTAATGATTTTGTATTATCCATCCTTAAACTGTAATTGAAATCCCTTATCTACCAATTGTCCTACACTCAAAATATTATGCCTTAAACCTTCAACATAAAAGACATTATTAGTATTGTTCTTACCATCCAATGATATAGTTCCTTTTCCTTTGATCATACATGCTTTATCATCTCCAAATCTAACTAGAACGCCATCAAATTCTTGCAAAGACATAAACTTCCCTTTATCTCTAGTCATATGCTATGAACAACCGTTTTCAATTACCCATTCATCATTGTCTTCAATTTTAGCAGCAAGTGCCTTCTCTTCAGGTACATTCTCTTCTAGTGCCGAATCATCTTCCTTGATAGCTAGGAACACCCATTCTTTCCCATTGCTGGAACCACTAACAAAGTCTTCTATCAGTTCATCATCAGAATCACTAATGCCTTCCTCATCCGCTATGTAGCATGATTTGTCTCTATTTTTCTTATACTTGTACTTGTTCTAATATACAGGGTTAGGCTTAAATGATATTCTAATTCTTTCTTCAAATCTTGAATTTCTTTTAAGACATCTAGATGCAAAATGACCAATTTTATTACAAGCAAAACATTTAAAAGGTGCTTTTCCTTCATACTTACTTCCTACCAGTCCTTTAGGTACTCTTCTAGCAAATAGTGCTTCAAGTTGCTAAAACTCATCATCTTCTCTCTTCATATCTTCTAATTCCTTTGCATACAAAACTTTCCAGTCTTGCTTACCAGCTGTAGATGTAGATGCATGAAAACCAAGTTCAGAATTAACAACTCCAGAAGATCCAAATTATTCAAGCTCAAAAGTAGATAGTTTACCAACCAAGGTATCTCTATTGACATATGTATTAGCCATTGTTCTCAGTTCATTGATAGCAGTAGCCTTCCTTTTGTAAGTTGGTGGTAGGGCTCTCTGGACTTTAGAACCAATTTCATCTTCGCTCAGAGTTCCACCACAACATTGAATTCCCATAACAATCTTATTTATCCTCTCCATGAATGCAGTAATCCTTTCATCTTCTTCCATCTTTAGGTTTTCATATCTCACCCGATAACCATCAAGTTTAGCAATCTTCACTCTAGGGTCACCTTCATTAAGAGTCTCCACTTTATCTTATATAGCCTTTCCACATAATTTGTCGGTTAATCCCATTATTTGCTGATCGGAAAGTGCACACAAGAGGGCTTCTCTTGCTCTACAATCGTTCTCAAGCTCCTTATCTAGGTTTGCCAAAGGAGGATTGCCAGATCCCAAATTATAGGGTGTGACACCATTCTGTGTGATCTCCCAAATCTCTTTGCCAAGACATCTCAGATGATTCTCCATCCGAATCTTCCATACTGCGTAATTTGTTCCATCAAGCCTCAGAATATCCCTTCGAAAGATAACTCCAAAATAACTGGATGAACTTGAACTGTTAGTTGCCATATGATCTTCCTCAAGCAATTAAGCTTTCTATACAGAGGATCAAATCTCTGATACCAATTGTTAGACAGTTCAAATGACTAGAATACAAATGAGAGGGGGGGGTGAATCATTTGTCACAGATTACCATAACCATTAGCAGTTTAAACATTAATACCGAAACCCAAAACATTAATACCGGAAATACTTAAATCAAATACCGAAATAACAGTTAAACCAGTTAAGCATAAACAATAATCATAGAATAAAACCATCCACATGACACCAAGATTTGTACATGGAAAAATCGGTAAAGGAAAAAACCACGGTGGGAAGCCTACCCATAGTCAGATAATACTTCTGCAGTAAGTATGTGAATTGCAATTGAGAGGCCTGCAGTTGTAGGAAGGCCAACAACCTAGAGCGCACTGCGCATCACAAAAGGAGCCTCACTGACTACATAGAAATCCAGAGTACAATCCGAAGAAGAGTTGAACTACAAAAGATAGCATCTCCTATGCCTGAGTATAGTTCCGATTAAGCTCAATACCAGAAGAATAAATCCTCTTACATAAACCCAATTCAATCTCCAATGATCGACCAACTGCTCTGCTTGAATGATATAACATTATTCGTACATTACATTCCTTGACCATGACCTCTAACAAATAACCACGATGATCTACAATAAAATTTTACATCTATATATACAAACCCTCTCAACGATAAACAATTAGGTCGGCCACCATATAATAAACCAATTACATAATTACAAACCATGTTGGCCTAAGACCAAAAAAATAATATCCAACACATAAGACATCCTGGAAATACTTCGATAGGTCCAATCCACACCTTACACTAAAGTCGGTCCATAACCTAGATCAACTGGGACCAATATAGGTCCACACGCTATAGAAATGATCTCCATCTGCCAAGACTTGAACATGATCACCAACAACATCCTGAAACTCCACCAGAAGCTGCACCAACACCACTTATGCAATTAATCAAAGATATCCAGTAAAAGCTCTGCCAGTGAAACCTTGTCAAAATAAAAAACTAAGCTTCTAGGCAAGCGAGATAGCATCCAATCACCAGACCAAAACCAACCGACCAAATATGAGCATGAGTATCATGAGCAAGCCAATTCCATCACCAAACTATACTGGAGCCCACCAGATCATGTCGGATCCAAGTCAACTAGAAACCACTCAACCTACCGGGACCGAAAGGGTGATGGTAAAGCATCGAAAAAGCTAGTGTTGGCATCAGTGACAAAACATTAATGCAACACATAATCAATTCCACCAAATGGCCAACATGGTTTACCATCTGATATTGGTATTAACTTTGGCATTGCTATCAAAGGGGGAGAAGAATTGTAAGGGGAGAAGAATTGGAGAAGAACTATATGATTGATGAGGAGAAGAATTATACATGATGTTACCTGCTGAAGACATGGAGACACAATTGAAGGAGACTACATGGAGAAATGTAAACCGAGATTCCTATACATATGTATGTGCATCAATCAAAAGGGTATTGATATTTGTATTGCCATCAATGCCAAAGGGGGAGATTGTTGGCATTGCATGAAGATTGCATTGATGAAGCTAAGTGTTGTCGTTGATGTCAATAGTAACCAGTAATGGGGTTGTATTGCAAATTAGTAGTGATGTTTTTATGCAACCGGTAGTAGAGCAGTGATGGAAACCGATATTTGTATGAAAAAAGAGTGATTAACTGGTAACCCCAACCAGTTGATGTGCCAAACCCTAACCAATGGAGCTTGGTGAATCGGTTATGTTGATATATGATCAAATGGTGATCGGAGATGGAGATGCCACGTATGCATGATGCACATGATGAGTTTCAAAGTATTTTTGTGCGTGAAGATAACAATTTATCTTGGGAATGAGAAGATGAATAACATGAAGTGGAAACTGCGTGATGAGTTATAGGATTTTATGTCTGGTGATCCAGGACCGGTTGAAGTTGTCTAGAACAATGTGTAGTTGATTTCTATGTAATCTAATGGTCATGATTGAACCGATATGTTTGTAATCACTATGAGATTTGTTGGTTCTGTGATGTGTTATCAACTTATTGTATTTGCTTATAAGGTTGGTGAGTTGTTTTGTAATAGTGTTGGAAATTTTGTTAAGTGTGATAGTGTGACTGTTGTTGAACCAGAAGGAGTATCTGCAGAATGTTTTGAAGGAAAACATGAGCATAAAAGGATCTAACTAAGCAAGATAGTGCTATTACCAGATCAACCAAAACCCTATGTTCTATAACCATTACAACAGTTAAATCCCTTAACCAGGTAAGCTTTAACAGGCTTGGTGCTATTTAAATCCTCTAACTAGGTGATCTGTTAGCTTGGATTTGAAATCCTCTACCGAGGTTACTCTTAATAGAGTATTGCCTTTAATTGGGTATTGTAGTCAATCCCTTATTCAGGTAGTCCCTAACCAGATATGTTCTTAACAAGACATTATTGTATATTTCTAACAAGGCTTGGCTCCTAACATGAAAAACTTTAGAAGAGTTCAGAATACTTGTGGGTATTCATCCCCACCGTGGTTTTTCCCATTTGGGTTTCCACGTCCAAAATCATTGTGTCAAGTGGTGAATGATTTTGTGGTTATGTTTTGATATGATTGATATGCTAACTGGTAAATCCACTTAGATATGATTAGATAACCGAAAGTGATCTGAAATGAGATATTACTAATGATAGTAAATTGGTTTAATGTTTTTATTAAAAGGTTTATGAGTATCAGATCTATTACACTATATTATTGATGTTTTGCTCAACCAGTAAAGTTTGGCAGTGCGGTGTCAATTTTTGTTACAGTGTCTAAACCAGATAGTTCAGTGATTGATTTATGAGTTGGGATTAAGTTTGGTGAAAGTTTAGTTTTTTTTTTCTATCTACTAATTCACCATTTCAGTATTTGACCAGATGCTTATTGCTTCATCACATTATCACAATGAAGGTGTTACTTGCAAGAATATTTAAGCTTCAAATATTTTAAAAAATCTTCAGTACGATTTTGGGTCTGATGACCCTTTTTTATCTCTTTTATTTTGGTGTTGGACAATTGTTTGCTTGCATCTAGTTTTCTCTTGGTGCTAGTTGTCTTTCTTTGTAAAGGGTTTCGGGTCTCCTTCAAACTTGTTGTACTTTAATAAAAAACAAACTAATCAAATTTTGTAAATTCCATTATGAAAAATTAGATCTAAAAATTAGAAGTAACTTGGATAAGACATGTTGGGTTCACCAAAATGTTTAATGGTAAAATAGGGATACACAAAATTGGACATGAATTCATTCGTTTTCTTTTTAATTCATTTTTCTTGAATTGTCATTTATCTATATATTGATATTGGTTGTTCGTGGAGGTGGAAACACCAATATGGGGGTCTAACTATGGCAGACCTCCATATCACAACAATACAATTTTATCTTCACTTCTTCTATATGTAGGTTCATCAAGGGAAGCATTACATTGATTAGAGGCTATATTTGTGGACCTTTTGTGAGCTTTTCTTTTTATCCCCTTTGTCTTGTTATTGTTCTGTTTTAGTTAGCTTAATTTATTGTTGTTATTTTCATCACATTAAACACTTAGAATCTATGTCTATTTGTTCTTGTGCTTTTTGGTGCAACCTCTATGTCTCATTCATACGAGACACCAGTGCACCATGCTATCATCCTCTACCCACACATGTGTCTCGGGTAGAGAGCTTATAGAGTCTACCAAACAATCTTTGTGATTTGCACTTTCAAGTCTTTGAGGTCTAAATGTTTTTATCCATCAACAATAAATAATTTAGTGCCTTTACTTGGTTATAGTGAGTTAAATTAGAGATCTAAGGACTTTCAAGGTTGCTTCATGTGGATAGGAGGTTAGTGAGTCCTCAAGAGGTTTGACCACCTTTCACAACAATTCACTTTTCCTACTCTACATTTTTTTGAACTTGATATGAACTCTCCACTTGTGTATTTGTATTATCATTTATGCATCTATTGATATTGACTATTTGTAGAGGTGGAAACACCAAAATAGGGGTCTAATTATTGTAGACCTCTAAATCACAGCCCCAATATTTCATCTCCATTTCTTGTGTGCAAGTTCATCAAGGAAAGCATTACATTGACTGGAGGCTACATTCATGGACCCTTTGTGAACTTTTCTTTTTATCCCCTTTATCTTGTTATTGTTCTATTTTAGTTAGCTTAATTTTTGTTATTATTTTCATCACATTAAACAAGTAGAATTTGTGTCTGGTCATTGTTGTGCTTTTTGGTACAGGCTTTGTGTCTCATCCATACAAGACGTCAACGTGTTGCACTATTGTCCTTGACTTGTGCGTGCGTTCTGGGCATAGAGCTCGTAGAGTCTACTAGACAATCTCGCTGATTTGCACTTTTAGGTTCTGAGGTCAAAACATTTTTATCCGTTGACAATAATTAGTTTAGTGCCTTTAATTGGTTATAGTGAGTAACTTAGAGGTCTGAGGACTTCCAAGGTTGCTCCAAGTGGAGAGGAGGTTAGGGAGTCCTCGAGAGGTTTGAATACCTAACTTTTGATGAATATTAAGAGAGGGGGGGGGGGGTGAATTAGTATACAAAAAACTAAACTCAAACTTCCAAACAATTTAGCAGATAACCGGTACAATAGATTCACTAATGAACCGGTTAAGATAAATGCAAATCAAATAGCAAACAAAGCATTCACCCACAAGAGAACAATCACCATAACACAAGATGTTTTGACGTGGAAACCCTAATGGGAAAAACCACAGTGAGAAGAAACTCACAAGTAACTATTTGCAGAATAGAAACCAGACCGGTTAAGGTTAGACCGGTTAAGGTCATACAATGTTCTTCACAAGAACAAATCCTGTTAGGAATCTAGATCTTTGTTAGGAGATAAGTCCTATTAAAGACTACCTTGTTAGAGGATTTACAAAGGCTTTGCTAGGCCTACCCGATTAAGGGTTTCAGACTTGTCGAAGATGTGAGTAATCAACAAGTGAGTGATCTAGATACTAGCACAATATGCTTGGTTAGATCCATGATAGCTCACTATTAATGCATTTCAGCATTACTTCAGTCTTCAATATCTCCACACTCCTACTCTTCACATAGACATAATCTTCTCTTCTATGATCGCACATACAAAACCCTCATCATCTAAAACCCTAGACATGATGTTCTTATAAAGGAGTCTGATTTCATGTCGGTCCAATAGGATTGAATTACAAGTTCCTAGGTTCAGTGCATCTAGACACATTTGGTAACACGACACAAAATCATCGTCAAAGTGTCAGTGGATGATAACTCATCACACAAATACCGGTTGGTAACTCATCATAGAGTAATGCCAGTTCATACAATTTACCGATTACCGGTTGTAAAAAATGTAGACTGGAAAAATGATAACTACCGCTTTGTTCCTTCGTACCGCTTGAGATTCTCAAACCGCTTGAGGTCTTCTTACCGCTTTACATCTTCAATCAGTTTGTGACCGGTAACATCTTCTGCAAAACACCGATAGTCTAAAGACTATAATACATTATATCGGTTGGAACAAATACCAGTCGAGCATAACTCATACATCAAGAAAGTGTACAGAAAGCAAGTGTGTGTCCATCAATGACAATCACAACATCATCAAAATGCCAACAATCTCCCCTTTTGGCATTGATGGCAACACTTAGGAAAATTTTTGACATCTAAGTATTTTTACAACAAAAATATGCCATATGCAAAATTACTCCCCCTAAGCAAATACACTATCCCTTTTGCAGAAATTACAATGTATACCACTCCCTTAAAGTGGTAACATGAAAGTATAAATAACATTCACCAAAATTTTAAATACTGCTTCCCCTTTGCCAACAATGACAAAGTACTGCAAAATAACCCCTATTTCTCATTATCATTAAATTTGAGTAAATGTTTATGACAATAAGGAATGAAAGTTGTCAAAAATACATTTAAAATCCTACAAAAAATTCTTCATGGCTAATGACCATGATCAAGTAATGAGGTAGCAACCTCACTTTTAGTCTGCATATGAGATACCTGTTCTTCCATGGCATTAATAGTACTCATCTCTTGAGTTACCATTAGGGCTTCTATATTGAGAAAGCACTTCTGAAGAATTTGTAGTCTGGGTAATAAGACCAGTTGAAGATCCTGCAAATCTCTTAACCGGTTGCTGATCTCTAACTCTATCCTGGCAGACTGAAGCTGATAATGATGAACTGTTTGCCCATATGTAGTGAAGGAATCATATGGCGTCTTGAAGTTGCTTATGTATGTCTGCAAATCTAATTGGAGTTTTTCTTTTTGTGCGAGTACATCATTGCAAAATAGATGGGGTTGGCTGATTTTGCTCAACAGGAGTTTGCCCTCATCCACAACAACACTTATGTCCTTTTGTTGTTTCTGAAGTTGAGACCGGAGCTCATTCAGTTTCTTAACTAAGGAAGTGTTGAGTTCCTTTTCATGCTTCTTCTTTGCATTTGCTTCAACAACTTCTTCCAGGCATTGGACTTGGTCCTCTACAACGGTACATAGAAGTTTTAGCTTTGACAGAGAGGAATCGGTACTGGGAAGGTTAGTACCGAGAATCAAACTAGTGAGAGTGTCAACCGTAGTTTGAATAACATCTTGTTCCTTCTTCCTCCTCAATGCTTCCAATCATTCCTGTGCAAGCTTTATGCTTTGAAGTAGCTCTGATTCATTTGTAGATTGGAGATCAATAGGACTGGCGATGTCAACCAGTTTGGCTTGACCGTCGGTTGCCTTGGGAGTCTCCGCTTGATTGGCTTTTTCTGCTTCCTTCTCCTCTGCTGCTCTTTTCTCTTCTTCTTCTTTCTTCATTTGTTCCTCTTCTTGTTTCTTCTCTTCTTCTTTCTTCTTATCTTCTTCCTCCTTTTTCTCCTCTTTCCTCTTCTCCTCTTCTTTCCTCTTCTCCTCTTCTTTTCTCTTCTCCTCTTCTTTCCTCTTTTCCTCTTCTTGTCTCTTCTCTTCTTCTTGTTTCCTCTCGTCTTTTGCTTTCTTTTTCTCCTCCTCTTTCCTTTTCTCTTCCTCTTTCTTTTTCTCTTCCGCTTTCTTTTTCTCTTCCTCTTTCTCTGCTTTCTCCTTATCAACCTTTTCCTTGTCCAGTTTCTCCTTTTCTGCTTTTTCCTTATCAACCTTTTCCTTCTCCGCATCTGGAGTGACATCTTCAACATCCAATGCATCAACATCAATAGTGTCCACCTGTTCTGTAACTCTTTCTCCTTCACCATCAAATACCTCATCCGGTTTGGTTGAGGATAGGTCAGGTTCTTGTTCGGCCTTCTTGTTTGCCTCAAACACTTGATGTAACTAGACAACAACTTTGGCATGTAGATGAGTGTCCTTCTCCACTTCAGAGGTTCTGCCTTCTAGCAGCCTGAGTCTTCTTCTTCTCATGAAGAAGAGACATTTATTCTTGTCCATTATCTCAAACAATTCATAATTGGAGGCATCGGGAAAGTACCGAGCAAAGACTTTCTCCCTTATTTCCTGTTCTTTCTCAATGACAATGCGCCATTTGTTGTCCAAAGAATTGTATAAGGAATCAGGTGTCACCGATCTAATTTCAGATGGTGACTAGTCATTTACACACATATATTTTATCATTTCTTGTTCTACTTCTTCCTTCTCATTATTAGAAAAATCAAACTGAAACCTGGGCTTGCTTGTATAAGAACGATGTTTTTGAACGCACATGGTCATCAAACTGAAGCCTGGGCTTGCTTGTATAAGAACGATGTTGAATTTACAGATGTTTATAATCAGTTGGTGAAGGGACATCAAGTGAATGACTTCTATTTGGAGGATGAAATGCTTTGTCACCTTGGCCAAATCTGTGTGCCCAATGTAGAACGCAAAAAGTTGATATGGGAAGCTCACTATAGTAAGGTTGCTGGTCACTTTGGTATAGGTAAGACTACTGCTATACTTCAAAAGTATTTCTATTGGCCAAAATTGTGAAATGATGTTATTTCATATATTCAAGCTTGTATCGCATGTGCTATTGCTAAGCCTGCCAATTGTAAACTTGGGCTATACTCACCACTTCCTGTTCTTGAAAAACCTTGGCACTCAGTTTCTATGGACTTTATGTCTGGTCTTCCTACCACCGAAAGAGGCCATGATTGTGTGTATGTTGTGGTAGATAGGTTCTAAAAAAAGGCAGTAATAGTGGCATGTAAAAAAACAATTTCTGCAGAGGACATTGCAAAGCTATTCTTTGAATACATTTGGGTTTATTTTGGTCTACCGAATACCATTATCTCGGATAGGGACAACAGGTTTCTTAGTAAGTTCTGGTCTACACTATGGGAAAAGATGGACACAAAATTAACAAAGTCTACTTCTTTCCACCCTCAAACAAATGGCCAAACAGAGGTAGTGAATTAGATGATCATACACATCCTACGAATGTACCACTCAAAACATCCCCGCACATGGGATGCAAGTCTTCCATATGTTCAACATAGCTACAACAGGGCAATTCAGAGTTCAACTGGCCACAACCCATTTGAGGTTTGTCTTGGTCATGGATGTTGCCATACCACTTATTCAACCTGATTTGGTTCCACGTGTTGGTAAGGAGGAAGATAAGGCAACCTAGTTCATCGATAGAATTCATCATCTGCAACAACAAGTTCATGAAATTTTAGAGCACACCAATAAGAAATATAAGGAGAGACATGATGAGCATCGTACTCCTCATAATTTTCAAGTCGGGGACAAGGTGTGGTTGCATATCCAGAAGGAATGATTGCAAGGTGCCAATAGGAAGCTTCGTCCTCTGCGTTATGGGCCATACACCATCGTCAAGCAAGTTGGTGATACTGCTTTTGAGCTTAATTTACCTCCATTTCTAGGTCTTCATCCAATCTTCAATGTGGAACTCTTGAAGCCATATTTTCCTCCACTATTAGATGTTGCAGATGTGGCAGAAACAATCTCCACTACAGAATTGAATCCAAATGCAGCTACCCCATTCCAATGCAATCAGATTGTGGACACCATGGTGAAAACACTCAAATAACAACAAATTTACTTGTACAAAGTGGTTCGAGCAGGGCAGATTGCTCAACAAGGAAAGTGGTTTACCAGGGAGCAACTTCAAGAACGTTTTCCTCATCTCATTCAGAGTGTTGATGTAATGGAGCCCATTAGTTTCCAAGGGGGAAGTAATGATCATAAGCAAATTTGAAACAGTGGAAAAATATTTTTTATATTTTTTTTAGTTTTTTTGTACGTTAGTAATTGTCATTTCTAAAGGCCTTTGGGGCATTTTTAGCCCTTTAAAGTTTGGCTTGTCCTTTAGAACATTGCTGTAGGCAAGTTCTTTCAAGAGTTCGCCTCCAACTCTTGGAGACCTTTCCAACGAGTTAAATGTCTCGTAATTTCGAGTCATGTGTAGAAAGTTATGCCTAGTTAAAGTTAGAACAAAATTTGATATAGTTTTTTTGAAAATTTCATAGTTTTAGATTTTATTATGTAAATAAATAAGATGTGACTATTGGGTTTCAATTCTCAAGAAGTTTTTGGTGACCCTTGGAATCCCTTGGACTGATATATGTTGGATTTTCGAATTGAATAGATCACTTTTTGGCTTGCTTCAATTCTATGCTTTCTTGTTCTTGTAAATAGAATTTACAATACCGTACGTTCTCACTCAGGTGTTGTCATCCGAATCCATAATTCGGATCACTCCCACTCTCTCAATTATCATTTATTACTTAACCTTACAATCCATTCTCATTTATCTTTTAAAAATATACACATTAAACTACATATATACATTTAAAACATTCATCCAAATTTATTTTTCTTCAATATTTATTTTTAATAGAAATTACTTCTTTAATAGTGAGTATGCATTTATTTTGTTTTATTTTCTACCTGACTTTTCTCTAGGGGTAGAGGGGTTTGGTATAAAATTAACATTTTAAAATTATTTCTCATTAATGTGTTTTTCTTGTGTTTGAAAAGATGTTTTAATTTATTTATAAAATTATTTCTCATGAATAAGTCTTTGTTGTGTTATAAAAGATACTATATTATAATTTATATAAAAAAATGAAAGTTTAGGTTAGTTAAAGTTTTAACTTGATTAAATTTTTAAAATTATCTATCTCTACCTATCTCTTTGCCCTCGTCTACCTTTCTCCCTTTCTCCCCCCTCTTCCCTCTCTATAGCTAGCTATCCCTCTCCCTCTCCTCCCCATCTTCACTCTCTGCCTCTACCCATTCTCCCCCTTTCTCTCCCTCCCTCTTTCCATCTCTCCTTATATTTTCCTCCCTATATCTCTCTATTTATTCACTCTCTTCCACTATTGTTGTATCTTTATCTTGATTATTGTTTTCATCTATCCTACTCTATATCTAAACATGTCTCCTTTTCTCTATCCATCCATCTTTCTCCCTCCCTCTCTCTCTTTCCCTCTCCCTATAACTTTGTATCTATATTTGTTCGCCTCTCTATCTCTAACTCTCCATATTTATTCTTCCATCTCTCCCTTTATTTCTATTTCTTTATTGCCCAATCTCTCTCTACCCCAATATCTCTCCCTCTCTATATATGTATCGCTTCCATCTCT
The DNA here is from genome assembly GCF_030272615.1 of Cryptomeria japonica. Taxonomy (NCBI): domain Eukaryota; kingdom Viridiplantae; phylum Streptophyta; class Pinopsida; order Cupressales; family Cupressaceae; genus Cryptomeria; species Cryptomeria japonica. The sequence continues at coordinate 668,638,997 of NC_081410.1, read as the reverse complement.
ATCTATCCCTCAATCATCTCTCTTTATCCTTCCCTCTCCTTCTCTCTATGCCCCTCTCTTCCATTATCTCCATCTCCATCTCCATCTCCATCCCCATCTCATCTCTATATCCTTACCACTTGTCTCTCCCTCTTTATATCCTTATCTCTCCCTCTATCTCTCTCCCTCTCTCCCTATTGCAAATATAACACGAGTCTAGTGGTAATGAAGCTTGATTATCTTTTGGATTTAGAGATTTTATTTCAGTCATGTTGGGATCCATATACGTGGATGCATAGTTGATTTGAAGCTATCACTTCTCTATTGAGACCTTTTTGGCACAAACAACATCATTTGCTAAATGACCTACTAATTGACCTCATGTACTGCACAAATGCATATAAAAAATAAACATTTTTTCCTAATCAACCTTCCACACATCATGAATGTACTTGTTGGACACTAAAAGATACAATTACTAGTTGCTATGTTCCTCTCGATATAAGTGAATATTAGAGTATTGTCTGTTGAGAACGTGTGACAAATTGAGAGTTCAATGTTGTGAATATTAGAGTATTGTCTGTTGAGAACGTGTGACAAATTGAGAGGTCAATGTTAGGAATATATACATAAAATAAAATAAAAAACAGTGTGTTGGTATCTAAAGCTGCTTGGCTACAAACGATGCCATATTTTGGCTTCTTGTGTGACAAGAGTGTAGCATTTTCTTCTCAAAGGTATCCAATTCGTAAGTATAATTTCCCTGTGGTGGACTTTAATTCTATTGTATTGGAAGTAGTTTTGAGAGATTCAATGGAGTCACCCTTCAAGGATGCAGTGGTGAAGGGAAAAGTGGCGCTGGTGACAGGAGGGGGTACAGGAATAGGTTTTGAAATATGCACTCAATTAGGGAAGCATGGCGCCTCCATTGCCATCATGAGTCGCAGGAAGAATGTTGTCGATGCAGCAGCAGCTGCTCTTCAAGCTCAAGGCATCAAGGTACTAAAAAAATATCCAATCAAATGCAATTAATTTTTAATGAAAATATATTAGACATAGCCCATCGGGCTGATTCTTATGTGGGTGCTGGTTTCTACATCTGAACTAGTTGCCACTGTCATTTCCACTCTCGTGGGACTGATTGCCAAAATTAAACTATATACAATGTTTTAGGAAAAAAACTGTATGTTGAATTTTTGTATCACATTCTCATAACTTTTTCATATCGAGGAAAACAACTGACGATGATTACAGGAATAGCTTAATAAATTGATCTTGCGATTTAGGGGGAGGTGATCTGAGAAACGTAGAAACAAAACAAAACAAAACAAAATGTTGTACTTGGGAGGGGAAGTGATTCAGGAAAACACAGAAACAAACAATTTAAGGTTAGGCAAGACGAACCTAAGGTTAAAAATTAGAAGTCTTAGCCACATGCTACAACAAATTTAAAAGAGACGAAGGTTAAAATGATTTTTCACTAATTTATAAAACACATCAACGTTTTATATCAGATTTTAGCACATTTATGAGTAATTGTCATAGGTAGCTTACACAACACCCGTCATCTCTATTGAGATTACGTGGGTGTTTATTGATTTCAATAGTCTTGTAATAATATTCTTCCTTCACTAGGACCTTGGTGGCTTATTGAAGGATGTGGTGGCTTGTGCTAAACGAAGTCTTTGCTAGTGCAGATTTGCCAATACATATATGTTAGATGTCTGCACAACGTTCCTTGATCCTAAGGCTGATAGAGTGTCGTGTTTTTCTGATGTTGGGGATTCTGCATGAATAATCGATTTTATAGACATCACAATTATGAATCAGTTCTCTCTCATCCTTCGGGGAAAAACTAGATTCCAAACTTATGCAAGTTGGAAGCTGTCTTGATGTCTTTTTCATCAATACTTTAGAAGCCTTATTAGAAATGCCTTCAATATAAGAAATAAAAGTCATAGGAGTATCTTTGAGTCTTCTACACTTATACACATCTCATGACGTCTTTTGGCTTGCCTAAACACTCTAAAAATGTACTTATTCTTGTACTCGTTAATCTAAAAAACCAAAGTCAAGAATATGCTCCTCATCCTAGATTCCAAAGGCTCTCGTAGCTAGAGTAGTAGAAAACTTTTTTTTTTTGGGGCAGAATGATGATGAGAAGGTAAGTGTAGATAAAGGTTAGTATGAGTAGTTTTTCTTTACACTTGATGCAACATGGGCCCATCAAGTTTTCTATAAATTTTTTTTTCAAGGAAAAGTAATTTTCTGTTACACTTCAACTCCTTTGTAAGATAAAAGCTATCCATTATGATGTTGACATGGGAATGAAATTCCTCCAGTTTGTCAAGATCATATTGTTAGCTCTGATTTGTATTGTCGATGTAATGTTTCTAGTTTCTACCTTATTGAATTCAATGGGAAAGAATTATATGTGATTTTTCAAAGTACTCCATAAGAAGATATACTACTATAATAGAGAAGGGGATGACCCTATAGCAAATCCATTTGATTACTCGTAGAAAACACCCTTGAGAGTGAAAAAATTAATTTCGAACATATTCAACAATTGAAGCAGTCTTAAAATACTCGTGCCTATTTACAATCTCAACCACTTCATTAATTAGGACTTTTTGTGAATGGTCTTGGGTCTGCAACTTTTCAACAATTGGATTTAGGCCTTTACTTGATCATGTGAATATCAAGGTCCTTGAGTATGTGAGATGTTGCCACATGTCTCTAGAATGAAGATTGACAGCCAACCTTGACCACATCAGATTGTACACAAAACCACTAGATCCTAAGCCAAAGACATGCCTCTCTTTGAGCTTACAGATTAGAGTCCATGCAAGCTCCCCCAAACCATTCAGTCATTCCCAAGGATCCATCTAGTGGTTGAAGATGTCTGCAAATATTTATTCCTGAGACAAGAACAATGGCCAGAACCTTTAATGCCTGCTGACATTCCAATGTCAAATGGATTTTGAAAAACATCTAGATATTGGATCAAGTAAATGTGCATGCCTTGTTTACCTAAGAAAATCAATATTCGATTGGTTTTTTGATAATCCATGTTCATCAGGCATGGTCAAGATCTGATAGGATTGTTTTTTTGGTTATAGAAATTCAATATGGTCTGTGGAGGGATCTTGGATAGTAGTGATGGTCCCATCTTCAGGATCTATTTGTAAAATAATTTTCACCTTTGGACTTGTTGTATACACTAGAGTTACATATTTGTGAGTTGAAAATATATCTTCTTGCAAGATAGATTTTCCCACTGTTTTGAGTGGACAGAAAATTTTAGGGTTACGTATTTTGGCTTGTCTTTGTTTGTAACCTTCCATGTTCTTTTGATAAATTAATGCATTGCATGCCTTCAATCTGTTGTGCACCTTTGTGAATTGCTGTTGTTAGTCCGGTTGCTTGGTTTGACAACTTTTCACTGATCTCTTCAAGCTTGATTGGACTAAGGCAGTATAAGAGAAGGTTTAGTTCCTGCAAAAAGTGAGTTTGTGAATTGTTTGTCATTTTAGACATTAACTTGAGAGAACTTAGTCTTGCAAATTATCTTATTGAGAATACTCAACCTACATAGGATTGTAACCAAGGGGTTTCTACAGTGGTGTAACTCCTGAAAAATTCTTGAAGTCTAGTGTTGGTTTTCATTTTCCCTAGTGGTCTGTCATTTACAGCCAATCTGAGAGATCATAAATGGCCCATATTTGCCCCTTTTTCCATGCTTGTGTCAAAATAAATCATAAAAATTGACTAAGTATAGTGTTGTCGGTCCTTGACTTTCCCTTTCCTTCTTGTCACTACCTTGTTCATCCATTATCTTGCACTACCAACACCCAAAGGCTGATCTTTAAAATTGTCCAAGTATTATTTCATTTGCCTTTGGCATTTCGATGTTCGCCTTTCCCCCTTCCACTTCATCCGCTAAGTGCCTTCCATAAAAATCCTGATCGCTGATCCCCACAACATTCCTGAGCTCAAATTTGTCTAAGTATTTTGGGCATTGGCAAAATGAATGGTTTGCAAACTGGCGAGTTTGCTGATGCTCATCCATTATCTCGCACTACCAACACCCAAAGGCTGATCTTTAAAATTGTCTAAGTATTATTTCATTTGCCTTCAGCATTTTGATGTTCGTCTTTCCCCCTTCCACTTCATCTGCTAAGCGCCTTCCATAAAACCGTGATTGCCAATCCCCACAACATTCCCGAGAACAAATTTGTCTAAGTATTTTGGGCATTAGCAAAATGAATGGTTTGCAAACTGGTGAGTTTGCTGAAATAGAAGTTCATTGAAAGGTTGTTTCGGTGATATGAGAAAATGATAAACATTTCATTGGTGAAGTGGGTTGTTCATGAATCTCTTGGTTTGCCAATGGAGCTTTGTCAGTGAAGAATCAAACTTTGGAAAGTTTTCAATAGTTTTAATGGTTTGCTTAGTTGTGTTTTCATTGGAAAGAACCAAATATTGAAGTGTATCGACAAACTTTGAGGTTCACAAACCTCTTGGTTCGTTGAGGGATGAGTTTGCCAATGAAGCATTTCATCAAAAATGGAGAGTTGAATGGGTTTTGATGGATTTAGGATTTGATGAACCCTATGTTTTATCGATACGATAGTTTGCCAAAGTATGTTTTCGCTGAAGGAAGCAAGAGTTGAAGTGTTTTGGAGTTCTTCAAGGTTCAAAAACCTCTTGGTTCGCCGAGAGTGCTTTTCAGCGATAAAGAAAAAATGCAAATTATTATTTGTTGGACTTTGGGAATTGGTGTTTTCTTGTTCTTGTTCTAGGAAAGGTTATGATGTAGTCATGATCGTTGCCCCTGATGTTCCTCTCGCCTTTTCGGCCCTCGGTTGTTGGGTTTCCTCTATTCATGCTTATTCAATTTCTGGTAAAGCAATATAGTGCAAGACCCAAGCCCGACCTTGAAAAGCAATTTCTCTTTGGGGTTGATTGGTTTTTCTTTCTATTCCTTTTGGCAAGCCTGAAGGCCTAGGATTGAAGCTTCGATGCTCCACTTGATGGTGTGTTTTCGAGTCGCAAAAGTGCCATTAATGCTCATCTGCCCCTCCCACCACCATTTCTCGAGCCTTGGGAGCTGCAGAAATGTCTTAAATGGACTATGGCACAAATCTAATAAAGGAGATGTCTCCATGCTTATTTAATGTTTGCAGGTGCTACTTTTATTGCAAGTCCATCCCCTAGATTGTGATTTTGTGGGCGACCTCCTTTTGAGTTGCTCTAAATCTCAAAATAATTAATGATAGGACATGATTGAGTGACAGGTGTTAATGTTTGTAGCTTTAGTCGAATGATCATTTAGAATACACATAATATATGTTGATTAATAATAATATATTATTATGTTATATTATTATATTATTATTAATCATATAAAATTTAATATTCAATATTAATCTATTATATTATTCTAAATTAATAATTGATTGATGAAACATTATAATATTGATTAAATTATTATAGTTAAAGGAGAGACATGTCCGTTCAAGGACATGCCTCTCCAAAGGAATATATATAGTATAATGTTATTCAATTTGAGAACACATAGAATTCCAAGAATGCAAGTATCAGATTGAATCAGATATATACATTAAAATACATCCAATAAAATCTGGGAAAATCAACATGGTATCAGAGCTCAGGCCTGTGAAGTTTAATTTGGAGGTTGGAGAGGGTTGGAGAATTCAGTTTTTTCTAGAATTTTCAGTCTGAAATATGCCATTGTACGGCCCTTGGTTGGCCTCAAAATGAGGACTATAATATATGGATGGAAAGATCTGTGTTTCTAGTTTTCAAATATGTTTATCTCATCAAATTTGATTCAGTTTTGTGGAAGATATGATGACTTTGGTGCAAGTCACTTGAAACCCTACCTAGGGTTAGCAGTTTCGGGAAAAAAATGTCATAACTTTTGTTTTAACCGTTGGATCTGGCTATAACTTGGAGGAAATGTTTGTAATTAGATTTTCTAACATCTCACCGAAGAGATTGGATAAATTTGGTAAATTGCAAAAGTTATTAACAACTGTGTGTGGCAGATCATAATGAAAGTGTTGATCAAAATTATGAAAATGTTCTACATCATTCAAAGGGAATTATGATGAGAGATGATTCATGCGTGATATTTCTTATATGGGGTCGCCTTATGAAAGGAAATGTTTTAAACTTAAGATAAGTATTCCATGTTTTATTAAGGCACATGAATTATTGAGTTTGTAATTTATGCTATAATATTGGCTAGTAAAATCTTGTATGCTTCTATCATTGGTATGTCTGTTCGAGATAATTTAGTTTATGAGCTATTTGTAATCTCTCTCTGACATACCTTCAGGACGAAAGCACAATAAAATTGAATCAAAGGGAGAAATAAATTGATGCTTATAAACGAATTGATGATTGAGACTAGATGCAGAGGGAGTCTGACATTTCAAAAGAGGACAAGAGGTTGATACAAGAACTTGAGCTTCAGAGGGAGCAGATGGTTTAGTCAACTTGTGACAATTTCGATCATAGTGATTGAGAGGGATTTTCACTATTGAAGGTGAAACACTTATGACATAAAACTTGATTCAATTGATTATTATACTAATGAAATCATTTAATGCCCTATGGGCCCTGTGTAAATCATAAGGAAGTGACGACTTCCAAATGATTTCCACTTGTATTTTTGAGGTTATTGGAAGGTGATGATCTTACAATAACTTGAGCTTGTGGATAGAATCGCCAACAGAGGCAATCCACATGAGAGCTCATGGATAGAATCGCCGACTGAGGCAATCCACGTAAGAGCTTGTGGATAGAATCGCCGACTGAGGCAATCTACTTACGAGCTTGTGGATAGAATCGCCGACTAAGGCAATCCACATGAGAGCTCATGGATAGAATCCTCGACTGAGGCAATCCACATAAGAGCTTGTGGATAGAATCGCCGACTGAGGCAATCCATGTGAGAGCTCATGGATAGAATCGCCGATTGAGGCAATCCACGTAAGAGCTCATGGATAGAATCGCTGATTGAGGCAATCCACACAAGAGCTTATGGGTAGAATCGCCCACAGAGGCAATCCACGCAAGAGCTTGTGAATAGAATCACCGACGGAGGCAAATTCACACCTTGAGACTATGGTTGATGCAAATACTCCCCTGTGATGAGCATCATATGGTTGATGCAAATACTCCCAATATCATGAGATGATATTTTTGAGTTATGGTGAATATCATGTGCCTTGATATTCTTGTTTATACCATACTTCCTGATATCATAGTGAGATAATATTTTCTCTATTCCATAATTAATCTAGACTTAATGCATTTGCATTGATTTTATCTTCCCTAGCTAAGAGGGAGTGTTAATTATGTTTTGTGTAGCTATGGTGAGGGCCATAAGTGTTGACATGGGAGATCACTACACATTCTGTCTGATCATCCTCCCTAGCTAAGAGGGAGTGTTAATGTTTGTAGCTTCAGTCGAATGATCATTTAGAATACATATAATATATGTTGATTAATAATAATATATTATGTTATATTATTATATTATTATTAATCATATAAAATTTAATATTCAATATTAATCTATTATATTATTCTAAATTAATAATTGATTGATGAAACATTATAATATTGATTAAATTATTATAGTTAAAGGAGAGACATGTCCGTTCAAGGACATGCCTCTCCAAAGGAATATATATAGTATAATGTTATTCAATTTGAGAACACTCCAAAGGAATATATATAGTATAATGTTATTCAATTTGAGAACACATAGAATTCCAAGAATGCAAGTATCAGATTGAATCAGATATATACAGTAAAATACATCCAATAAAACCTGGGAAAATCAACAACAGGCATGTCCTTTTAGGCCTCCTTTTTCACCTAAGAGCAGATTTGATATGTGTTCATGCTTGCATTAGATTAATGGCGTGAATCTAGTGTTTCTTGCTTCTCATGTGCCTTAAATCTTTTTGGTGCCTAGTGGTTGAATATAAAAGGCTTTCAACTTCATTGTAAAGGGAGCTGATCCCTGGGAAATCAGCATGGACTAGAGAGTTAGCATTTTTGTTGTTCTTAGATGTTGGAGCAATTTTTCAGTAATTTCCTTTTTTTTTTAATTTGGTTTAATTTTTTTATTTTATTTTTTATTGTTAGATGTTGGAGCAATTTTTCAGTAAGTTCCTTATTTATTTATTTTTCAGTAATTTCCTTTTGTTATAATAGTAGACTGTCCATTTGAAGCTAATATGAATAGCATGTCTCAGTGCTTTTTGACTCTTATGATGTATCACAGTGTTTTCCTGATCAATGTAATCAAGGGTAATTGAGATCTCCATTATACATTTGCGATAATGAATGTCTTGTTGATTGCTTTTGTTTAAAGAATGGAATAATTTCTTTCAATAGAACATTGAGATATTGTGTAGGCATCAAGGATTTGTAGGAGAATAGCATTTCAGGCCATAAGTAGGCTATACTGTTGTAAGGCAATAGTATTTGATTAACCATTGGACTAGTGTTTAGGCTGTTACCAAGAGGAACTATAGAACTATGGACTCTGTGAATGGATAAGGCACCGATCGGTCTGAGTTTCTGTTCAACCTAAGAAAGAACCACAAAACACCAAAAATATTGTTTCCACTTTATTGTTATTAGTTTAGTTCTTTCATTTCACACTTGAACCTCAAAGATCCATGAGGCTGTTAAAAAAATTAGGCATTATTTGAGAACCCTTAACCTATGGTATGAAATTATTATCTGCTATCACATCATTTTGTATTTTGAATATCTATGAGTGGTGTTGATTTAGGAAAACCCACCTTGGTTTTGCAGAGCCTAAAGTGTAGAGAGAGTCGAGCTCTTAGGAATAGCTCTCTAGTGGATGTAGGAGAAGATAGACTCAAATATTTGAAAAATTGGAAAGGGAACGAAGATGGATACCCCAAAGTTGACGAGAATTTTGAACCCAAAAGAGCTAATATGTTGGCTCATTGAGATGGAGGAGTACTAATAGATTGGTTCACTAATGACATACATGATCCATAAAGAGCGAAGGTGGCTCTGACCAAGCTAAAGGGTCATGAAACCTGATGGTCGGAGGAAGTCCAACTAGAAAGAATGAAGAGAGGAAAGGAGAAGATTAGTTGTTGGGACAGAATGGTTGACAAGTTGAAGGGGAAATTCTGATCAGGTGATTACTTGTTGGAATTGCTGAAGAAGCTCTAGAATTTGAGACAAAGAGATCTTAATATCAACGATTACACTAAAGAGTCAATTATTGCTCTGAGAGTTGACATAAGTGCACATGTATCTTTAACTTATAGCTTTGTTTTGATTCAAAGTTGAGTCATTTCTAGAAACCATTAGTGGACATATTATAGACAGAGCTCTGTTTGCACAAAATTCTGCCCATAGATGGGTAGATTATCCAAAGTTCTAGTATAACTAGTGGCTTCATAAAATTTGGCATTAACCTTTATATATATTGTAATGTTCCCACTTTGAAATAGAATTTAATAGTAAATAATAATAATAAAATTAAAATTCAAAAGAATAAAAATAAAAATAAAATAAAAATGTAAAAGAATATAATTAAATATAATTAAAATTTAATTAAGTTAATGAATGGACAAAAGACATGGAATGAAAAGTTGTGACTCCCTCAAACATGAGATATAAAAGGGAGAAGAGAACCTCATTTGGGAGGGGGATAATTTGGGAATGGGAAGTGCAGATCTGATTTAAATAAGAAGTGCAGATCTGACTGTGAAAGGTTGTGTCCCTTTCAAAGGGCAGAAACAATGAAGAGTTGCACTCTTTCAAAGGGTGCTAATGGTGAAAGGGCATGTCTCTTGCCAAGGGGCACACATGATGAAGAGATGTGACCTCTCCCTCACATTGAGATATATAAAGGAAAGGAAAAGAAGAAGCATACACAGCAGAGATTATCGAATCAAAATATCATCAAGCATTCACTCGGACAAAAGGATTGAAAGAGGGGAAAATTCTGGGAAAGGGGAAATAAGGAGGAAACTCCAATCTGAAAACAGTTTCAACCATAAAAAGATTTTAGTTCGAATCATAGCAGAAAGCAGAAAGCAATCTACAGCAGATCAAAGGCCACACTTATACCGGCAACCAAGCATCAACACGAATCATATTAGTTAAGTCTGCAGAAGCAAGGACTAAGGTACGAACTAACCTCATGTGACAAGGTGTTTAATACAAATCTGCAAATAAATATATATCTGGATATGTTTGTAAATACAGTAGCAATATTTATATAGAATTAGTCCATGTGAGATGTATGCACTTGAAGAAGTGGTCCAATGTGTTTGTTGCATCTTGTGGGAAGAGGATAGAGGTGTAATCAAGTGGTGACAAGGGGCTCACAAGTGGTCATGAGAACCGTTGGAGTTAAGGAACCAGTTACACTCTCTATGTCAGACTCACAAGATGATGTGTGTATAGGTGATGGGCTTGGAGGGACAGCAACATGGGCCGCCAAGTCTAGCAAGGAAGTTAGAAGCAACCATTCCTTGGACTTGGTAGACAATGGACCCAAGCAACCCTTTCATGTCTCATATACCTACTCTTTCTGTTGTTACATTAGAGTAGATTATAATAGATTAAGAATAAGGGAATACTAGGAGGGAGAATGCAAAGAAGCAAGAGCACTAGGCTCCAGTAGGTACGCCAACCCCGAGTGTGGGCCAAGAGGCCAAGTTGACGAGGTCCTTGGTGCTCTTGGGCTTGTTGGAGAGAGATAGACTCGAGGCACCTTGTATGATTCTCTTTGAGCTCCATAATTGGAACTGGTGTAGGGAGAAGAAGGGTTATTGAATCCTTCATATAACTACGCAATATATAAGAATGCTGAATATATAATCTATTAAGGCATAATGGAAATGTTGACTAAACTGTTGTGCAGATTCCAGACCAAGCTTAGTTGACAATAGTATCCCTCTATTGTATTTACCATGCACTAAAATTGTGATTCTAGGTGAGAATGTAAGAGGGTCCCATTAGGGGACATTACATATATCCAAAGTTATGTTGTTAGTTTGGGGCTTGTTTTTTTTTACCCCTAGATTTGGTGTAGCTGGATTTGGATGTATTAGCCATAATTTGCACAAAAAATATACAAAATTGAGAAAACAATTGATAGTGATAGTGTTAATCGATAATTGCATTTCCAATGTCAATACTTAATATATATAGCCATAATTTGCACAAAAAATATACAAAATTAAGAACATAGCTGATAATAATATTGATGATAATTCACTATCAAATTTCACTACTCAAATCAATACGCATGAATAATCATCATATTGTTCTAAATCAAGAGCATCAATATTATCAATTGGTTGGTTACAACCACAAGCAGCCCCAACATTGCTCCCATTAGCTGCATTATGGAAATTCTGTGCCTTGTGTCCCCAATCTGAAATATCCCAGACCAATTTTTTTCAATTTTTCAATTACAAAGAGTAATGCAACACACATCCGTTAGGGTTAGCACTTAAACCAAAACGATGCGGAAAACAACTCTAACCAAGAATGTACATCAGGATCCTGCTTGGGCAAGGCGTGAGCATATGGTCAGAGGGCCTTAAAGCATTTTGAAAGTAACTCTAACCAAGAATGTGCCCAAGATGGACTAACATATGGTCAAAGGATCTTGGTGCATGCTGAAAGCAACTCTAACCAAGAATGTGCCCAAGATGGACTAACATATGGTCAGAGGATCTTTACAATTACAACTGCTGAAGGGAAAACTCGACACCAAGCATGTGCTTTCAAACCCAGGGTGGGAATGGAGATGCTAAGAACTTACAAATGGAATTAAATGTAAATAACAAGCGTGAAATGAAAATGAGAAGAAATGCTGCCAGTACTACTGTTCAGCTTACAATATGATAGTAAATGCTTGCCAAGATCATAGGATTAAGACTATACAATGCTGTAACAATATAGAAGGCTCTCCCGGGCTTAACAAAACTGATAAGTCCAAGAAATTCTACTCAAGGATCAATCTTAATATTCTGATTTATGACAGACCTGCACGTGAAATGTTTAATCAACAACACATGGAATCACTAAAATGCTCATTACTCTCTCAATACTAGTCTGAATGACCCAAAACCAAAAGCAATGGCTTCCTATGAAGGAGGCGACTCAACCAATACCAAGAAATCAGACATTAACCCAACAGATTATTTATCACGAACCCCAAGGCAATTCCCAACAGTGACGCCAAGCAAGAATGGCGATTCTTCTCTATAAAATAAAACACTTCATATTAGAATTTGCAAATTTGCACAAAGGAGTGCCCAGCCAAAACAAGAGGAAATATGCATTACCCAGAATGAATATGTTTTTATTTTGAAATATATGAGTGAAACTACAAATCTGCCCTGCTAACCGCGACTCCCGAAAATGAAATGAAATGCAAATAACTGAAGTTCAAGCACAACTCAAGCTACAATGCAATCCCCACTACAAACTCTCACAATTGCACTAAATCACCACTAGTTGCTATCTTTCAAGCAAGAAGCAATGCCAAGGCTAGGAGGCATTCATTCCTCGAAGCAACCCCAATACCATTCTGGCAGAGTAACATTACAATAAACATAAGATACCAAATGAAGGGAAGAGGCCTCCATTTATAAGCTTAACAAGGGATCTCTAGAGGCTTCTAGAAAGTGCGCCCTAATTTCACATTTGAATTTTCCTCCAAGAGATGGCGCCACTTTTAAAAGCTTAATTAACCTTTATTTTAAATCACTTCTCTTCATAAAGTTGGCACCCCTTTTCATAAGCAAGATTTTAGACCTTAGGAAATATTAAATCCCTTCCATGATGCGTCCACCCTTGAAGACCACCTTTTAAAACAACTTGAAGTGATGAAGCTAGGCCAAGGGGTCAACTTTAAAATATAACATTAAAACATAACATTATTTAAATGAAATGAACTTATCTCTCCAAAAACATCCCAAGGCCTAAAGTGACGAAGCCAACTGAACCAACTGAAGAAGAGAACCAACTGTGTCGAAACAATTAGGACCACTGCCAGAAATAGAATTTACTAAAAATAGTAAATTCCAAAAAGTGCTCGGAACGCAAAGCCGGACATACCACTGCGAAGCCCTTTGAAAACCCAGAAAGAATCCGCGATCCAAACTCTAATTCAAGAGCAACAACAAACTGCAAAATCGGAAACCCTAATTTCACCCATTGAGTAGCCTACGGGTCTCCGAAATAGGCCATCGGTCAACTGAAACATTACGCTTGAGAAGGGGACATTACAGTCCGCCCTCCCCAAGATTGCTTGTCCTCAAGCAATTGCGAGTTTGGATGCTGCAAAATCTCCTCATTCTCCCAAGTTGCATCCTCCAAGGGCAAATTCTTCCACCTCACCAAGTATTCCTTGATTGTCCTTCTTGTCAAAGAACACTCTCTGGAATCAATAATCTCCTCCGGAATCAAAATCAACTGCCCTTCTTCGTCCAAAGGTGGTAATTGTGAAGAAGCAATAACATTATGTCCAAGTGCCTTCTTGAGGCAAGACACGTGGAAGACATTGTGCACTTTACTAGTCAAAGGTAGCTCCAACTCATAAGCTATTGCTCCAACCTTTCTGATGACTTGGAATGGCCCATAGAAACGATGCTTGAGCTTCTCAGCTCCACTCTTCTTGAGAGTAGACTGTCTGTATGGTTGTAGTCGAAGATAAACCATATCTCCAACCTTAAAAGAGCGCTCAACGCATCGTTGATCAGCGTACATCTTCTGCTGATTCTGAGCAATCTGCAAGTTGTTCTTCAAAGATTTCAAGATGTCTTGACTTTGCTGCAACAAATCCTTGGCTTGAGGGGCTTTGCTATCACCAAACATCAAATCAGCAAAGCTAGGAGCCTCATAACCATAGAGAGCCTGAAGGGAGACATCCTTATTGACATGTGAAAGGAAGAATTGTAACAATACTTGCCTATGTGGAGCCATTTCACCCATGCTCTTTGCTGCTCCGAAACATAGTTTCTCAGATAGCCTTCCAACCACTTGTTCACTATCTCTGTTTGTCCATCGGTTTGGGGGTGATAACTGGTACTTGGAGTAAGCACCGTACCACTCATCCTGAAGACTTCTTGCCGAAAGGTGGTTAGGAACTTGCTGTCCCTATCACTCACAATGTTTTTCGGCAACCCATGCAATCTAAACACCTCATGAAAAAACAAATCTGCAACTTGAGCTGCTGAAAAAGAGCTCGTGACGGCAAAGAAGTGAGCAAACTTTGTCAATCTGTCCACTACAACATAGATACAATCTTTGCCTTGGGCCTTTGGCAACCCAGTGATGAAGTCCATTGATATGCTTTCCCATTTTTGGTTGGGAATGGGAAGAGGTTGCAACAGACTAGCAGGTAGAGTGTGCTCATTCTTGTTCATCTGACAAGTAGGACATTCCTGGATGTAGCGTTGAACTTCCCCTTTCAGCCCTTTCCAAGCAAATCTTTCACGAATCTGCCTATATGTCTTGAAGAAACCCTGATGACCAGCAAGTGGAATGTCATGGAATGTCATCAAAATCTTCTTTCTGAGCTTAGAATCAGCCACCACAAAGATTCTACCCTTGTAGTGTATCAGCCCGTCAACCACCTTGTACCTTTCATCATGAAAAGTACCTTCAATGATGCTGATTGCCAGCTGATTTTTGGCATAATCAGCAGCAACATGTCCTTCCAATCAGCAGTGAGCTCACACAATGAACTCAGATGAGGTCTCCTAGATAGAGCATCAGCCACAATATTGTTTTTCCCTTTGACATACTCAATGTCAAAATCGTAAGCTCGAAGCTTACTCACCCACTTTTGTTGTCTCTCGTTCAAATCCTTCTGATGCATGAAGTGCTTGAGACTATTGTGATCAGTCTTGACCACAAATTTGCTCCCCACCAAATACTGTCTGAACTTAGCTAATGCATGCATGATTGCAAGCATTTCCTTGTCATAGATGGAGTAGGTCCTTTCAACACCTCTTAATTTTCTGCTCTCAAACACAATGGGATGCTTGTCTTGCATCAAAACAGCCCCAACACCTTCTCCAGATGCATCACACTATAGCTCGAAGGGCTTGGAGAAATCTGGAATTGCCAAAACCGGACAAGAGCTCATGATCTTCTTAAACTTATCAAAAGTAGTTTGAGCCTTTTCTGTCCAACAAAAAGCTCCCTTTTTCGTGAGGTCAGTAAGAGGAGCAGCGTTCTGTGAATAGCCCTTCACAAATCTTCTATAAAAACCACAAAGACCCAAGAACCCTTTCAAATGAGTCAAGTTCTCTGGGGGTGGCCAATCAACTATTGCCTTGATCTTTTCGGGATCAACCTTCACTCCATCAGCACTGATTATGTGACCAAGGTAAAGTAGCTCCTTCATTCCAAATTCACATTTGGATTCTTTGGCAAACAGACTTTCTGATTCAAGGATGCTAAGCACTTCCTCTGCGTGCTTGAGGTGTTCTTCCCATGTCCTGCTGTAGATCAGAATGTCATCAAAAAAGATTAACACGAAGTTCCTCAACTGCTTCTGAAAGACTCTGTTCATACAAGACTGGAAGGTAGCAGGAGCATTAGTCAATCCAAATGGCATGACTAAAAACTCGAAGTGACCATAGTGACATCTAAATGCTGTCTTCTCAACATTAGACCCTCTCATCCGAATTTGGTAGTAGCTCGACCTCAGATCAATCTTTGAGAAGAACTTGGCTCCATGTAGCTCATCTATGAGCTCATCTATCCTTGGAATGGGGTATCGATTTTTGATGGTGCTTTGATTCAAAGCACGATAATCCACACACATGCGAATGGTACCATCCTCCTTCACAAGAACAACTGCTGAAGCGAAAGGACTCTTACTTGGGCGAATGAAGCCCATCTCCAAGAGTTCCTTAATGTTTTTCTCAATCTCATCCTTTTGCTTCTTAGGGTACCGATATGGAGTTGTGATAACTGGTTTAGCCCCTTCCTTGAGCTCTATGACATGCTCTGAGCCTCGTTCGGGAGGTGGCCCAGGAGGTAAATCAGCAAACACTTTACTCTTCCTGGTGAGTAAGGACTGGATATCAGGAGGGTAGTCCCTCTTTGTTTCAACCGGACTAGCTGGGAGAATCATACATTCCGTAGCCCACTCAACTTGATCATGCCGAATCAACTTTGCCATTCGCTTGAATGACACGATCCGAGGTCCACCGTTAGACATTCCTCTTAACACCACCTTCTTCCCATCGGATTGAAACTTGAGCTCCATGGTTTGTAGATTTAGGGAGATCTCTCCAAGTGAACGCAGCCATTGAATGCCTAGGACGGCATCCGTATCTCCAATGTTGACTACATAGAAGTCATCCTTGACTTCGTAGTTGCCCAATTGCATAGACATATTTGGGATCTTCTTGGTGCAAGAAATGTGAAACCCATTAGCAACCATAAGCTTGAAGCCTTCAAAATCTTCTGTTTGCAGCCCTTTCTTTGCCACCACCACTTCATCAATGAAGTTATGCGTTGCTCTAGTATCAATCAAAGCAACTATTCGTTGCCCCTTAATCATCCCTTGAACCTTGAAGGATTCATTTTTTTGAAAGCTCGAAAGTTGAGCCAAGGTACCCCCACTTCCTTTTTCACCTTCAGATTCTTCGGGAACTCTTTCCACTTCGTTGTCATCACAATCTGATTGCTGGTCTGAAGAATCAGAATCTCTTTCTCCAGCTGAATAGTATTCAATTTGATGAATTTTGACTCCCTTTGGGCAAATATGATTTTGGGACCATTTTTCTCTACACCGGAAACATAACCCCTTTCTTCGGAGTTCGTTAAGTGTCTCTGGATCCAGCCTTGTGACATGAGTGTTATGATGTTTGAACTCCTTATGGTGAGGTCCCTTTCCTTTATCCTTTTTGTGAAATAATGGCTTGGATTGAATTTTTGCCTTAGGAGCAGCCCACTCCATATTTTTTGCTTTTTTCATTGCCTCTTGTAAGGAGGGTGGATCAAAAGCTTTAATCCAACCCTCGAGTGGTTCCATAAGCCCTTCACTGAATAGGATCACCAACCGTCTCTGTGATTCCCGTGACCATTACTGAAAGCCTCTGAAATTCAGCTATGTAGGCATCGACTGTGCCATGTTGTCTAAGTTGTGCCAATTCTCTGAAATGCACTTCTGGATCCTTTTTCTCGAATCTCTCTATGAGCCTATTGGTGAACTCATCATAGGTAGTGATCGACCGATGCCCCAAGGTGACTAGACCATGGTACCACCATTCGTGTGCTACCCCATCTAAATGAAGCGTAGCAAACTTGATTGCCTCCTCTTTTGTCATGGGTCTAAGAGCTAGATAGTTGTCTAACTTCTATATCCAAGCTCTAGCTGAACTACTGTCACTCCCGTCAAAATGTGGAAGCATAACCTTGTTGATTGCTTGATGCAAATCCGTCTGTACTATTGCTTCCCTATGTTCACGATGTCTCCCATGTCCTTTATTCTTCCTTTTATGGTCCACGAAATCATTGCAAGACATGTCTAACTTGATTTCATCAGGAAAAGAGACTCATACTCAGCACGATCAAGTCTCAACTGTTCCACAAATGATGCATTCTCTCTCGGATCGGGTTGAGGGTTTACTGGTGCCAAGAAGGTGGGTTTAAAAGGCCTGGAAGAAATCTTTGTTCTATTTGAGGTATGCGGAGCAGCATGTTCACTATGCTGGTTGGAGCCGCTGTGTTCTCCGGTGTGCCCTTGATTGTTCTGTGAATTAGAACTCTGACCCATTTTCCCCATCATGAGAGATACCATATCCAATAAGGCATCCATCTTCCTCTCGAACCTCCTTCCCGGACTTGGTGTTCTTTCCCTTTCTTTTCCACTTTCATCCTGACTGCTTGTAAACCTCTCAGTACCACCCACTGGCCTTTCACTGTCCCCCATTTCTGTTTCCAGAGAAGACTCCCAATGAGCCCTCAAAACCTCTGATGCTGTCTGACCTTCAGGAACTTGATACCACTGAAACTGAAATTGACTTGCAGCCTTCTTATCTTCCCTTGCTAAGTATCTTCTTTCTTTGTCACTCATAGAAGGTTTGTTTCACAGGATGGCAGGATGTGAGGCTCTGATACCACTGAAATATTCCAGACCAATTTTTTTCAATTTTTCAATTACAAAGAGTAATGCAACACACATCCGTTAGGGTTAGCACTTAAACCAAAACGATGCGAAAAACAACTCTAACCAAGAATGTACGCCAGGATCCCGGTTGGGCAAGGCGTGAGCATATGGTCAGAGGGCCTTAAAGCATTTTGAAAGTAACTCTAACCAAGAATGTGCCCAAGATGGACTAACATATGGTCAGAGGATCTTGGTGCATGCTGAAAGCAACTCTAACCAAGAATGTGCCCAAGATGGACTAACATATGGTCAGAGGATCTTTACAATTACAACTGCTGAAAGGAAAACTCGACACCAAGCATGTGCTTTCAAACCCAGGGTGGGAATGGAGATGCTAAGAACTTACAAATGGAATTAAATGTAAATAACAAGCGTGAAATGAAAATGAGAAGAAATGCTGCCAGTACTACTGTTCAGCTTACAATATGATAATAAATGCTTGCCAAGATCATAGTATTAAGACTATACAATGCTGTAACAATATAGAAGGCTCTCCCGGGCTTAACAAAAATGATAAGTCCAAGAAATTCTACTCAAGGATCAATCTTAATATTCTGATTTATGACAGACCTGCACGTGAAATGCTTAATCAGCAACACATGGAATCACTAAAATGCTCATTACTCTCTCAATACTAGTCCGAATGACCCAAAACCAAAAGCAATGGCTTCCTATGAAGGAGGCGACTCAA
The DNA here is from genome assembly GCF_030272615.1 of Cryptomeria japonica. NCBI lineage: Eukaryota > Viridiplantae > Streptophyta > Pinopsida > Cupressales > Cupressaceae > Cryptomeria > Cryptomeria japonica. The sequence goes on along the minus strand of NC_081410.1, from coordinate 668,620,077 downwards.
CCAATACCAAGAAATCAGACATTAACCCAACAGATTATTTATCACGAACCCCAAGGCAATTCCCAACAGTGACGCCAGGCAAGAATGGCGATTCTTCTCTATAAAATAAAACACTTCATATTAGAATCTACAAATTTGCACAAAGGAGCGCCCAGCCAAAACAAGAGGAAATATGCATTACCCAGAATGAATATGTTTTTATTTTGAAATATATGAATGAAACTACAAATCTGCCCTGCTAACCGCGACTCCCGAAAATGAAATGAAATGCAAATAACTGAAGTTCAAGCACAACTCAAGCTACAATGCAATCCCCACTACAAACTCTCACAACTACACTAAATGACCACTAGTTGCTATCTTTCAAGCAAGAAGCAATGCCAAGGCTAGGAGGCATTCATTCCTCGAAGCAACCCCAATACCATTCCGGCAGAGTAACATTACAATAAACATAAGATACCAAATGAAGGGAAGAGGCCTCCATTTATAAGCTTAACAAGGGATCTCTAGAGGCTTCTAGAAAGTGCGCTCTAATTTCACATTTGAATTTTCCTCCAAGAGATGGCGCCACTTTTAAAAGCTTAATTAACCTTTATTTTAATTCACTTCTCTTCATAAAGTTGGCACCCCTTTTCATAAGCAAGATTTTAGACCTTAGGAAATATTAAATCCCTTCCATGATGCGTCCACCCTTGAAGACCACCTTTTAAAACAACTTGAAGTGATGAAGCTAGGCCAAGGGGTCAACTTTAAAATATAACATTATTTAAATGAAATGAACTTATCTCTCCAAAAACATCCCAAGGCCTAAAGTGACGAAGCCAACTAAACCAATTGAAGAAGAGAACCAACTGTGTCGAAACAATTAGGACCACTGCCAGAAATAGAATTTACTAAAAAAGTGCTCGGAACGCAAAGCCGGACATACCACTGCGAAGCCCTTTGAAAACCCAGAAAGAATCCGCGATCCAAACTCTAATTCACGAGCAACAACAAACTCCAAAATTGGAAACCCTAATTTCACCCATTGAGTAGCCTACGGGTCTTCGAAATAGGCCATCAGTCAACTGAAACATTACGCCTGAGAAGGGGACATTACACAATCCTTGATAAAGATTGAGGAAAAGTTTGTGATCAAAGCATCCAAGTTGGCATTCTTAGGGGCTACATCCCGATTTCTCATTGCACGTTGTGCTTGACTTGCTTATGTTAGAGGACCTGCAAGTTGGAATGCAGACTAACACTACTACCTTTTCTACAACCAATTGGTTCGCTAAGTTGAGTCAATAAACAATTATGTACTCTTGTTTTGTTCAGTTGAAGAGGAACTCACAACTTGTTGAAATTGGAGACAAAGTTAATACAACATTTGCAATTATATTTTATAGCTTCCAGAGAAAAGTACCAAGCTAACAAATTAAAATTTAACAAATAAAAAATGCATAGTTGTGATAGAACTTTGATGGCGAGTGATTGCAAGTAAATAGAGCCTTAGTCATGGAGGTACAACCATGTATTAGCATATTCCTATATGTCTTGAATAGTGCTAAGACTATGACCCATTGAAGCTATAAAACTTTCAGACAACCATGGCTATGCCCTCTACATCTAGATCAAGGAAAAGTTTAGTGAATGTTGCCTTTCAACCATCACTTACTTCAACATCTTTGTATGGTGGCACCCTCTTTGGCAAAGAAAATATCTTTGTGCTGTTATACTTGGATAAGTTATTGGGTTTTGCGAATTTCAGTTTTGTTGCCATACAAGATAGGATGGGTTAAAGAAGGATGAACATGTGCTATGTTCAGCTAGGGAACAACCATGCCATTTTGGGTACCTTGTGGATGTCCCAAATGCATCCATAGGGAATTGGGTAGCATAGTGTAGAGTAGTTTTTTGTCAGAGTTGTACTCAAAAGTAAGCCCTCAACTTGCCACCTTGTGAAGTTTTTAATAGAATATTAAAATAATGTTATTTTAGTATTAATGCTCAATAGTGTATATTCTATTATAGTTAGATCGTCTTCGATCTTCTCAGCAGTTTCTTATTAGAAACTTGCTATTCTTGTAAATATCCTTGCATTATTTATGAGCGTCTTGCTCATTCTGTTAATACATCAATTCTTTGAAATCCATATGCTTCTGCATTTGTTTTATGGTATCAGAGCTATAGGAGAAATTTTTTCGAAAATTTTTTAATTCTAATTTCCAATTAGTGGAAATTTTCGAAATTTTTTTTGGTGTTTAAAAATCCTTCAAGGTTTTTTTCTGTTGCCTAGCTCCTGTGACCGACTTGTAGGGTCGTCGCATTTTTTTCTTTCGCGACCTGTGTTCACGCGACCTGCAGGGTTGTCGCGTTTTTTCCTTTGCGACCTTTGTTCGCGCGACCTGCAGGGTCGTCGTGACCGGTGTTCCGTCTATCATCTCTGGCGTCGCGACCTTCGTTTGTCATCTCCGGTGTTCTGTTTGCGATCTCCGGCATTGCGACCTGTAACCTCCGGTGCGTCTCACAACCTGCAACCTCCGGTGCGTCGTGACCTGCAACTTTTTGTTTTTTGAAATCCATATGCTTTTGCATTTGTTTTATGGTATCATCTCCGGCGTCGCGACCTTCGTTTGTCATCTCCGGTGTTCCGTCTGTGATCTCCGACGTTGCGACCTGCAACCTCCGGTGCGTCTCACGACCTGCAACCTCCGGTGCATCGCAACCTGCAACTTTTTGTTTTGTGAAATCCATGGCTCCCATGACCTTCTGATATTTTCGATTAAGGTGTTTACCTTTCAGTCTCCATCGAAAATAAATTATTCTTGCAGATTTGTGGTGGGTTTTTCGAACCCTAATCTGGGTAGTTGTCTGTTTTTTTTGGGTGCCTCGATTTTCGTACCTTGATTTTCGAGCCCGTGGATTCAGATTCAGATAGCAGATTCCTTCTGGGTTTTTCGCACGAATTTGTGGGTTGTCTTTGGATTTTTCTGGGTCAGCCGAATTTTTTTTTGGGAAACGTGTAAATGGCTTCTCTCACCAATCTGATGTCATCTCAAACAGATCCACTTGTTGAGGATATTTTTTCTTACTTTGAATTTGTAAGGAAGTTAAGTAACAAAACAACTTCCTACACTAATTTTGAGAGGAGGGTAATGCAAAACTCTTATAGATCTTTACAACAGTTACAAAAACTTAACAAGAATAAACATAAATAGCATGCATACCACAACATAGTGATTTACATGGGGAAAACCCTTTCCGAAGAAAAACTCCATACTCCAAAAGCCACCCAATATATTATTTAGAAATCAACAACAAATTACAATATACTTGCAGAGCAAGCTTCTCATAGGAGTATCACCAACAGAGATCCAAAAGCAAGTCAACAACTATCAGACTCTTTGAATACATCACACATACACAACCGTAATACAATGCTCTCATAAAATAGGGTTGCCTTCTAGGGCAAACAAAGCACACAAAATATCCATCGTTAGATCTATGTCCTAATGATAAACAGTCAAGATTCACAATGGTAAATTATAAATGAAATTTTGTTGGGGTGACCCCCTTCCAACCCCCTATAGTTGGGGGCATTGCCCTCTTACATCTATGCTTTAGGGGAAAGCCCGTGAACCCTTGTTACTCATGTATCAACAATAACCTTTTATTATTGAAAGGTTGGGACACTATTTTTCTAACAAATCTCCCACTTGTCGAACACTTTGCAAGAGTGATAGGAGGGGTTCCAACATCATTGTTTAATCACTAGGGGTTGAGAGGCCCATAGACTTCGAACAACATCTGAACTTCTTTGTGCTCACAACCTTAGTTAAAAAATCTATAACATTCATCAAAGTCTCTATCTTCACCAACTTTACCTTGCCATCCTCTCACAAAATGATATTGAACATCAATGTGCTTGGTCTTGGCATGAAAAATCAGGTTCTTAGCTAGGCAGATTGCACTTTGACTGTCACAATAAACTATCGTTGCTATTTGTTTTATTGCAATATTTGAACATAGTCTCTTAAGCCAAATGACTACTTTACAAGCATGAGTAGCTGCCATATACTTTGCTTTAGTAGTGTACAAAGCAACCACAACCTGTTGTTTACTCATCCAACTAATTGCACCACAAAATAAAGTAAACACATAAGTTGTGGTGGATCTTTTGCCATCAACATCATTTGCCCAGTTTGAATCCACATAACCATGAATATCAAGGGAAAACTTGTCTCTTGTTAAATTACTTTGAGGTACTCTTCAAGTATCTGAAGACCCTTTTAACTGCATCCCAATAAAGTCTACCTGGATTAGACATATATCTGGAAAGAACTCTCACTGCTTGGACAATGTTTGGTCCAGTATAGACCATAGCATACATCAAACTTCCAACCATACTCTGGTAAGGTACTCTACTCATGTCTTTCATCTCTGATGGGGATGTAGGACAATATAAAACAGATAACTTTGTTCCAACTATAAAGGAAACACATAATGGTCTACAATCTTGCATGTTAAGCCTGTATAAAATTGAATTTACATACTTACTTTGGCTTAGCCAAAACTTTCTGTTCACTCTATCTCTTCTAATTTCTATCCCAAGAATGTGTTTCATTTCGCTGCACCAAGATCTTTCATCTCATACTTAGCAGCAAGCTGAGACTTAGTTCTGAAATCATACCTTTTCCCTTTACCAATGAAATAACATATTGTCAACATACAATGCAATGCACAAGAAATGATCACTGTCAGATTTATAACAAACATAGTGATTTGATTTAGAGTGCACAAATCCCAAGCTTAACACATTATCAAATTTCTAGGACCACATCCTCGGACTCTATTTTCCTCGGACTCTATTTGAGGCCATACAAAGATTTCTTCAATTTACAAACCAAATTATTTTTACCTTTTGCCACGCAGTGCTATGGCCGTGTCATATAAATATCTTCCTCTAAATCACTATGAAGGAAAATAGTTTTCACATCCATTTTCTCAACCTCTAAATCATAAGCAGCAGCAATAGAAAACAAAAATCTAATGGATGTCATTTTTGCAACAGGAGAAAATATCTCACCATAATCAACACCCTCACCTTGAGAGTAGCCTTTTGCAACCAACCTTGTTTTATGCTTCTCAATACCTCCATTTGCATCAATGTTTTTCTTGAACACCCATTTGCAACCAATAGGTTTTCGTCTTTCAGGCAATGGTAAAGGATCCCATGTATCATTCTTTTTCAAAGCTGCCATTTCTTCATCTATAACAATCTTCCAAAATTTGCATCATTCATACCTAATGCCTCTTCTGCGGATCTAGGTTCATCCACATTAGTATTCAAAGCAAAAATACATCTCCAATCATCAGGTGAATACCTTTCAGGTGGTTGTCTATGTCTTGTAGACCTTCGAACAAGCTGAGTTGGAGGTTCTTCCTCTTTTGAAGATTCTAAGCTAGATGAGCTCTCCTCAATTTCTTGCCTATTTAGTGGTCTCGATTCAACTCTTTTAGGTGTAGAAGGAAATTGACTCACATCTTTCTCTTCAGTCTGTTTTGTCTGCAATGTAACAGAAGGATGCTTCATTTCTCTAAAAATAACACTTCTACTATGTATTACCTTTTGTGCAATAGGGTCCCAAAGCTCGTATCCTTTGACACCATAAGTATATCCAATGAAGTTACATTTCATAGCCTTGTTCACCAGTTTTGTTCGCTTCTCCTTTGGGACATGTGCATATGCCTTGCAACCAAAAACTTTAAGATGTCTCAATGAAGGCTTATGACTGAACTATGCCTTCATAGGTGTTTTATCAACAAGAGCCAATCTGGGAGACCTGTTAATCATGTAGCAAACAGTGGCAACAACTTCAGCCCAAAAATTTTGTTTTAGACCAGCACCACTCAACATACTACTAACCTTTTCCATCAATGTCTTGTTCATTCTTTTTGCAACTCCATTCTACTGTGGAGAATACAAACTTCTCTTCTGTCTATTAATGCCACAGTCTTTACAGAATCTATCTAAATCATTAGAGCAAAATTCATTGCCATTAGCAGTCCTCAAACATTTTATTTTCTTTCCAGTTTGCAACTCAACTATTGCTTTAAATTCTTAAAATGGACCAAAAACTTTAGATTTACTTTTTAGAAAATATACCCATGTCCTACTAAAATCATCAATAAATGAAACATAATATGTGGATTTTACAATGGAAGGAGCATCTACAAGACCAAACACATCGGAATGAAATAATATCCAACATACCACAACATTTATGAGAACTCGAGTAAAATTGAACGCGGTTTTGTTTTCCATAAATAAATGCAACGCTCACAGAAATAAAAAATCAAGATTACAATTATTCAAACCTTCATCAAGGTTTTTATTTTTCAAGGTCCTTATACACTTTTCTCCAATGTGGCCAAGCCTTTGGTGCCATAACATAGTCTTCTTTGTAGGTAACTTTGCTTCAAAAGAAAGAGCACCCTTAGACACCCAAAAGCCATGTCCATCTGCTAAAGGTGAAACCGTCACATCTTCCAATGAAATATCCAAAGATTTGCATTTCACAAAAGTGCTATTACACTCAAAAGTGTGCTCTTCTAGTGTATACAATGTGCCAAATTTGACACATATAGCAATCACCATAGTACCTCTAACCATTTTATATCCTGCATTAGAAAAGACTACCTGCACACCCACATCTATCAGTTTATTCATTGATAACAAATCTCGTTTTAGTCTGGGGATATGCAACACACCACTAATCCTTTTTATTCTACCATCAGGAAACTTGATTCTAACTTTACCACGACCAACAATACCTAAATAAGAATCGTCAACCCAGTACACCTTACCTCCATTAAATCCTTCTTATTCAAAAAACCAATCTCTATTGGAAATCATATGAAAAGATGTGCTTGAGTCAATTAACCATGCATCATTACCTGCATGAGTGGCCAAAGCTGCAATGAACGTATCATCATCTTCCTTCACAGATTCAGAATCAAAATCAAACTTCTTTTTCTTCTTCTTTGCCATCCTTACAAAAGTGTCCTGATTTACTGCAATTCCAGCAAATGACTTTGGACTTGCCAAGAGATTTAGATTTGCCTCTGGATTTAGATTTATCACGCTTCTCATTCTTCAAGCCTTCCACGAATAGTTAGGGCTTTCTTTGAATTGATGCATACCTTCCTCTGCATGTCTTCACCAAGCAAGGCATGCACTACATCTTCAGATTTCAAAACAATAGAAGTACCACGATAGCCATAACAAGAGAATCCCACAAATCAGGCAAAGAACAAAGAAAGATTTGATATTTTTCCTCCTCCTCCATCTTGACACCAACAAATGCCTATTGAGCCACTACAATGTTGAACGCTTCCAGGTGGTCTGTAATCCATCCACCCTTTTCCATTCTCAAGGAATACAATTTCTTTCTTAAGAAAATCTGATTTAATAAAGATTTGGTTCAATACATCTCACCAAGCTTTTTTGATAGCTTTTTTGTAGAGGTCCTTCATGGACATTAATTAGAATAGAGTGTCATTTCCATAGATTCTTTACAAAGGTCTCTTTATGGACATTGATTAGAACAGAGTCTTCCAAGCACAATCTGATTAGACCCTTGACTTTACGGTCCATAACATCATACCGAGTAGCTGCGGTAGGATCTGTAGGTCTTGAGACCTTCTCATCAACATCTCACATATCTTGATCAATTAGCAGATCCTCCATCTTTAACTTCCACATTTCAAAATTACTTCTAGAAAATTTCTCCACCTCTATTCTCCTTGATGAACTTGTCATCTGAAAATTCCTTCAATAAGATCAAAAAATATCTTCAGCACAAGCTCACACTCGAATCTAGATGAGTTCAAAATACCAGTTATAAGACGTAGTGGAACAACTTCCTACACTAATTTTGAGAGGGTAATCCAAAACTTTTACAGATCTTTACAACAATTACAAAAAGTTAACAAAAATAAACATAAATAGCATCCATACCACAACACAATGATTTACATGGGGAAAACCCTTTTGGGAGAAAAATCCTACACTCCAAAAGCCACCTGATATATTATTAAGAAATCAACAACATATTACAATATGCTTGTAGAGCAAGCTTCTCGCAGGAGTATCATCATTGGAGATCCAGAGGCAACTCAACACCTATCAGACTCTTCGAATATATCACACATACACGATCGCAATACAATGCCCTCATAAAATGGGGTTGTGTTGATGTGTATTTTGTACTCGACCAAGCACAGAATAAAATACCTAAAAGGTACCTTATCCTCTCTTGAACAAAGTTCCCGACTGCTGAAGATCTCGCCGAAGGATTAGTCGAGGCAACTCCAAGGTTCTGCTTTGTAGGATCTCTACTCGTGGATAAGCTCTTCGCGGTATGATGTGATTTTGTTGGAATCACAAGGGGACTTACACTCAATGACCTAAACGTCTGATTTGCTGGAATCACAAGTCCTATTAACTAACTGGAAGACAAACAAATGACAAAAGATGCAGGGTTCAGGACATCTACTCTACTACCTAGAATGCGAGAAAATGGATGAATGACTAGGTGGAGTCCTACTGGGCTGGGTCTCACCATCAGGTTGAACAATTCAACACCAACTCAGTGCGATCTTCTAAGGGATGCTTCCAATATGTTCAAATCGTACACCATCTGACAATGATCACCATTCAAGATAATGCATGAACAATAGACGTGTAACGATTTAAGATTAAGCTCATTTTATGCTAGTTGACCACGCAGGGCGCACTTACCATCAGTAAGAGGCTAGTGGTATGGACTAGACAGATTCCACACAAGTGCATTCAACAATTTTCTTCAGTCAATCTAATCATCTATCATCAAAAATGAAGATTCAACAAGAGACCATGCACATTGCAAAGAAACAACATATTCCACCATATCTTCAATGAAAAGAAGTCTTTACAATTAAGGCAACAATGTCTTGCCTTCTCTTCTTAATCTACTCTAATTGCTATTCTACTATTCTGGCCTCTATTACTAACTATTAACTATTAGCTATTATTGACTAACTATCAGCCTTTACAAATGAGGAGCCAGGGCTTATATAGTGCCCATAATACAATTCAATGGCTTAGATCAATTTGAGATCAATGGCCAAGATTTTACAATGAAACCCTAATTAGGGTTTGTTACAACAAACTCAATTCTGGCCAATGAAATAATTGCATTATTTGGACACATGTCTTCTTTGGAATATTCGACCAATGGAGAATCGGGGTAGGTACATCGAAGTTTGTGCCATCTCCCATGAGTCAGGTACATTGAATCTGGACACGCTGAGGTGGACCAACCCGACTGGAGGAGTGATGACTGGGATGCCACCTTGTCCGACACTTGGTTGATGTTCAATTTGGTGATGTTTAGAAGCTAACTTTAATTAACTCTTCTGAAACTATTGGCTTCTTCAACGGACCCTTGCTTTAACCTCGTTTGTCTTTGATGTGCAGGATGGATGGTGTACCTTTCCTTCAAATGTTGGACTAGAAGAGGTCATCCCTGATGATGCTGGACCAGAGAAGGCCGTCCTTGTTGATGCTGGAATGGAGAAGGCTGTCCTTGTTGATGCTAGACTGGAGAAGGTCATCCTTGTTGATGCTGGATTGGAGAAGGTCGTCCTTGTTGATGCTGGACTGGAGAAGGTCGTCCTTGTCTTGGCTTGATCTTCTTTCATCTGCAAAAACAAATCAAAAGATGATTAAGGACATAATAAATTCATTTCAACATAGTATTTCACACCTTAAATCATCAACAAAAGATATTAAAATGAAGTTAGTTCAAGACTCTTTCTAGGGACAGGCCCTATAAGAATTTCGCCCTGGACCCTCTGGAAGGGTCAGGAGCGAAATTAGCATTCCTGGCCAACTTGGACCTCTTTTCAACGTTATCTCACAACCAGCTCCTCGCCTGGCCCAAACAAGGTGAAAAATAGTAGTTTCAAAAGATTTCGCCTTGGACCCTTTGGAAGGGTTAGGAGCGAATTTTGCATTTTTGGACAAATTCCATCATGCCTCTACTCCAAAATGTCTTCCAAGGCAAGCATACGCTATCCTTCTCCTCACCAAAGGCTAGGAATCTACAACCTGACCTTCCTCATGGGCAAACTAGGTGATTTTGGAAATTTTGCTCTGGACCCTCTGGAAGGGTCAGGAGCGAAATTCCTTCTTTAGGCTTCATTTTAGACTTCCTTCACTTCAATTCATTTGGACTCCCCCACATTAAATCCACTTCCCAACTTGGTAACATTGGTTTGATCTTCACAAGGCCCAAAAAGGAGAATTCGCTCAAAAACTTAGCCAGGAACAAGACCTATCTAGGATTTCGCTCTGGACCCTTTGGAAGGGTCAGGAGCAAAATCCTTGTCTTAGCTCAAAATCTACATTTGTGGTGGCCAAAATCCATTCAAAGGCAATCTTAAGGGCTTATCTTACCTAGGTCTAAGCTTGGCCTCGCACAAATTTTAGAGAAAATGATGGGTTTTAGGATTTTCACTCTGGACCCTTTGGAAGGGTCAGGAGCGAAAATCTTGTTTTAGGCTCATTCCTCCATCATTTCAACTTGAATTCACCTCCAAGACCAAGGACACATTGCCTCACTCCTAACTAGGCCATAAAAATCAAAATTTTGACTTGTCTTGCAAAGAAAGTAGGTGATCCTAAGATTTTCACTCTGGACCCTTTGGAAGGGTCAGGAGCGAAAATCACTTTTTGGCCCAATTCCTTCAAGTTTGATAATCATTGCTAAGTCAAAGTCATTCCTGAGGACCTCTCCCATCAAAACTTGCCCTAGTCAGCACTTGGCTTGGCACAAAATTGGGAAAAAAGGTGATTTAGAGAAAATTCGCTTTGGACCCTTTGGAAGGGTCAGGAGCAAATTTCTTAATTTAGGCTTATTCCTCCATCATTTCAAGTTGCATTCACCTCAAAAGGCTAGAAAACACTTCTCCTCTCACGTCCAACCCAAGTTTGACTTGATTTTGCAAGGGGAAATAGGTGGTTGAAGAATTTTCGCCCTGGACCCTTTGGAAGGGTCAGGAGCGATTTTCATCATTTGGCTCAATTCCTTCAAACTTGATAATTATTGACCATTCAAGGACATGCCTAAAGACACCTCTAATCTTGACCCACACTAGACTTGGCATAAATTTGAGGGAAAAGATAGGTTTTGCACAATTTCGCTCTGGACCCTTTGGAAGGGTGAGCGATTTTCCTTTTCTAGCCCAAAATCATCATTCTTTCAATCCCACTCTTCTTTGCAAGGTGAAATTTCATCTCTCTTCGACCTAGGAACAAGGTTTTAAGCTCAAACAAGGTTGAAAATATATGCTTGTAAGGAATTTCTCTCTGGACCCTTTGGAAGGGTCAGGAGCGAAATTTCCTTCCTTGGCTAAAACGCTCATTCCTTAACTCTTTCAAACGTCTTTAAGGGTTTCAATATGTCCATTCTCTCTTTCAACATGCCTTGGACATCAAAACTTGGCCAAATAAGGAAAGAAATGAGGTCTAGGATGATTTTCGCTCTGGACCCTTTGGAAGGGTCAGGAGCGAAAATCTCATTCTTGACTTGATCCTTCATCTTTTCAACTCCAATCCACTCTAGAAGAAAACTAGACATCATTCTTCACCCAAGGGATAAGGTCTTAAGCCAAAACAAGGTTAAAAGATTAGGCTTGCAAGGAATTTCGCTCTGGACCCTTTGGAAGGGTCAGGAGCGAAATTCACCTTCTTGGCTAGAATCCTTCATTTTTTCGAAGCTTCCAAACATTTCCAATGTCCAAACATGTCTACTCTTCCCTTCAAAATGCCTTGCAAATCAAAATTTGGTCAAATAAGGCCAGAAATGAGTCTTAGGTTGATTTTCGCTTTGGACTCTTTGGAAGGGTCCGGAGCGAAAATCTTGATTTAGGCTTTAATTGCTCATTTTTCAAACTTCAAACCACTTCAAGAAGCAAACTTAGATCATTTTCCACCTGAGGAGAAGGTTTCAAGGTCAAACAAGGTAGCAAATGAAGTTTATGATGAATTTCGCTCTAGACCCTTTGGAAGGGTTAAGAGCGAAATTCCTAATCTTGGCCAAAATCCTTCACATTTCTACGTTCCATCACCTCAAAAGGCAGAGACATGTTATTTCCTTCCCAAATTCGCCCATGGAACAAGGTGAGCAAATGAGGCTTATGAAGAATTTCGCTCTGGACCCTTTGGAAGGGTCAGGAGCGAAATTCCTATTTTTGGACAAGATCCTCACTTTTCAAAACACTTCTCAAGGCAAGAACACATCAAGACTCACACACAATGCCTAATAAACCAACGCCCATCCAAAACAAGGAAGGAAAATGAGGGTTATAAGGATTTTCGCTTTGGACCCTTTGGAAGGGTCAGGAGCGAAATTCCTCTCCCATGCTAGAATCCATCATCCCAAGGTCTAAAATCTCTTCTCCAAGGCAAATTTGCATCAAACCTTCTCAATTATGCCTCAAAAGTCTACAAACTTGGTCAAGCTAAGGAGAAAAATAGAGGAAATATGAATTTCGCTCTGGACTCTTTGGAAGGGTCAGGAGTGAAAATCACCTTAGGCCATGATCCTGACTTCATTTTTTCGCATTTCTTCATTCAAACAAGTGCTTTTGCCTTCATTCAAGCCTGGGAATGCCTTACTTCTAGGTTTTGGTCAAAGTAGAATGTCTTATGGAGAATTTCGCTCTGGACCCTTTGGAAGGGTTAGGAGCGAAATTCGCTTTGGACCCTTTGGAAGGGTCAGGAGAGAAATTTGACATTTTGAACTCTCCGTCAGGATCATTTTATGGAATATAACATTTAAGTATAAGTGATATTCCATATATACTTTCGGGATGTTTGAGAGTGGTTTCAGACCTCTAGGAGTTATATTGCAAAATCTAGTTTTTGAAGGATTCTTCAGTTTTCCAGACAGTCAAATTTCAGGATCAGGACATTCCAGACTTAGCCAAATTTCAGGATCAAGACATTCCAGACTTAGCCAAATTTCAGGGCATTTGAAGATCAGGATGACATTTCAGACTTCATCACTCACCAACTCGACCTAGCTCGGACCTTCAAGAATGATATCCACTCACAAAGCAAGACACAATTAGCAATGAGAGCAAAACCAGGCCCTAAGGAAGACTCTCAAAGAAACCCTAATTCTGGGGCCCTGTGGACTCACCCTGGCTCAAGCAAAGCCTGTAATCCAACGATCCCCTTGACAACACTCATCTTGCAAAGGCTAACAGACAAAACCCTAAAAGACCTAGAAAGCAAAAAGCAGGGGTCCCCATTTGCAATGGGGCGATGTATGAATACGTCACGACAAGTTGCTTTCTAGGGCAAACAAAGTGCACAAAATATCCACCGTTAGATCTATGACCTAATGATAAATGGTCAGGATTCACAATGATAAATTATAAATGAAATTTTGTTGGGGTGACCCCCTTGTGATCCCCTGTAGTTGGGGCGTGGTCCTAGAACCCCCGTCACTCATGTATCAATAGTAACCTTTTATTATTGCGATTTGAGACACTATTTTTCTAACATAATCACCATTTTTGTCATTTCTCTTTTGTTTGGAGTAGCAGCCTCATGGATATATCTCTACTTTTAATGCTAACCCCATACAGTAAATAACATTTATCATTGTTTGGTCCTCGTTTTGAGTTGCTTTGTGCAAAGTTGACTTCCTCAAGGCATCCCATGAATGGATTGAGTGGCGCTTTAAGTGTTTCATGAATTTCCATTTTGGTCCTCTCTCTTTTGTTTGGAGTAGCAACCTCATGGATATATCTCTGCTTTTAATGCTAACATAATACAGTAAATAATTTTTTCATCATTTGGTCCTCGTTTTGAGTTGCTTTGTGCAAAGTTGTCTTTCCTCAAGGCATCCCATGAATGGATTGTGCGGCACTTAAAATAGTTCACAAATACCTGACCATGTGGTTATGATGTTTGTTTATAACAAAGTGCAGCTTGCTTTCCTCATTTTGATCCTTTTCATCTTGCATTCAATTGCAAGTGTTGATAAGGAAATTTCTCTGTCTCTTGTAGTGATGTAGAGCCATGAAATGAAGAATGGTCCTCCCATATTATCTTTACATTTTGACCAATTCTTTTTCATTTTCAAATTTTCTCTACAGAAAATAGGCAATATCTAATGCATGTTTTTTGCTGTATGGCTGATCAGTTGCATAATGTAATAATGTTCTACCGTTAATAAAAGTTTCCTTTACCTTTATGGTCAAGCTATCTAGCTTGGTTTGATTCTCTTTGTATTTTCAGTTATCTTTATTAGTATCAATTATGTTCTCAATTTTGTATTTTTGTTTGCAAATTAAGGGTATTTTAATACATTTAATTTTTTTAACAGATACAGAATGGCTGTACCAAATCAAAGGGAACAAATTGTCGTACCAACAAACTTGAATTGACAAATTCATTATTTGGGGCTCAAAGCAAATATTAGGAGATGCAAGGGTGTGCTTATTTTGTTCCACCATTCAACTATGATTTTTTTGGCTCTTGCAAATGGTTTTTATACCTATCTGGTTTCCTTTTAACACCTTTTCACATTAGCCTAGCTAAGTTTACTTAGGGCATTTAATTTTTGTGTCTTGAGTCATAAGATTAAGACACATATCATCATCTTAGTTTGTTCTATCCTTCACCCTTGCCTATATATACAAGGGTTCTCTCATTGTACATGATGTGTCATATGTTCATAATTAAGGTTGCATTGAATCATTCTTTGGCAAATATTGCGTAATCATTTCTTCTCTCTTATGTGGAAAGTAATTGGTGTTGCAGAGAATCTTGGGCTCCTGTGAGCTCCTTGTGATTTATTTTACATGGTGTTAGAGCTTTAGATCTATCTCTCCCTCCTCATTTTTGGGAGTGTTTTGCCAAGAATTTTCACATGGTGCATCTTGGAGCAAAATAAACCTTATTGTTGAGTTTAGAAGGCCCAAAAACCTATGAATTGGTAGTAAACTCGATAGGGTTTGGAGTAGTTTCAGATTTGGTCATTTTCAAGGGCATCATAAAAAATAGTGGTTGTACAAATTTGTATAGTTTGTATGGTCTATACAAGCCGTACACTATTGTAGGCTTCATATCTATAGTATGTAGGTGTTAGCAAAATATTCATATCATTTCCTAATATTGTGTAGGGTGTCACTTTGCATCATCTAGGTACGTTGTATGTTTTTGACAGAATTTTGGCTGATTTGATTCGTTTGGTGAGAAGTATGACAATGTGCTTATTGGTTGTCAGTGACAATTTTATGACTGGGGACTTGTAGATATTCTAGGCTTGCATCGACTATCGTAGTTGCAGTTGGTAGAGAGTTTTAAAAGGGCAAAGATTGTGTTCACATACGTGCTTAGTGCCTGATTGCTTGTTTTTAGAGCTTGGTCACGAGGGACTAGCCTTTGATCATACATAGATAAGGGGTCTAAACAACATGTCTATTGGGTATATTAGGGTTTGGAGGCTTCTTAGATGTTTTCATGCTTTTCCTTCTATGGAGGGGACATCTATTGTACATGTTTTCTTTTCATGATTGTTTTTCTCTTTTGGAGATGGTTTTTTACTACATTTTTTTCTCACGCCTTTTGTGAGAGATTTGTTTGTACATGGGTACCTAACGTGCCCTTGTAAATGAGATCCATCCTAGCATCTTTGCATGTTTTATCATTCTCTCTAAGTTGCACTTTAGGGGGATGTTGGTGTGAATAGAGTATATTACCTAGCTAGTTTCACTTTAGGACCTATTCACGCCTAGTTATTTAAGCTTACTTGGGTCATTTTTTTGTCTCATATCATAGGATTAAGACAATTATCATTTTATACTAGGGTTTCATTTGTGATTTTATCCTTGTTTTTATAGTGAAGTCATCTTATTGTATTGTATTATTCTAAATTCATTGTTTTTTGGCAATATAACAATTCTTTCTATTGCATCTCTTGTGGAAGGTTTTTGGTCTTGCTGGTTAGATTGCTACACTTGTGAGTTCTTTCATAACTTCAT
Organism: Cryptomeria japonica; assembly: GCF_030272615.1. Lineage (NCBI taxonomy): Eukaryota > Viridiplantae > Streptophyta > Pinopsida > Cupressales > Cupressaceae > Cryptomeria > Cryptomeria japonica. The sequence continues at coordinate 668,603,991 of NC_081410.1, read as the reverse complement.
TAGTTTATAAGTAGTGCCAGATAGAAATAACATATCTCAAAATATGCCTTTCTCTTTGAAAATGGTGATAGGGAGCTATTTTTAGTGTGGCTAAAAAAGACTTTTTGATAGGCAGTTGTAGATGATTTTGCAACTTTCTTTGGTCATGGCCAATTGTTTGAAGACATCTAAAAAATGTTGAGAATCCACTTTGACATTTTGATATCCTTTGATAGGCACGCACTTCTGCTTTACATGCTCACCAATGTAGCATAAAACAAACATTGATCTTGCATTTTCAATTTCCTTTGTACAAATGTACACTTCATCACTAGATGCGCATTTGATAACTGGACATGAAAGTTGAGATTTAAATCATATTTTCTTTAGTGAGGTGTTCACTTCTATCCTAGAAGCACATTTGACAACGGCTGTTTTTGATGTTTGCATTTTGAATTCACTCCTTTATTGAGATGCACTTCTCTAGGCACACCCTATCAATATAAATTTGAACACTTTTGATCTCCACTATTAGGTGCACACTAGATACTCATGCTCACTTGTATACCATGATTTCTGAACATTTGATTTTTCCTTTATATAGGTACACACTTGATGCTCCCACATGCACCTAACAATGGGATTTTTGAACTTGCTTGTGAGATAAAAATTTTCTTTGTTGAATTGTGAACCTGCACCAAGGATGTGTACCAAGGGAATTAATACTCTGATTTTTAAACATGATTTTCCTTTATTGAGGTGCACACATACACTCCATGTGTACACCTATGAATGAGACTTCTAAACTTTGGAATGTGAAATTCAATGCCTTTGATGATATGTGTCGTACATGGCATGCATTTCCATAGATAGAAGCATATGACGTTTGAGTTTGATCTTCTTTCTTTGTAAGGTATACATCTCAACTCTAGGTGTGCACTTGATAACTATGGTTTGATCTTGTGAATTTGAAAATGAATCCTCCTTTGATGAGGTGCACCCTTGTCTCCCAGGTGTGCACTTGTATGTTAGAATTTGTTCTTTGATTTGAAAATGAACTTTGGCCTTGTTGAAGTGTGCCCCTGTGTTCTAGGTGTGCACTGTGCACTGTGCACTCATATGTGATTCTTTGGTGTTTGGTCTAGAACTTTTCTCCATATAGTATGATTTCAAAATCAAAGTTTTAGTTGTAAGAGGGCATTTTAGCACAACTCCAGGCGTGCCTTTGATAACTGTGTTTTGATCTTGTGAATTTGAAAATGAATCCTCCTTTGTTGAGGTGCACCCTTGCCTCCTAGATGTGCTCATGTATGTTAGACTGTTCTTTGATTTGAAAATGAACTTTGGCCTTAGTGAGGTGCAATCCTTTGTTCTAGGTGCAGACTTGTATGTGATTCTTTGGCGTTTTGTCTAGAACTTATGTCCATGCTAAAATGCCCACTTACAACTTTGATTTTGAAATCATACTCCCATGGACGTGCACCTTTGTCTATTTTGAAACATCATTCTCCCATGGTGAAGCATACTGTTCCACATTAACACATTGAATTTGGAAATAAATAAAAAATTCTTTGATGAGTGTTGACATGTCTAAAATCGCTGAACTTGCGACTTCATCTGGCCAACGCAGAATAGAATGTACTCGCTGAGTATCCTATCCTCTCTTGAGATAAGGAAATCCCTAATGTTGTTTTTTGTTTGATCAAAGGGGATGACCTCAAGGTTTTGATTGTCAGGTCTTGATTGTGGGACTACTCAATGGTTTGATGTGTTTTTGCTGGAAACACAAGGGGACTTACGATTTGCAACAAGCTGGTTTGCTGCGATTCTCAAATTATGTAATAAAGAGCAAAAGGAAAGGGTTAGGAGATCTAAAACTAACAACACGGGTATGCGGGTAGACGGATTCAACATAACCAATTCCTGCTTGGCCAGAATAGCTCACAACCTTGCAGGAATGATGCAATCTTCAAAGGGACTTGGAAGATTTTCAGACTGGAGATGCACAGCTAAGCACCCAATTCTGGCGCAGCTCAGACAGACACCTGCAATTGAACTAAGCACAATCGAAGGCTCAGGTTAACCATACAAAAGGATACACAATCAGTATATACTCAATGGTATGAGCCTGAATCTATCAAATACCTGCACACCCAAAACAGAAAGATCTATTTAAAATGCTAAGAGAAACCATGCAAATAGGATGAAAACAAGACAATAAACACCAAATCAATGTCTATATATTGATTTCAGCTGCATATTACAACAATTTTTGCAGCATCTCTATGCTACTGCTTAAAATCTAACCTATTCTAACTCTAAAATCTAACTCTCTCACCAGAGTCTAACTATTTAACAAAAATCTCTAACCATCTAACAATCTCTAACTATCTAACCCTTTACAAAAGAAAGGCCTCTGCCTTTTATAGTTTTTACAATTTTGAATCAGAGGCCAAGATGGACTACATCCAAGGGTCCTGATCTGCCTTCCAGAAACTAGCAGCCTTAATCCATGCCCATTAAATTCTCACTCATCCATTCAACCGCAATTTCAACTACCTGCCACTATTTGGCTTCAATTTGAGTCTATCCGGTAGTTGGACATAACTGTCCACAACTGACTTGTTTCCCCTTTCTTTCAAAATATCTGAGTGGGACCTACAAGTAGTTTTACAATATAACAATTTCAGCTTTTAGAAATTGAATTCTTGGAATTAAATCCAGCTATGTGCTTTTTCTCGAGAAGGCATAAACTTGCAGCATTCAGAGTGTTCTTTGGTCTTTGGTCCTAGTGGTGGACTTCATCTTTGTTCAGTGGCACAGTTCCCAATGTTTGGTTGCTCTCGCGCTCCTGCAGCGTGTTCCCACATCTTTTTCCGTTTTCTAGTCTTCAATGCCTGGCCTTGATTGCGATCCTTCTTCGATGTGCATTTCAGGTCTTTCTCCTGGTTCTCTAATGACATCCTGCAACTTGCAAACGATCAATTTCATTTCAATAAATCAATTTGAAAAATTAATTAATTTAATTTAACAAATATTAAAATTTAATGCCTGGAGGGTCATTTGAAAATTTCCCAAGTTTTAACGCTTTTACTCCTTCCGCGAATTTAGTTGTTCCTGGCAATTTCGGGCAAGAGGGGCATTCGAAAAGTTTTAAAAACTTTGACATTTTCACTTAAAGGTCCAAATTCGGCCCTTTGGGTACTTTTGCCAACTTTCACTTTTTAACATTTTGGCTAAAAGGTCCGAATTTGGCCATTTGGGGCATTTTTGCCAACTTTTCACTTTTTTTTCCAAAAAGTGCGAGTTTTGGCACTTGGGCAAGTTTGTCAACCTTGGCTCTTTGCATTCTTTATCTCCTTTGTATCCCTTGGCGAAAATCGGCATTTCAACGTCATTGCAGGCCTTAACTCTTTCTTCACATTTAGGCGATTTTGTGAGAATTGGGGAGTTTTAAGTTCGCAATATGGCCCTAGAGGCCGAATTTGGTTTTAGCGGCACTTGATCCTTCATATCCCCCTCCTCTTCTGCAAGGACAGAAAGGCACAAACTAGGGGGTCCCTGTCCAAGACGGGGATGGGTGTGCGATTTGCACAACAATGAGGTGTGCCCTCCTCGTCTCTGAAGCACACACTTGTGAACTATCCTAGGAAATTTCAGAATTTAGAATTCCTTCCTGTTTGATGAGGTGTGCCCTTGTTCCCTAGGTGCACACCTTTGAATAAACTGAAATTTTTAAATTGTTCAGTGTGCCCAGCTGTTCTCCAAAGTTAACCAATTTTCTGATTTGAATGTCTACATCACAAAGTGCATTCTTGATTTCAGCCTTTGCAAATGTCTCTGTTAAGAATCCCTTTCCTTCATTGTGAGGAATGTGCTCAAGAACTTTGTTCCATGATGATGCAAACATTTAGAAAAGGATAACAAAGATGACAAGACAAAGCAGACTGACAAGTTTTGAAACATGAATTGCACTTGAGAAACAACAGACAGTAGCTTAAAACTTGACACTATAAGGAAATTTCATATGGTTACAATAAATAGTATAAAATACAAATGTCAACCTATAAAGTACAATTTTAATGTGTCATTTCGAGTAAAGTTGAATTTTGACCTCTAATATCAATTGAGGTCCTTCATATGGAGTAACAAGGGATTAACAACAGAAAAGAGTCTCCAAAAAGATACGTGTTCAAACAATGAAGCTTGCATGACCAAAGAGCTGTTGCACATGAGAACAATAGTTATCTTTATAAAAATAGAAGTTGTAGCTGAAATGAATAGCCTCTCCTAAAACACTGTTTCCTGATTACAATTCCTCAATTTGAGGAATACGTGTTCTTGCTCAGCTGATATAAAACTATACAAAATGTCAATATACAGTGTAATTTTTTTGGAATGGATACCTCCAGGCATATTCCTAGATGGTAATGAAAATCTGTGTTTATTGCTTAAAGAGAAACTTGCTTTTTTTTGGATAAAGAAATATTCAATATTTAAAAAAAGAGATAATACGAAAACCCTGTCTAAGCATATTCTTTGAGGGGAGAATTGTAACCACCTAGCTGAAGGTGTCATCCAAGCTAAAATCTATTGAAATCAGATACATATCCAAATAAGCAAAATAGGAATTCACAGTTAGTTTGAAACTAGCATAGGCCAATATATGATAAAAAAAACTAGGGTAGACTCAAAAAGAAGCAAGAACAACCACAAATTCACAGCTGTTGTTGCTGACCCTTTAGCAGATAAAAAAAACCAAGCAGAATAAGGAAAAAAATGCAAGGCAGAGGGTATATAATAGAGCAAAAAAAGAAAATATTGCGAAGAGCTTGCAATAAATTGAGAATTTCTTTGGGATACACCACAATAATAGGGAATTTCTCGGTCAAAATCTTGTTGACTAGTATTTTCAGAATATCACAATATTTTCATGAATTCATCATAAGCCTAGGCAGTGATCTATATATTACAAAATTAAAGATATTTTCTTCTGTGAGATAAACTAAGATTTGCTGCTTCACTAGACAAGGAATTTATTCACAATATAGTTGATAAGTGCCTAAACTGTGTACAATATTACTTTCTTGTCATGGATAAAAAGATAATTACATATACTCTCCATGCTTCTTGACACAGGCGATTGGAATTCAAGGAGATGTTCGAAATAAAGAAGATGCTGCACGTGTTGTTGAACAAATAGTAAAGTATTTTGGAAGGCTTGATATTCTTGTAAATAATGCTGCTGGCAACTTTCTTGTGCCTGCAGAAGATTTGTCTCCAAATGGACTCCGAACAGGTGGGTTGCCCATATTTTCTTCAGAAAGTTTATTCTGTGAAGCATCTTCCTCTAGGGACCTTAGAGAATGACAGGAAGAGAGTTAAAAATAATGCTAAAACGGTAATTAAATATCTTGATCTTGCTGGAAATTCCTTTCTCCTTTTGTGCCTACTACCACCTGTCTTTAGAAACCTATACACAGTGCACAATTTTTTGAGCTCTGGTTTTATTAATATGTGTCTGTCAGAAACTTGTCAAATTGTAAATCATTGCTTTATTTTCTGCTTTAGAGCTCATCTCAGGCTATCCTGTTTTATGATCCTGATGGCGTTGATTGTTTACCTCAGGGCTTGTTGGTAGATACGTTTATTGTAATTTGCATGTGTAAGAATCACTATTGACTATGCACTGGTGACTGCAAGGCTTTTTGGATTTTCCTTGAACCAGTCTAAGATGTTACAACCATGCATCATAAACCATTTCAAGTGATTCTATAGATTTAAGAAAAGAAGTTGTGGTTGTACATCACATTGTTTGCAGGTGTCAAGAATGTATTCTCCATATTTGGTGCTGTTTCTCAAGAGGATTAACCTGTTTTCAAAGGTGGGTTTATCAATATCCTGGAGTTGTGTATGGGCTATGCTTTTGCTGAAAATTGATAATTACCATGGTTCAACCCATATTTAGACAAGTTTTCCAATCTCTAAATATATTGACTTACCTCATGGGACTTCATCTGATGTGATTTATATCATATATTAGTTGTATGTGATTTAAGGTGGCGGATTTCTTGAAAAAAATAGGTGACGATATTAATTGTCATAGATGGTACTCACAACTTCATCAATAGTTAATTAGCTATATGCTTAAATCGTTTTGTCTATCTAGCTCCAAAGTTTCAAGCCATGATTGCAAATCGTGGAATAGTAAGTTGTCTGGGAAAATGCCACAGTATCAAGTTCTCCATGGGAGAATATCGATTGGATAGTCTTATGTTTGTCATTCCTATGGGTGGAGATGACATTGTTTTGGGAGTACAATGGCTAACTACCTTGGGAATGACTGGGATGAATTTTCAAGAGTTCTTCATGTGTTTCTAGTAAGAGGGCAAGAAGTTTGAACAATGTGGGCTATGTGCAACATTGCGACAATTGGTGAGTTCTCATTAGATGTAGAAGATTCTGGAAAAGGCTGTAGATGGGTTTGTGGTTCAATTACTTTCAATAGAGGTACAACTAAAGAAGGGGTCTGCACCTCTAGACCTATAGGCTATTGTGAAGAAACATTAGTACTTAGTAGTCTTCAAAGTATGCCAAAAGGATTTCCTGCCAAAAGGGATCATGATCACACCATTCAATTAGTGCCAGAGTGCCAACTAGCTAGCATTACACCTAACATGTATCCATATGTGCAGAAGAGTGAAATTGAGAAGATGGTAGAAGAGATGTTAGAAACAGGTAATATTCATCATAATTAGAGTGCTTATTCCTTGTAATGTCCCCTACTAAGCTTAGGCCTGTAAGTTGATAACCATAATTAGAGTGCTTATTCCTTGTAATGTCCCCTACTTATGACTTAAACTAAAATGATTAGGGGACAAAACTATCTTAACATGAATCCAATCAGTGACAACATAATCTTCTTTCTGATATTGAATTGATAATTCAATCTGATTTATAACCTCAGTTTTACTTGTTCTTTCAAATCACTATTTCTATATATATGTATAGTACTATACTTTATATTTCACTGAAGAGTAGTTCTTATAAAATATTATAGTAATTATATTATATTATTTTCTATTATTATATTATTATTAAATTCTGCATAAGAACATTATCATGCTTCGTATATTAAGAATTCATATTAAGCACATCCCCATGCATACCACTCAAAACAAGGATGTTACTGCCTGTAACTTAATAACAGTTCTGATCTGATCTTATCGATGGCTGCCAGATATTTATATTCCCTTTTTTTTTATCCCCTTTCAATCTGCTCTTAATTCACAATCTTTATTTATTGATGTGGCTTCCATTATTTTCTTCCCCTTCTTTCATCCTCTCCCAACTTGCAACCATTTTTACCTTTACTTATGCCACCGAATCCAAGAGTTGCATTGTTTTACCAAAGGAGACAACTCTTATATTATACGCACTTCTCCAAACTTACTCTTTCATAAGAGACATCATATTGAATAAAAAACTGATTAAGTTCTTACTAATTTAGATCGCACCATTCTTTTATTATCCTTACTTACATCCTTCGAAAACTATTATTATCTTTGCATATAATAAATAACACCTCTTGAAAAACAATGCTGGCCAACCATAATCAAATCGCACCCTTCAACGAATTTGTTAATTTCTCCTTAAGATCGCACCCTCTCCTTGAATGGGGCCTTCTTAAGACAATCTATTCTTTTGTCTAACTGTTTCTAATGAATGGATCACTTCTTGTGTGAGTCATTGGCAATTGTTGAAAATGATTCTTTTTCATTGCTGTCGATATGATATTCTTTTCCGTTTCTTATTGCTAACGTGAATGCACAATGATTCCCTTATTTCCTTTCTTCTTCCCTAATTTATTTCTTATTTTCCTCCGTTGCCCCCTCCCTTTCGATGCTTTATAGGAGAAAGGGAGGGTGGTGACTCAAGGAAGGGTCACCACTATTTAAAGGAGGCTGACTTATTCTTTATTATTAATTAATTAATATATATTAATTAATTATTAATAATATCAAACAAACTTTAATAAATATTAATAAATTAATAATAGTATCAAACAAACATTAATAAATATTAATTAATTAATAATTATAAAATATTAATTAAATAATATTATTTAATAAATAAATAAATTTCAGATAATCTTTCGTTGATAATTATTATATTAAATAAAATAATAATTGTTTCATTTAATATATATATAACAATTAAGGAGGGGACATGACATTCCTTTCTAGTGGTGATGGTGTGTAAGAAGGACGACACTTGGCATATGTCCATAGAATTGGGAATTCAACAAATAAACCATCAAAGATAAGATTTCTATCATAGTCATTGACGATTTATTAGATGAACTGAATGGAGCTATGTTTTTCCAAAATTGATCTTAGATTAGGTTGTCGTCAAATTAGAATTAAGGAAGAAGTTATTCCCAAGACAACTTTTAGGACTCATGAGGGTCATTATGAGTTTTTGGTAATACCATTTAGTCTGACCAATACTCCTACATTTCAAATTTTGATGAATTCCATCTTTAAACCATTTTTGAGGAAGTTTGTATTAGTGTTCTTTGATGATATATTGATTTATAGGAAGACATGTCAAGAATATTTGTACCATGTTGATCAAGCATTACAATTTCCCCAACAAAATCGACTTTATGTTAAACATTCTAAGTGCGATTTTGGACTTAGAGGTGGAGTATTTGGGTCACATCGTGTCTCATGAAGGGATTAAAAGTTGATCCAACCAAAATCAAGGCTATGTTGAAGTGGCCAGTTCCTAAAATAAGAACTTGAGGGGTTTCCTAAGAACTCACTAGATACCATAGAAGATTTTTAAAGAATTATGGCCACATAGCAACACCCCTTATAGCACTTTTGAAAAGGATGCTTTCTAGTGGAATGAGGTAGTTAATACAACATTTTAGAGATTGAAGGAGGCAATGTGTATTGCTCTAGTTTTGGCAACTCCATATTTCACCAAGAATTTTTTGTGAAGTGTGATGCTTCAAGGAATGGGTATAAGAATAGTTTTAATGTAAGAGGGCAGGTCCATTGTTTTTGAAAGTTGTTAGTTGAAAGGTGAGAATCAAATCAAACACATTTATGAGAAAGAAAGCTACCTATTCTTCTTGTAGTCAAACAATGGAGGTGGGGTAGACAGTTTGAAGTAAAGACAGATCATGATAGCCTAAAACATTTCTCGAAGAAGTGGTTATCCTTTGAAGACAACAAAAATGGGTCCCTAAGATCTTGGGATATGAATTTGAATCATTTGTAAGAAATGGAAGAATGTGTTTGCCACATACGGGTAAACGATTAAATGCAGAAAGTAAATGCACAAAACATAATGGAAATATATTAAATAACCAGTCTCTGTATTAATTCAACAGTCCATGTACATCAAGTGCTTATAACATTAAAGCCAAATACGACTATCATGATGATACTAAGAAGGAATGGTATGCAATATATAATACCCGAAGGGGTGCGACCAACCGCCGCGTCCAATTGCCCTTCGGGATGACTAACTAACTGACTGCTGTAACTCATTATTACCAACGACAACATAAACATAATATGACAACATAACATAATGATTATTCCCGGCAACATCATCCCCCCCAAGAAAAGAAGTCGTCTCCGGACGAGTTAATACAAAATAGAGATGACATTAAACAAAACCAAGGTAGAGAACTGTAGGAACTGCGAACGCTAGTCGAGCGTGGAACTCATACACCTACTGCGTCCTCGCCTGAAAACCCTTTTCTGCTACCATCCGATGCTCAAGTGTGGATGTCACCATTATTGCTTCCTTTGACATCACAGTCCTTCTGTGCCTAAACCAAACTTGTTTGCAAACCACGCTTTTTAGTCTCAACCTCCACCAACTGCTACTCAAATGATACTGTCTCCCTAGCCAATTTGTCCTCGATAGCCACCCGCGCTGCCCTCTCGGCATCCAACTCCTGGGGACGCTGAGCTAAGTTTCATGCTAGTACTGCCTCCTACTTGGTGGTCAGCTCCTCCCGAGCCCTCTGTGCATCCACCAAGGCAACCTCACGTCCAGCCGAGACATACTCCGAGTTCCTCAAAGCGTACCATTCATGCTTGGAAGGGGCCACAACCTTTGGGCACAAAGGCTAGGAGATGCCTCAAATCCCCCATCACACTCCCCAAAGGTTGATAACTGAACTGTATACCTCCTCGGTGCCGTATGACTTCGCGTGCCTACAATGCCTTCCCTCAGACTCTGTTTGTTCGCAACCTCCAAATCCGTCTCCCTCTATGGCTTATGGCTTCCTACCAATGCTGAGCTTCAGGCTTCTTTCTCACAGTACGGGACAACCCAACACTTACTGTGACTTCTCTGATGCCCTTCGCCCAACTCAAAAAGTGTATTGTAGCTCAAAAATAAATTGGGGGTCTGGAGGAAATGCCCCTAGTGGGGTCGAGGGGCAGTGCCCTTGCCGCCAACACCAATTTACAACCCTCAGAACCATACGAAAGTCCATGGCGCACATCATTTCTGTGATATTTTAAGATGCCAAACCCCTTCTTCTCCACTTTAATATTTTCAACGTCTTGGCTCCAGACGTCATCAAATGATTTTTCAATCTGGTCGTCGTTTTTTTTTTTCACTGTAATGTCCCCGATGGCACCCCGGCCATGCAACTTCCCGTACGGCCAACAACAACACTGACACCTCCAATCGTACGGCCACCTTCCCGTGCGGTCAACACCCCTCCACCATACGGATCACCCCATACAGAATACACGACCAACCGTCTACCATACACACCATACAGGCCTCATACATGACCAACCGTCCACCATACACACCGTATGGGCCTCATACACGACCAACCGTACGGGCCTCCTCCTGCACGCCCAACGCAAGTGACAATCAACCATACGGTGGTATTCCATCGCCGCCTCTGTCGTCGGTGGTCCATTGTACGGTGGTTCCACCGCACGGTGATTCCACCGTACAGTGGTCCCACCACCACTATCAACAATGATTTTTTTTTCTAATTGTCCAGATTCGGCTCAGGTTTCGTGCCTCTCGGATCGCCCTTTCTCGGTTTGCCTCACCCGAGAGTCTCCCGCTTTGGTCCTGTGTCTCTTGAGTCGCCTGCCCGACCTCTTAGGTCCCCTTCCATCCTATCGGGTTCCCCTTCAGACTCTCGAGTGTCCTTCCGGCCTCTCGTGTTCCCTGCGCGCTTCTCGTGGTAGGGTTTCGATTTGGACCCATTGGTGGCAAGTCTATTTTCAATGGCCATCCGAAGACTTGGAACCACAAATTCTACAGGGACCACGGTCTCCTTCCCGTACATAAGAAGAAGAAGAATAAAGATTTTGAAGGCTGCGGCCTTCCACACAGGGTTCCAATCGTTGCCGACACGAATGATCTTAGGATTATCTACGTCACCAAGGTTTGGGGCGTCTCCCTTCCAGTAGTCTCTGTATTTCGACAGGTACACCTCCTTTGTTGCTTGCTCTGGTTCCTCTATTTCGAGCCTGTAGCTCTCGAACATTTCGTAATCCTCCATCTGCCAGTGGAAGAGCCCGTTCAATGACCCCGTCTCATCCTCGGAGCACTCTCCTAGTTTGAGAATCCCTTCGTCGTTGGGCTCCCTGCAACCTCGTCCTTCGTCCCTCAAGTCGCCTTCTCCTTTACCCTCCGATTCTGAAGATGATGCCAGTTCCTCACTAACCAATTGCGTCCCAAGGTCTATGATAAACTTCCTTCCTCCATTCTCCATAGACAAGGTGTTCTTCTTCTAGTTGTGGGTGGCCTTGGCTGCCACCAACCACCCTCTCCCTAAGATCGCATCATACCCTTTTTGCTTTAGTGGGATTACCACGAAGTCCAGTATGAAGGGTTGCGTTCCGATGGTAACTTGCTGGCCCATCAGTGTCCCGATGGGTTTGATTCCATGCTGATCTGCTCCCAGCAGATTGAATGTAGATGGCCACAGCGTTGGCTTCCCTAGCTTCCGCTAGGTTTCTTCTGGAAGAACATTCACTCCTGATCCACCATCGACGATGGTATCGGTTAGAATGGTGCCAAGGATACCCATCTCCACAATGGCCGGGTTCCTTCCAGTGTTAACTGCCAGCAGCATGGGGTATATTGCAGACCCCCCAGGAACATCTGTGCGGTGGTTGGTATTGGTGCGTGGTTGGGAGAGATTATTCAGCCACGCCATTCGTACTTGAGGCATCGTCTGGAGGAGGTCGTGTACCTTCACAGGCACCTCTAGTTTTAAAATTTGATTTAGTATAGCCTCCTCCGCCTCCGGTCGGCTTGAAGTACCCGTCGTACCCTTCGCATTCGCCCTTTCTCGTATCTTTTTCTCAATTTCTTCTCGTGCTTCCCGCACCTTTCGCTTCTCTGTCTCTGGGTTTGGGCACATTGCTTGTCTGGCTTGGGCGCGGGTTACGACCAACACTTCCTCTTCTTTGGTTTCCTCGATATTGAGCAAGTTGACGCCGAACTTTGGGCAGGTGGCGTCTTCGTGGTTTCTCGGTCCGCACCATTTGCACAAATATTGTGTGGCCTCTCCCTTCGGGCAGTCTCGGGCGAAGTGCCCCCATTGGTTGCACGCTCTGCATTGTACCATCGGTCGGCCTTTGGAGTCATATTGGATCCAGCTCCTTGTATTGTTATTGTTGTTTCGTCCTCCCCACCGGTTATCTCAGTAGCCTCCCGATGTGGCATTGTTGTTCGCCTGGGAGTTGCCGGTACCGCCCGATGTAGTTGGTTGTTCTTGCGTAAGCAATACTTGTTGGTTTCGTGTTTTCATGTTTTAGGGGCATTCCCTGGTGGGATGCCCCATCAACTGGCATATATCACAATAGGCCTTCTTTTGGCAGGAGCCTTTCGTGTGGCTGTCCGTCTTACATTCCGTGCACCAAAGCTCCCCTTCGTCGGTCTTGCTCGGACCTCCCTTCATAACCTTCAGCTCTTTCATCATCCTCAGCATGTCCTTCTACAGGGCTTGCACCTTTTTGCCGGACTCGCCATCGCTGCTGCTTCCCTCGGAAGAGTCATCATCCTCGGACGAGCTATCCTTCTTCTTTTTCTTCTTGGATGTCTTGGTCTTGCTCTCGAGATCCATCGCTCTATTATATGCATCTTCGTATGAGGTTGGTGGAACAATTTTCATCTTCTTCCAGATGGAGTGTTTCAGTCCCTCCACGAACCATCCCTTTTTCAACCCATCCGCTGGTTGACTCTCCATTTTCCCCAACAGTTCCTTGAGCCGCTGACTATAGGCTCGGACAGTCTCATTCTTGTTCTGCTTTGTGCCATAGATTTCGGCTACTATTTCATTGTCGTCTCTGAGGAGGCGAAACTCTATCCCGAACTCCTTCTTCAGGTTGGGCCATGTGCCGACTTTGTTCTTATCTATATCGGAGTACTAGTCGATGGCCACTCCCCTTAAGGTTGCTGGAAATTGTGTTACCCATTCGTCCTGGTCAGTAACACCGTTCACTGACCATATGGTTTCGCAAGTGCGGCAATGGCGGACAGGATCTTCCTTCCCGTCGCCGTTGAACTTCGGCAGCTTCTGCTTACTTACCATCCCATCGCTGGGTCTCACTCCTCTGGTGCCTTGTGTGCTTGTACGTGGTGATCCTCCACCTCTGCCTCCTGCACCTGGCCCTCCACTCGTGGGTCCTTCGGAGAAGGTTGTTGACCCCGAACCAAACAAATTGCCTCTTGTACGGTACCCTTGTGCTCCCTAGGCACCGTTGGTCGTACCGTCACCTTCGGTCGTCTCCCTCCGGTTGTCCTCCAAAATGGACAAGTTCTTTAGTAGGTCTCTGGTAGCGTCGATCAGGTTTAGACTTCGCCTTGTTTGTTCCACCAACTCTTCGCGACGTGTTACCCTACGGTGGTATTCTGGCGAACTATAGAGTTCTCCTTCGACACCCTCCGTGACTCCTAGGTTCCCTTCAGGCAACCCTACGACAGTGTAGAGAGTGTAATTCTCTCCGTCTATCTCTGCCTCCGCAACCTTCGTGACACCTCCTGGGTTCCCTTCGAGCAACCCCTCGGCCGGTCGTCCCTCGGCAAGCTGCCTTAGCCTACGCCTTCGTTCTATTTGTTGTCTGAGATTCAACGCTCTTTGTGACACTTCCCATTCGTCACTTCGTATCTTTTTAATTTTGTCCTTATTTAGTATATTGGGCATAAATCACTTCCGTACATAGCAAGCACACACCATGTACACAAAAAAAACAAAACTTTTTTATTATTTTCCCTTTCGGCCACAATTTATCTCAACATTGTGCCGAGATTATTACAGGGTTCAATTTCCCCTTCGCCTCTTCCCATCACGCTCTTTGTCCCACAACGATTGTTCCGTTTGTGCGGCGTCGGCCTCTGGGTTAATCTCACCGACGGGTAGGCCCATCGTGTCCGTACGCCATCCGCTCCTTCCTTTCCCGAGTATGTCTAGGCAACAACACCAAATGTTTGCCACATACGGGTAAACGATTAAATGCAGAAAGTAAATGCACAAAACATAATGGAAATATATTAAACAACTAGTGTCTGTATTAATTCAACAGTCCATGTACATCAAGTGCTTATAACATTAAACCCAGATACGACTATCATGATAATACTAAGAAGGAACGGTATGCAATATATAATACCTGAAGGGGTGCGACCAACCGTCGCGTCCAACTGCCCTTCGGGACGACTAACTAACTGACTACCGTAACTCATTATTATTGACAACAACATAAACATAATATGACAACATAACATAATGATTATTCCCGGCATCAGAATGCACTTGTTGATGCACAATCTAAAAAGGATGATAAGGATGAGGTATTATTGTGTGCCAACTCAATATTACAGGAAAATTGGGTTGAAGAAGCGAGATAAGAGTGGCAACAAGATGTTGCTACATGGAATCTCATTCAATAGTTATAATATGATCCTAGTTCAGATAACGTTTTTGGAAGAGAGATTCCATGTGGTATAAAGAGAGATTGTACTTATGCAAGAGGTCCACTCACACAAAATATTCTATAGGATCTCCAAGGTTCTTTGGTTGGGAGTCACTTAAGATTTTGAAGACATATTAACAAATCAAACATGATTTCTTTTGGGAAGGGATTAGAGGTGATGTTCAAAAATTTGTGGCAAAATGTGTGAGTTGTCAAAGAAATAAAAGTGAGAGAATTATGAAAGGAATTTTGCAGCCACATAGGACTATTTCTGCATAACCCCTATAGAGAAAATCATGCAAACAAGTTTTCATAATCCATATGCTAAAGAATAAACATACATGCCATCAAGATGACACAAGATATACATTGGAAAACCCTAAAGAGGGGAAAATCTAGTCTCCAAAGGCATCCATACTCATGTATTATCTCATTAACAAAGACTACAATACATCTATAGAGTCTCCATGAATACCTCTAAAGCATCAAGCTTTCTAGATGCATTGTATGTGAGCAAGCAAATGAGAATTGTGTAACCACACATCCCAATCCATGACTTCTCTCCTCACATATGCAACCTACAAGAGATGCTCAAAGGAGCCACTAGCCAACCTTAACAACTACTCATGTGCTTGCTTTTATAGAAATAAGATTGCTTAAAACTACCAAGTGGTAATACATAAACAATGTGACTAATACCATGAACTTACAAAACCATTCCCCACCGCCCCCCCACCAAATTTTTACTTTTGGTATTAAGTTTTCCCAATTTTAAATATTTTCCCGATGTGCAAACCCACATTAAATATTTATTCCAATGTTAATACAATACATAAAGTGGCTCCAAGAATGTCTAACTCATGATGCACACATCTCTAGATTCCCTAGGCACACTAGAAATAATATTAATTTTACATTATAACATTATGCAAGGCAAACAACACACTTTTTCCAACAAATTAAGATTCCGAGTCTTTTACAACCTTTGGTTATTCCTAGCCAATGATGGAAGAGATCTCCATGGGTTTCATCACAGTCCTTCCAAAGTCTAAATTTAAGAGTGTCAAAGTAGTAGTTGTGGACAAATTTACCAAATATGCCCATTTTGTGCACTATCCCATCCTTTTTCAAGTACATCGGCAAAAGCATTTATGGAGAATATAAAAAAGTAACATGGTACTTCAAAGGTTATTGTAACTGATTGTGATCCTATGTTTATGAGTAATTTTTGGATAGTTTTTTTTTTGGTACTCAATTGGCTCATAGCTCTTCATACCTTTAGTAATTAGATGGACAAACTAAGGTAGTCAATAAGTACTTGGAGGGGTATCTATGTTCTTTTACTTAAGATAAGCAATGTCATTGGATGGCTTGGGCTTCTACCAGCAAAATGGTGGTATAACTTACCTTCCATAGTGGTATAACTTCTTGCAGAACATTCTGGAATCTAAAATTATAAAATAATTTTTTTGTAATATTAATTTCTTTTGCTTATAAATACAACTTAAAAAAAAATATTCAATTTATATATATAATTAATTTAATACAAGTTGGCCTAGACATTAATTTAGACAGCTTAATTTGATTAATTAAATTATTTTTTTTGTCTGAATGCTTGGGCCAAAAATGGGGACATTGCAGTCTTCCCTTTCCAAAGATTGCTTGTCCCCAAGCAATTTGTACTTGTATGCCAAGACAAATACCAGGATTCCAAATCAATCTTATGAATAACACACCATGCTTTCGCTGTGCCACTCTTTGTGAATCTGGAATATCACTTTAAACTCCTTTTATTTTCATCCCTTGTAACCTAGAGTAATAGCCATCCAAATGGACCAAGATGAGATACTTGCAAGGTCTGGTACCATTGAGAATTGCATAACTGTCATTCTTTTTCACACTAAATAACAAGCTACCATTCATATAAATCTCTGAATCCCATATCCTATTATTGTCACCAATTATGCTTTTTGCACTAGGAAGTTTCTTCATATCCATAAAAAGTGGATTATCAATTATGAATGGAACCCCTGGGTCCCATATTCTTATGTGCAGGCATGCTTGAATATCACTCTCCTGATGCTTCCTTTGATGACGTTACCCCAAGTTTAGACTTTCAATCATCTTTGTCAAAAGCCAAGTCCCGGCTTAGGCCCTTCACCAATTTTCAAAAATTTGTCGGCTAAGTCGTGAGTTTTCTAATCCAATTATCATGGTTCTAAAGTTCTAAAAATCGCCGATTCCCAGACCTTCCTCCAAGTTAAAACATTGTTGTCGGTTGTATATGGTGTCAAGGTCTATATAGTTGGGCAGACGTTATATTTCCAAACTTTGGCACTTAGTTATTCGTATTGGTTCTAAAGTTCTAAAAATCTCCGATTAGCTGATTGTCCTTTAAAGCTCACTTTTTTGCATCAGTTGCCTTGAATTAGTTCCTAAATTTGCCAGTCACCCGATTGCTTTTAATGTGTCTTGTCACCCAAGTTGACATCGTCTAGGTTGGTAATTCTTTGAATTTCGTGCGAAGGATCGGGAACCTTTGCAATCGCTCGACCACATGGAGTTTTCCCATTTTTTGAGACGCAATTTGCTCAAAGATCTAGGAAGTACATCTCCTTAATGACATATTAGGTGGTTAAAGTATGTAAAGTTATTGACGTGATATTTGAAGAAGAATGATATTATTTCTTGCTACCGAAATTTAATGAGCTGATGGCCTTGTCCATAAATGAAAGGTGGCGATATTTTGAACTCATTCTTTCTTTAGGGATTAGCCAGAGAAACGGTAAACTGACAAACAAGCATGTTTGTTGGAGTAGGAATTTAAGAATTTTAATTATTTTCATTTTAAAATTTCTTGGGCCAGCGCTCTATATGGATTATTCCCTCGTTGTAAGACAGTATGGTGCTTCCCCATGAAGATCAGCTTCCTATAGCCCAACCTAATTTGAACTGGATTCAAAGAGAGCAAGAAGACATAATTGCTCAGTTGAACAGGGTTGCATGGAGTGAAAAGACCAGTTACGCTGAATATAGGAGGATAACTTCCATTCTGGAGTGAGAGGGGAGACAAGCCAAAGTTTACAATCTACTTCTACAAAGAGAAATTGTTGCAGCTAGAAATCCTACACCTGAGACGAATTAACCTGGTGCATAGCAGAGGTCTATAGCTAGGTAAGTGCATAAATAGTTATTGACCCAAGTTGACATGAGGCAAAATGGTTCTCCTAGGAGAAGGTGTTGCCCCCCATAGTTCAGCCTGACCCAGAATTGGTTGAAGGCACACAAGAGGATATTCTTTTTGGATTGATGACTTTGGCTTGGAAATGTAAAATGAACTTTGCAGAATACATGAGAGTTATTTTAGTGTTAGAGGAAGAAGAAGAAAAAGCCAAAATGCTCGATGCCTAGCTCCAGCTAGCAATCGTAGCGGGAAGAAACCCTATTCATCTTGTTAATTAATAGTGCTGCCCTCTAGACCTATGGCTAGTTCAAGTGATATAGAGTCAGGCTCTCATAAGCTGTTTTTGTTTTATTTTGAGTAATTGTTCAGTTCTTTTCTTGGAACGGTGACTTTCAAAGATTGTTACTAATTGTTGTCTATATATGTCAGATAGGAGACAAAAGGTGAATATATATTCTTTAGCTTGTTTTTAAACTCTTTTAACTATTTTTGAATGAATATTCGTAAAAAGAAATCTGAATGTAGCTTCATGAATCATAAACTTTGAGTTACGGTTGGTGAATTATGTTATTCTTATGTTGAATACTCCTGTAATTTGGATTATCTTTTCTTATTATCTGTTGAATGACTTCTGAAATTTACATACGCGCATTACTATGAATATTTAGCTTTGAATGAATGGAGCAGTAATGTCCGGATTCTATTAATCCCAATATTCTAGGGTTGAATCTTTACTTTCTATTCAATTATAATTCTGTTAAAACCCTCTTTTTTATCCTTAGAGTTTTCTGGTTAAAAGCTCCACCTTTCTTGCTTTCTAGCCAAAAGCATACCCCAAAAAGAACCAAATTACATCATAGAGGGAGCTGAACCTGTAAAATTCAGAGGAAAATTGCTAATTCAATAGCAATTTCTCCAACTGTTAGTTTCTAATCTGTTAGGTTCTCATAATCAAGTTATTGAACTTGCTTCTTGTCTTCCACCATCAAAACAATCTCTCCATGAAGAGGCATGGAGATGTCTATGTCCAATAAAATACAAGCATAGGTTGAGCGGCCAATGTTTGTTGAGGTAGTGTCAACCTTCAAAAAATGACCAATAGCATATCCTTAAAGCAAGAATTGTCCTAATATTGGAGAGGGAGGTAAGGTAGTGATGAAGGGCTACTCTACCCAACAGTCACACATGACACAACAACGAAGATTCACATTGAAAATGTCAAGAAGGAAAACAAACCACTTTCTATTCCTTCAATGAAATGAAAATATAAAATTCAAAAATGACAATGCTACAACCACTTGGGCTTATCTCACTACAAAGAATTTCAACTCTAAAAAAACACTTCATGTTGGAGCCACAATTAGCACTAATGGAGTTCTCTGTAACCACCCTTCACCTCCTTTTCTTGGCACCAATGATTCTCACCCCCATTTTCCACTACCTTTGAATGTTCTTGAAAGTGTAACCTGTCCTTTTGGGCATTCAAAGATCCAGTTGTCCATTTTCTCGTCACAATAAATTTATTACCTGAAATTAAAAATTTGGTAACACAACTTTCGAGAGCCATAACTTTTGAATTGGACGTCCGATTGACGAACTATTCAAAGCATTGGAAAGCTCACAAAAAAAACCGATTCTTTGTCAAATTCTCTATAGGGAAATTTGGATTTTTTGCCAATTTTCAGGCTGGTATGGGGCCTCTAAGTGCCTCAAATTTTACTTCGAAGATTTTATAGGGGGGTTTGAAAACAAAAACCTTAATATCTCACAAATCATAAATGATAAGATGATTTCTTTACCATTGTCTTAATTTTACAATTTTGGAGCTTTGTGTAAGATTTCATGTCCAAGCATGCACAAATGCCAACTTACTAAAAATAGAAACCTACTGTTTTTATCCCTTGTTGAAAATTTATTCACCAAACCCAACAGAAATAAAAAATAAACATTTTTTTTGGGTGATGCAAGATTGCTCTTACATCTTGGATGCGTCTGCATCAGGTAGTCTTACCCAAACAGGGACAACCTTGACAATTTTAGTCCATGGGTTGAAGGAGGGAAACCATGGTTTGAGAGAGAGGGAACGCTCTCCCCAAAACCACAACCGATGATTCAACATACCCTCCATCTCTTCAACAGAGGTAAAGCCTGCAATAAAGAAACCCCTAGTGGAGGGGTAAAGCTCAATAACATTCTTGGTGAGAGGATTCCAGATTTTTGAAGCCCATTGATGCTAATTAGGGAGGGAAGGCCACAACCCATTGAATCTGCAAATAAAACTGTGGCGAGAATAAAACAATTCATTTTCAACCATCTCCTTACCATAGATCACAATTGGAGGAGCAAGAGAACATGGCAACAAATGAGCCTTCCCATGTAGAGGAGAAGAGGGCACAATCAAACCCACCATGGCAGCAAAGGAAGGACCAGACAAACCTCCATTTCCTGACAAAGAAGAGCACCTTTGAGTTGTGGATGTCATATTAGAGATGCTCAATGCAAGACCACATCTACTAGCAAAACTAGGGAGAACTAGGGAATCGACCCTCAAACCATTCAAAGAGTGTTCAAAAGTGATGCCATCAGAGCCATAGATGCCATGAGACCTTGTGTTAAGCAGCTTCAAGCAGACATCTTTTGAACAAATTAGAGTTTTAGTGAAGGGTAGGAGAGAAGTTGCCACATCCAAAGGGTTTGCAAAAGCGACGCCACCAAAGCCACAAATGCCACTAGACCCTATGTTGAGTGGATCCAAGAAGACATTGTGCGAACGTTGTAGGGTTTCAGCGAAGGGCAGGTGACCCATACAAGAGAATAAGTCTATCCAAAGTTACTAGTAAAGATAGGATCATGGTCACTAATAATAACCCTAGGTGTACTTGTAGCTTTTCTATGCTATCCAAAAATGTTTTTGCCACCGTACTTGCTATAAAAGGATGAGATAATGTGATGAAATGAGTATATTTAGTGACGTAATCTACCACTGCTATGATGATATTCTTACTTTTACATCATGGAAGCCCTGTGATGAAATCCATGGAGACCTCTTCCCATTGCTGGCTAGGAGTATCTAAGGGGGCTGTAACTAATTTGGAAAAATCACTTTTTTGAAAATATTCCCATTTCAAAATATTGATATTATTTGTCTTCTGAAAGTGTTGAGAAGGGATTAATCTATCTTCATACCTTTTGCTTTTAACTTGGTTGCTTAGTAACGGTTCTATTTGCAAGGATAGTTGTTGATTGTTCAAAGTATGCTATTCTAAAAGGGCTTTTGTTTATTTGAGAAGGCAAGGTCATCTACTTTGGTAGCGTATTGTATCTTCTATGTCTATGAATGATGATACATCTATTCACAAAGGTAATCATTAAATGAAGTAAATTTACTTTTGCCGTTAAAGAAGTGAAGAATTATTCTTGCAAGTCTTTAACTTTTGATTTAATAGACTTGCCAATGCTTATTTTTTTAAAATATTAGTGTTTTATTCCTAATTCAAGGTGTTATTTGTGGTGCTAATTAATGCACTGTCTATCATTAAAGTAGGCAAAGTCCTACAGTTCAACATTATTTTTATCTCCAATTCTAATCTGAATGATCATTCATGACCTCTTTTTCCATTAGTAAATAGAAAAAGAAAAATGTAATATTGATAACATGCCCTAGTTAGTTTAGTCATATATCTATTTGCTCTCTTTCCTTGAGGTCAATCATTAAATATTCAGCTCTTGTTTGCATGAAAGTTTACCATCTCTTGAACTTTTTGAATATTGAACACAGTTCAGAGAATTTTCTTTCCTGAGTTAGTATCCATATAAAGGGTGTCCTTGATTAGTTTTTAATATCAATATGAAGTATGAACTGCTTCTATATGTCATAATCCGAGTCTCTTAAGTCCAATTATCTTTCCTCATAATCCTCCACAACTGCATTGCATTAATCTCATTCTCAAACCCACAAGATATTGCTAGGAGGTTTGGAGCTGTGCTATTATATGTTTTTCTTTTCAAATGTTTTAACTGTTTCCCCTAAACTGTGGCTTGAAGTTAGCTAAAGTACATGTGGTTGCAGTACTGGATATCGATGCTGTTGGCATGTTTACAATGAGTCAGGCAGCACTGAAGTATTTGAGGAAAGGTGGAGTTGGAAAGCCTCCTTCAGAGGCTGGTGTTATTTTAAACCTAAGTGCTACATTACATTACACAGCTGACTGGTATCAAATTCATGTCTCTGCTGCAAAGGTTTGTCCCTAATCATTTGGATTAAGATTTGACTTAACTATGTATTAAATTTAAATGTTTAAGCATAAACGTGAGTCATTTTATTTAGATAATAATTTAAACCACAAGGTATCTAGCAGAGATTTTTTTTGTTTACAGGCAGCTGTTGATAGTCTTACGAGGTCTTTGGCATTAGAGTGGGGGACAGATTATGGAATACGTGTAAATGGTATTGCACCTGGTCCAATTGAAGGGACTCCTGGGATGGACAAAGTTGCACCCAAGGAAATCCTAGGAGATCTTCAGACAAGCCAACCTCTTTACAAACAAGGAGAAAAGTGGGATATTGCCATGGCAGTCATCTATTTGGCATCTGATAGTGGTTAGTTTCTCTTGAACCTACTTAATAATTATTGAGGGCTAGAGGTTGTAACATACTACAATCACACCATCCTATTTTCTTTCCTCTTAAGTAGATATTGAACATGTAATGTAAAAAATCGGTTACAACCATAGATTTTTAAAGTTTTCTATATTTTGCAAGAATTACCATATTGTTCAGTTAATTTAATGGAATTTCTCTACCTTTGACTTATTCAAATTAACAGAGTCAGCAAAGCTATAACACCCTTGAGAGTTCCATAAAAGTAGTGAGAAAATGAGAGCTGTATATTTTGAAGTGATTTGAGTTTTTAAAATTGCACCTCTTGAGATTTTAGCTTGTGCTCAAATAATGAAATTATCAGATTGTTTGTATGTAGGAAAATATAAATTATATGATAAAATGGGAACAAATGTTATTGTGTGCTTATATTTGCTCTTAGACAAGAACTTGTTGTTTCTTTGAGCAAATATTTTCCATAGCTCTTAAAACATAAAGTAGTACGAAACCTTTGGTCAATTGGAAGTAGGATAGGACTATATAAGATTTTATATTGAAACCAATGGATTCTGTCTTTCCACACAGTGAAATGCCGTGGACTGACGTTGCACATGTTATAACTGTAAGGGGTTAATTGCTTCAAGTTTTCTATTTCTGCAAAAGCATGATGTATTTGGATGTACAGAATTTGTCTTTTTGCAATGAATACTTTTCTATTCTCACTTGTTTTACATTTTTAGTTTATATGGGAAATATATTAATCATAGTTACTAGGAAATTCCATTGTAGGAATATGGACTATGTTTCGATCTACATACTGTTATACTCAATTTCTGGGGACTGCGTTTATATTAATATAGCCATTACCTTATTCATTTATTCATGTACTCGAATTTGATTGACAAACCCATCCCCATATTGATAACTGTACCCCCATGTTTCCGGGTAATATGCTATTAATGCAGAGCTGAATTTTAATAAATTAGAAATAAATAGGGGTCCCTAATAACTTTAGTTTTAAAATATATATGATCTAATTGACTTTTAATGTAGCTGGACGGTCTTGTATGTTCATTCTGGATGATGTTTGATATTTGATATAACTGAACATGCTTGTAAGTTGATGACTTAGATTGAGGATAAACTCATCTTCTTGTCCACTCCATTAATTCTGGCAGTTACTTTTATAAAATTGCAATGTCAGAACCAGCGCCCTAAATTAACTGGAATGGATAAGCAATCTGCCTAAAGCACTGCAAAATTATCCTTGAGTGATGTTTTGAAATAAAATTAGAGGTTTTGGGCTTGTTTGGGGGGATTTTAGATTAAAGTAATGACAAGTCTTTGAACAGTTACAACACTAAATGTCTTATGTAAGGCAAGCTATTCATTGTCTCGGAACTTAAATTAGTGTGGTGGATGTTGTATTCTGGCTTGTGGTTGTGCTTAAATCTATTGGTTTTTGGGCTTGTTTCTGACATTTTCTCATGGCGGTGGATGTGCATAACTCATCTATGCTATAAGTACCTGGTCCAAAGGCATTGATGATATGATGTCTTTTCATGCTATATGTGGAGTGAATCAATTGAATTTCCCAATATATTGGCATACTAATTTTTTTTCATTTTTCAGGCAAGTATGTGAATGGGACAGTACTTGTTGTTGATGGAGGACTGTGGCTTAGTCACCCTCGATTTATGCCAAAAGAAACTATCAAATCCATCTCCAGAGTTGTCGAGACAAGGTCTAGAGCCACGGACTATACTCCGAAAAGCAAGTTATAATACAATGAGGATTTGTTTACTCTTTAAACTCTGATACCAAGCTGTGTCTCCCTCTTTTAAAGAGATCTGCTACCATTATTATTGTGATTTTTCAAATTCAAGTAATCTTATTATTCCATTTGCTAGGAAAACTTAAAGGGAACAACTATGTTGATCTGTGTAATTCATTAGCTCGAAAAAAGGTGAAATTGAAATCTTCTTTCCCATCATGGTTACAAGCTTTACAAATGAATTCTTGTTTGGTTTCAGAGTTAGTGATAAGTTCCTTTACTTCAATTAATTTTCCATAAGCACCATATTTTTCTTTATTCATTTCAAATGACACGGTTCCCTTTATGTTTTAGTAGCATGCTATAATGATTTCTACTCTTTTTATTAATCTTCTTTCCCATCATGGTTACAAGCTTTACAAATGAATTCTTGTTTGGTTTCAGAGTTAGTGATAAGTTCCTTTACTTCAATTAATTTTCCATAAGCACCATATTTTTCTTTATTCATTTCAAATGACACGGTTCCTTTTATGTTTTAGTAGCATGCTATAATGATTTCTACTCTTTTTATTTATGGCAAGCAAGAATAGATATCAACGACCTGTCATAATAGTGTTAGCCCTGGATGTTATCAGGCTGTATCTATTTTTGTAGGATATCATACTTATTACATTTTTGGTTTGTAATGCTTACTGTTAGGGGAAGCTTCTAGAATAATTGCTCACACCATGTTTTGTATAAATTGATGTTTTGAACTACATATTTTGGTTTGTCATAACAATTATGTGTGCCCAAATCTGTTTTCTAATCAATCATCCTGATGATGATCCACAATGTGTGGTTCAAAATGTTGACTTCTCCAAAATGTAACAAGCTAATTTTATACAATAAGAAAAAGAAGTAAAATACATTGCAAGTAACATGAAATGCTTTTTTTTTTTTAAGGGAATAACTATCCTCTTCAGCTGAAAATGAATGAATTAACTAACTAATTGTTCGTCAACATAACTGAAACTAATTCCATTCCTCAATTTAAAATACATATTAATATGAAACAAGCATTTATACAAAAGGAAGAGAAAGGATAAAAAATTACTGAACAAGCATATACTATACAACCGGAATCACTCTTACAAGTCTCGGCAAGGGCTTTATCTCCAACCACAGACTTGGCAGTGTCCCACACACCTTCCCTTTGGAAGTGGCCCTACTGTTCACGAGGGTGTAGACCAAAGACAAGGACTAGTTGTCATCAGAACTTGGTGTTTGGATATACGCAACACTATTCGTGTAACAAGCTACACTTCTATAGCTGAGCAAGAAAGTAATCTAACATTCTATAACAGATTAAATTGCCAAAACAAAGAATTGATATTTTTTTTTGATATACAAGTAATGAAAAATTAACTTTTTTACAAGTAAGTGGTGACATCAACTATTCATGAATAAGTAGAAGAGTATATAAACAATTCAAGAACTATTCTAACTTGAGTACATTACATTTAAAGTACAAGAGGAGTTTAGAGTTTATAGCATTTGATAATCCATTTTGTTTCTTTTACCATACAAAGTGACTAACCAGAGGGAAAGTATCATTAGGGTGATTTACCACCCAACCATAGACCTGATGATCTCTTGCACATCTTTATACTGAAAGCGGCTTTGCCTTTTGCAAGGGTGTAAGTAGGTTAAAAGGTCTAATGCCATTTAAGCCCGATGTTTTGACCGTTCACAACCCTAGTCGGTCACACACTATAGGTTCCTCCTAATTAGTATGACCTCTGATTGGGGAGTGCATCTGGACCATGCGAATTGATAGACGTTTGTAATTGACAGCATCACGTTGACCAAAGGTATTTATAGTTGCAAGCACGATTTAACGTGCAGTCATTGTTCATCACCTTACTCGGCTAGAACCCATAAATAGGAATTAGTCAAATGACCAATCTCAGCTATCTCGTATGCTAACTGCATACTGACTCAGTATAAAGGCACACTTGTGTCTAGGTTTGAGAACTTTTATATAACCATTTTAGGTTCAGACTTTGTTGTTTTGAATGATTATGGACAACTATCATTCAAACATGATGTTTATGTTTCTTCAATCGAGTTAATTGTTGTAGAATTCAATTGGCATCATAATTGTGAACATGAGCTTGCATTCTTCCATTCTCATGTTTACGAATATGGAAATGCCCTTAACTCTAGGGTTCACAATAGTTATCTTTACTTCTGTTTTCTAAAAAGTTCTAAAAAATGAACCTTGACTTACAACATATGAGTACGTACGTATGCTTGCTGTTCAAAAACAGAGATGCAAAACACAATGCAAAATCTTCCTTATTCATTACTTAAACTGAACCCTAGAACCTTGTTTAATTGGTTAATCATCTTCACTGTTCAAGCAAGAACAAGTAAGATTAAAGAATAGTGCATCTACTATATTTTCAAGTTAATCTCTGCTTAATAAAGACTGTTATAAGTATACAATTGTATTAATCAGCTATAGGAGATGTTACATTTATTTGTTGCTACTATTTTTCTACCCATAAGGGTTATATTAATAAGTTCATTGCTTGCTTCATGGTTTGTGACAATGATAAGTTTCAGATTATAGCCATTATACTACCTTCTCTATCTCAGAACTGAGACACTACAAAGGCAGACCCTTTCTTAAAAGATAGTCATTAATGCTTCAGCATAGCTACGCCATTAAGCTTATTACTTACTAAACTACATAACAACAATGATATAAACTTATCGACCAACATCTATGGTCTTTTAAAATTAATTCTTTCTAACAAGAATAGAGAAATCAATTGATGTTTCTTCCTTAATTCAGAATTTGAACAAAGATTTATAGAAATGGGAATTGGCTTACGTGCCTGTATTCCGAGCTGGTTAAATTGAAGTCTCTTTCGAATTTCTCAAAGTGTTTAGCTCAGGTATGCCATGGTTTTCCAATTCTTTTGTTCTCCTTAGTTGAATTTCTTTTTACCTTTTTTCCGTGTGAAATATTTCCCAAAAGCAAGTAATACTTTATTCAAGCTTCTCTTCGCATATGTTCACAGACTTCAAACTTTTTCCAAGTTAGCTTTAATCCCTAAACGGTTAAGCGGATTTCACCTAATTTGCAGTTCATTTCAATGAATTTAGAGTTCATTACATCAAATCTCCATTTGAATGTGTGGATTATTCCTTTTCATGGAGTTTCAAATTCATACATTGTATTTTCATTTAACTTTGCCTTGATTCTATTAGCCACGTGGCTGGGCTTTAATACTTTTCCCATGATTTAAGGTGTGGCTAATTCAATATGGTTTAGCGCCACCTTGCTTAGAGAATCCGGTCAGTAGGCCTTCGACCATTATACATGAATAATAATTGCTTTGTAAGTTCACTAGTATCATTTAATGATGCTAATATGACTATGATGTATGATGTATATTATATTGGGTACATAAATATACTTAAGTATTTGTATATATATATTTGTGCCACATTTATATGTCGCATATGTATATACATATATACATAAGTGTATATATATATTCCTTATCTTATATTATACATTCATAATCATTTATGTATCAAATAAATTACATTTAAATTAAAGTATAAATTTAGAATGATTATCAATTCAATTTTAGTTGCATTTAGTTATTCAATGGCTTAAGTCAATATCACGAGTTCTTATTAACAAGGAACTCTAACAATAACAACTTGATTAACTGTCTAGGGTTAACCATATTAGGTACCTAGTCACAACTACACATCTTTAGGCTCTATCATCAAACATGACATGACCAATACTTACAGGCTTCAAAGACTCAGATGACAACTCGACCCTTCACCTACTTACCTCCATTCTTGTTGATACTTTCCCTCCCTTTTTAGAGGACGATGAATTTCCTATGACTACTAGGTCAAAAAAAACGTAGTTAGCTCGAAATCTTATCAGTTATTTTAACATAAAAAAGAAAGTGTTTATTCAAACATTGGAAATAGTTCAACTGTTGAAAACATTAAACAAGGAAACTTTTGATGGATTTCATCATAATCCTACTAGGTTGTACTGTCATCAGAGTATTGGTCCCACTGGACCTTACAATGCTTAACTCCTCTGTTACATAAGTGAAGCTTATGCACCCTGAGTGGCTCAATCATGACCACCCTCGGGTCCTGTACCCACAAAGAATTCCATTCAATCATGTGTGCAAAATGTGATATATATTTTTTAAGGTAAGATACATGAAATACATCATGCAACTGGGCGAGAGCTAGTGGTAGAGCAATTTTGTATGTGATCGGGTTGATGACTTTCAAAACCTCTAACGGTCCTACATATTTGGCTGCAAGTTTTGAAGATTTTTCAAATTTGATGACACTTTTCTAAGGTTTGACTTGTAGGAGTACTTTCTCTCCCACCTCAAATTGCTTATGGGTTCGCTTTGCATCTGCATAGGTTTTCTACCACTTGTTAGCTCCTGCTAACTTTATTCTGATTAGCTTGACTTGTTCTTCCATTTCTAAGAGAATTTCAGGACTAAGGGTTATGTTATCTTCCAACTTATCCTAGCTAATAGAAGTTCTACACCTTCCCATTAGTACCTCAAATGGTGCCATCTTTATGGATGATTGATAGGAAATGTTATATGCAAATTCAACCAAGGGTAAGTAATCTTTCCATTTGTACTACTAGTCCATGTAGTATATTCTCAAAAGGTCTTTTAGAACTTGATTGAACGTTTTTGTCTGCTGATCTATTTCTAGATCATAGGTTGAGCTAATGTTCAATTGAGTACCTAAGGTTGCAAACAGGGTTTGCCAGAATCTAGATGTCAATCTAGCATCCCTATTTGATATTATCTTTTTTGCTACCCTGTGTAGTTTGAATATTTCTTGGATAAATTTATGGACTATAATGGGTGCTCCATCTGTTAAGTTTCCAAGTATAAAATGGGCTACCTTAGTAA
Source organism: Cryptomeria japonica (assembly GCF_030272615.1). Taxonomy (NCBI): domain Eukaryota; kingdom Viridiplantae; phylum Streptophyta; class Pinopsida; order Cupressales; family Cupressaceae; genus Cryptomeria; species Cryptomeria japonica. The sequence goes on along the minus strand of NC_081410.1, from coordinate 668,574,494 downwards.
GTCTATCAACCACCACTAGTATAACATTATGCTTGTTCCAAGACATGAGCAATCCTTGGACAAAATTCATACTGATTATCAACCACTTCGATTCTAGCACAACATTAGGCTATAACAACCCTGTTGGGTGTCGTTGGTTTGTCTTCACCCTCTAAGATTTGAAGCAACTGGCCACAAACCTAGCGTCATCCTTTTTCATGCCCTTCAAAAAATAGAGGGGTTTTATGTCGACTAGGGGTTTAGTGACACCTGGATGACCTGAATATGGTGCTGAATGCACCTCTTTCCATATTAGATTTCTTAACTCTGGAGATTCTAGCACATACATTCTGCCTTGATATCTCATTACACTATCAGATTCAAATCTAAATCCTTCATATCTAGGGTCTTGTAGACTAATATGAAGGGCTTCTTTTACCTATTGGTGATACCCATCTCCTTCTAACTGTTGTAGCACTTAGAGCTTGAAATCTATGTGAACTGAAACCATGGTGATTATATGATGTCTACGACTCAAAGCATCGACCACTTGGTTTTCTTTTCATTTTATGTAATTGATTTCAAAATCATAACCAACAATCAATTCCAACCACCTCCTCTGACGAGCATTAAGATTCAATTGAGTGAAAATGTATCTTAGCCCTTTATGATCAGATTAGAGTTCAAAGGGCTTCCCTAATAGGTAGTGACACCACATATATAAGGCATGCACAATTTGAGAAAGTTCTAGGTCATGAGGTACATAATTTTGTTCATAGTTCTTTAGCTTTCAAAATTCATAGGCAATCACTTGCTCATCCTGCATTAGAACTCCTCCTAGTCCTTCTCTGGAGGCATTAGTTATTACCATAAAATGTCCCTCTAGATTTGATATTGTAAGTATTGGTGTTGTGGTCAACTTCTCTTTGAAGAGTTCAAAAGCCTTCTAGCACTTTTTGGTCCACTCAAAAAGTTTCCCCTTTCTTTGGAGTGAGGTTATGAGGTAGGCTATTTGTGAGAAGTTCATTTCGAACTACCTGCACTACCCTACCAAACCCATGAATCTTCTTACTTGCACATTTCTAGGGGTTGGTCATTTTGATATAGCTTTTATCTTGGCTGAATCCATGGCTATACCCTTAGTAGAAATGATATGCCCTATATATTGCACTTATTTTTGAAAGAAAGTGTATTTAGATAACTTTCCATATAGTTTGTGCTCTCATAGATGTCAAAGGACTATTTGCAAATGTTGCATGTGTTCTTCTTGGTTTCTAGAATATATTAAAATATCATCTAAAAACACCAACACAAATTTGTTGAGGTAGACATGAAACACGTTGTTCATCAGATTCATGAATGTGGACGGGGCGTTAGTAAGCCCAAAAGGTAGCACAGTGAACTCACAGTGTTCATAACAGGTTCTAAAAGCCATCTTGTGAATATCATCATCCTTAAGCCTTAGCTGATGGTACCCTAAGTGCAAATCTATTTTGGAAAACACTGTGTCCCCTCACATTTGATCAAACAAATCATCAATGCGTGGTAAGGGGTACTTGTTTCTTATCGTTACTTTATTCAACATCTCGTAGTCAATACAAAAGTGAAGGGTTCCATTCTTGACAAAAATCATAGGTGACCCCGATGGTGACACACTAGGTCGAATTAACCCTTTCCAGGAAACACAAACTTTTAATTTGGATGATAGGGGTATTTATCTTCAAAAGACTCCTCCTATCTTTCTTGGTCTGTTGAGTCAGTTCCACTATGATAGTTTGATCATAAATCATCATATCATCGTGGAAACTGATTTCTTCAAACTCATTTATTTCTTCCATTTTGACCACAAACAATTGGCATCATTTGTTTTCACTCAGGTTTAATTAGATAGTAGAGAGTTGTTGTATTTTGACCTCATGTCGGGTGTCTTGAAAGAACACCCTACTTCCCAGGTCATTTAAGCATTCTCCTATCTTAACAAAACAATCAAATCTAGCTCTATGCTTCCATAACCAATCCATTCCTAGAATTATGTCATACAAGCCTAAATGTGCTACATAAAGTTGACTTTCATTGTGAAGCCATGAATCCCAACCCTAGCCTCAAACAAACACTACTCTACTTGAGCTCTCAACTGGTTTGCATACTTTATAGTCCATGAGTTAGCCATGAAACCAACTTGTTTGTGAAATTTACTTAATATCTTAAGAGAAATAATTGTTTTTTGTGGCTATCAATAAACACTATTATGGGATTGTCATAAAGAGTACTTGTAGTCTCGATCAAGGTGATTTGATATTCTTCTTGCTTTTAATCCACTACAACATGAATTCTTTGTTGGAACGTTGCCTGCTAAGTTGGCAGCTTACGTCTTTGTTGGGCACTGGTTAGCATAATGTTCACCTCCACAAGTAAAACAATCCATTGGAGGTCCCCCTTTTCTTGTTCCCCTATTTGTTGCCTCACTATCCTTCTTGGGATAATTGTTGCCCTTTTTGTCCCCTCTAGAATCTTGGTGGTTACCCTTGAACCCCTTTCCACTCTTGCTGCCAAAATCATATCTATCTCCCTTCTTCTTGAAGGGTTGGGAGGATTTAGACCATTTCACTTTTGCCTAGTTCTTATCTTTGATGGCATCATTCTTTTTAAGCTTCTACTCTTGTCTAACAACCTTCTCATAGACTTCGTCCATTGTCATTGGTGCAAGAACATCTACTAACCCACCTATTTGGTTATTGAAGCCCATGATAAACTTCCTTATTTGATAATTCTCATCTGCTTGGAATTGGGGTACATACTTAAGGAGCTGGGTAGACTTCACAATTTTCATTTACAGAGAGTTCCCCTTGTCTAAGGTCCTAACAATTTGTTAATTTTTGCTCAAAAAAGAGCCGAGACAACCATCTTTGCCTAGAAAATTCTACAAATCAATCCCAAGTTACGTCATCTTACCTTAGGCCTAACTCGACCTTCTTGGAAGCTTCTCCTATCAATTAGTAAACTCCCCATACATCTTTCATGTTCTTAGTATAGTCATGGATCTCAAAATACTTTTCTATTTCGATCAACCATCTTTTGACAACGTCTCCTGACACTGAATCGTCATACTTAGGTGGCTTGACCTTTCTCATGTCGTCATTAATGACACTAGACACATGTTCCTCATTTCTAGTTTGCGTATGGGATTGCCCCGCCCATGGCCACTCTGGGTAGTGTTCTCTTGTCTATTATAACTGTCTCTGAACTAAGACTCTTGCTCCTCGTCTCTTTTTTCATTCCGACTTTCTACCCATTGCTCTAGTTTTTGAGGCTTGGTCTAGGTTTCTTGCATCATGAGGAGGAGTCAATCTAGTTTAGCCACTAGAGACTCTAGTGGTCCAGATCCTCATCCGCTATCTTCAATGTTGGTCATCCTATAGATTTTCTTTAGGCCCCTGCTAATTAAAACATTTGTTTAATTTCATTGAACTAAATAATTTATTTATCACTATAATTAAGGCACATAATACAACACAACAAAATTGGTATATATTGATTGATCACTTCCAAAAATTTATTGCATTTACATCATTATATAAAACCAAAATGCTCTATTTAAGAACTACTATCACTTTTTATGATGGGCTCTTCTTGCACTTCAAATTTAGAAAAATGACTCAGTTTTATTTACAAAAGAGCTCTCAAGTTTAGGTTCAAGTTTTGATTTCTTCTTAGATAGTATACATGCCCTAATCGCTTCTCTTCCTTAAGTTGTCTATGGCCTCCTTTCTCTCTTGAGTCGTTTTAGTGCTTCAGCTAAAGTTTTTATATTGGAAGGTAAAGAGCAACAAGAATAGTCATACTTTAAGTTGGTTGTTCTCCAAAGTTGAAAACACACTAGGTCACGAGCCCTTTTTCATTTGGTTGTTTGTATCCACATCCCGACATCACCAAAATGCTTTGTTTTAGTTGCTAGCCTAAATTTTTCCTTGGCGGCGAGCCCTAGGTTCAGTGTCGAACTTGGTAGCTCTAATACCATATATAATAAGCTACACTTATATAGCTGAGCAACAAAGTAATCTAACATTCTATAACGGCTTAAATTGCCCAAACATAAAACTCTATTTTTTTTTAATATATAAGTAAATGAAACATTGACTTTTCTACAAGTTGTAACATCAACTATTCATGAATGAGTAGAAGAACATATACACAATTCAAGAACTATTCTAACTTGAGTACATTACATTTAAAGTACAAGAGGAGTTTAGAGTTTAGGACATTTGGTAATCTATCCTGTTTCCTTTATCATGCAAAGTGACTAAGCAAAGGTAAAGTATCATCAGGGCGATTTACCACCCAACCATAAACCTGACGATCTCTCGCACATCTTTCTACTAAAATCCGCCTTACCCTTCACAAGAGTGTAAGCAAGTTAAAAGGTATAATGCCATTTGATCCGTGTTTTGACCCTACACAACCCATGACACAACCCTAGTCAGTCACACACTATTGCTTCCTCCTAACTAGTATGATCTCTGACTGGGTAGTGCATTTGGACCATGTGAACTAACATACGCTTGTAATTTACAATGTCACTTTAACCAAATGTTTTTTATAGTTGCAAGCATGATTTAACATGAAGTCATTGCTCACCATCCTACTTGGATAGGATCAATAAATAGGAATTTGTCAATTGACCAATCTATGCTATCTTTTATGCTAACTACACACTGACTTGGTATAGAGGCACAATTGTGTCTAGGTTTGAAAACTTTTATCTAACCATTCTAGGTCCAGACTTTGTTGTTTTGAATGATTATGGATAGTTATCATTCAAACATGTTTATGTTACCTCAATCGAGTTAATTGTTGTAGAGTTCAATTGGCATCATAATCGTAAATACGAGCTTGCATTCTTGCACGCTCATGTTTACAAATATACAAATACCCTCAACTCTATGATTCACAATAGTTATCTTTACTTCTATTTTCTAATAAGTTCTAAAAAATGAACCTTGACTTACAACATAGAATATGTATGCTTGCTATTAAAAACAAAGATGCAAAACACAATGCAAAATCTTCCTTATTCAATACTTAAATTGAATCCTAGAACGTTGTTTAACTATCTTCTATATTTTCAAGTTAATCTTTGCTTATTAAAGACTGTTATAAGCATATGACTGTATTATTCAGCTTTAGGAGATATTACATTTATTTGTTGCTGCTTTTCTCTACCCATAAGGGTTATATTAATAAGTTTATTGCTTGTGATAAGTTTCAGATTATAGCCATTATATTAGCTTCTTTGTCTCAGAAATGTGATAAGTTTCAGATTAAAAGACAATCATTAATGTTTCAGCATAGCTACGCCATTAAGCTTATTACAAGTACTAAAGTACATAACAACAGTGATATAAAATTATCGACCAATATCTCTGGTCTTTTAAAATTAATTCTTTCTAACAAGAACATAGAAATCAACTGGTGTTTCTTCTTTAATTCAGAGTTTGAACAATGATTTTTAGAAATGGGAACTTGGCTTACGTGCCTATATTCCAAACTAGTTGAATTGAAGTCTCTTTCCAATTCTTTAAATTGTTTAGTTCAAGTTTTCCATTTCTTTTGTTCTTCTTTATTGAATTTCTTTCTGCCTTTTTATGTGAGAATTCTTTCCCAAAAGTAAGATATATGTGAGAACACTTTATTCAAACAATGCTATCATATTTTCACAATCCATTCTAATAATCACTTATTGCTTCTGGATTTGATTGTGTATGCAATTTGATAAAAAAATTGCATACACAATCAAATCCAAAGGTAATAATTGAATACTTTATTCAAACTTCTTTCCATATATATACATGTGCATGGATTATTCCTTCTCATGGAGTTTCAAATTCACACATTGTATTTTCATTTACCTTTACCTTGGATTCTATTACCCACGTGGCTGAGGTTTAATACTTTTCCCACAATTTAAGATGTGGCTAATTCAATATGGTTTAGCACCACCTTGTTTAGAGTATATGGTCAGCATATAGCGTTTACTTTTACTTGACTGATATAATATAGTTGGTCACATATTCTTAAGCACGACCTTCGACCATTATGCATGAATAATAATTGATTTATAAGTTCACTAGTATCACTTAACAATACTTATATGACTATAATGTATACTATACATGGTACATAAATATAAAGTATATGTTTATATATACTTGTGCCACATTAATATGTCGCACATGTATACACATATACATATGTGTATATATGTATTTCTTATATTATACATTCATAATCATGTATGTATCAAATACATTATATTTAAATTAAATTATAAATTCAAAATGATTATCAATTCAATTTTAGTTGCACTTAGTTATTTGATGGCTTAAGTCAACATCATGAGTTCTTGTTAAGAAGGAACCCTAACAATAACAACTCGATTGACTATCTAGGGTTAACCATATTAGGAACCTAGTCACGACTACACATCTTTAGACCGATCTATCATCAAACATGACATGACCAATACTTATAGGCTTCAAAGGCTCAGATGGAAACTCGATCCTTAACCTCCTTACCCCTCATACCCGATGATACTTTTCCTCCCTTCTCGGAAGATGATGAATATCCTACAACCACTAGGTCAAAACAATGTAGTTAGCTCAAAATCTTATCAGTTATTCTAACATGTAAAATAATGACTAGATTGCAATATAAAACTTATTGACTTATCAAATAAAATCATATCACATATGAAATTCTGAACCACTATTCAATTGTCATTAACTCAACATCTCATATTAATGTAAATTAAGTATAGCAAAATATCAGTGAAAAAGAGGGATGTGACAAGTTGGTCACACACTATAGGTACCTCCTAACTAGTATGACCATTCTAATTAGGGGCGTGTATGATTCATGTGAACTAACGGTGACATGCATAGCATTGCATCACCTTGGACAAGGTTTAATAATTCCAAACACGATTAATGTGTTGTCAGTATTCACTACCCTTGACTTATACCTTGCATAGGTTAGCCCAACTGACTCACTGGTTAATTGATCACAAGACAACTAACTATTCAATGTCCTAAGACACTAACAACCATAATGACGTTCAAAATAAACATTAATCCACTACAAGCCATCCGCTCTATAGTTACTAACCAAGTGATCTTCTAGCCATTAAGGATTCTAGCCATTTAATTAGTAGAAAGATACTCAAATAATAATCTTCTGTATTAGCCGTTTCATACAATAGGAATTTGAAACGATGTCTGCTGTAGCGCCTAGGGTTTGCTCAACTGTGCTTGCCGTTTCTCCTAGGGTTTCCTCGGCTGTGCCTGCCATTTCTGGTGCGATCGCCTTTGTGCCTGCGACAGTCGTGGATGATGCTCGCTCTTCGCCCTCTTTGACGGCCAAGGGGAATGCGACTGGTGATTCTCAGGCTTAGACCTCTCCTTCTGCTAAGGTGGATGGGGATGTTGTGGCTTCTTCAGGTACGATGACTAGGGGAAAGCGTCCCAATGTGGTCATTGTGAATGCTTCAGGGGATGCTAATGCTGTTAAGAAGATACAGTCTTCTGAGTTTAAGCCTTTTTTGGTTTCAAATCCGATTTCCATTACGCTGGATGCAGAGATTGAGATGGAGATTGATCACAACTCTTCTATTTTCTCCAAGCATGCTCTGATTTGTCGATTCAAAGGTGTCCGACCCAATCTCCCAGAGCTACATGACTGGATCCTGCAGCATTGGGAACCTCTTCTGGCGAGTCCTATGCACATTTATCCTATGGTAAAAGGTTTTTTCATTGCTAAATTTGAAGATATTGAGGATAGAAACAAAATTTTATGTGATCACCTCTTTTGTTGGAAGGATCGATTTATGCTTATGGTTAGGCCACGACATTCTGATTTCAACCCTTCTTTTGATTCTTTCAATATTATTTCAATTTGGGTTCGTTTACCCTCTCTCCCTCTTCACCTTTGGGTTGATTCTCTTCTTGTAAAAGTTGGTAACGCTCTTGGGGTTTTTCTGTTGGTGGATAATGAATCATCAAATATTCTTCACTCCACTTATGCCTGCATTTTGGTTGATATGGATGTGTCTAAGGGGTTTCCTATGGAGATCTCAAACAAATCTTCCAAAGGCTCTTGGATTCAATCCTTGGATTATGAAGGTATTCCCTTCAGATGTAGACGATGTTTTAAAACAATACATGTTGTTGCTCAGTGTGGAATTCAGAAAAAAGAAATCTTCGGCTTCATGGTGGAAAGATGCTTCTACCCATCATTATACAGTTGTTAAGAAATTTGGCTCCCCTCGGAGTTTCTACCAAGTGGTTGCGTAGGACCCTTTTTGCTCTGTGACTTCTTCTCAATCGGCTCCAATTTTTGATGGTGGGGTTGCTTCAACTATTGTGCCTTAGTGGGAGGCCCCCTCTTAGGTAGATTTGTCCCCTGTTGGTGTGGCTGTTGAGGCTGGTTCGCTTCCTCCTGCCCTTCCTGTTGTTTCTTCGATGGCGTTGGGAAATACTTCTGGCACTGTTGTTGTTTGTTCCCTTGCTGTCTCTAATTTGGTGGGAGGCACTGGCCTTGTTGGGGCCCTTTCTGTGATGAATTCTATTGATTGGCAGGAGGCTGCTGCTAAGGTTGAAGAGGGTTGGATTACTGTAAAAGGAAAAAAATCCAAGACATCTGGGCCTTCTTTTGTCAATGTGACTCTTCGTTCCCACAAGGGTGGAACTAAAATCAAATCCTGATTTTTCTTTTTGGTGGGTTTCTGGCTGGAGTTTCTTTGGTCTTCTCTCTTATCTTTGGCTGCTTGTTGGTTTTTTGGCAGCTTTTCTTTCAAGTTGTGGGAACCTGTTGGTAAAACCCATTTTGTGGACTTGATCCTGTTTCTTTCCTTGGTTCGCTTTGTCTCTGCCCCATCGGCATTACTTTGTATTTGTCTTCTATGGGGCTGTTTTGTTGTTGTGATCGGTTTCGAGTCCCTTCAAAACCTGTTTTTGCCTTAATCCAAAACAATCTTCTGTATTAATTGATCATGATCGAACCACTATTGGTCTTGGTCTTCTAAGACTCAATTGTCTAATTTTTGATGACAAAGAAATGAGATATCATATATTCAGACCTTTACTATAACATATTATCTAAAATGATATTAGAGACTCTGCTGATCTGGTTGTTCAACCCATATGATAGTTATAAATACATATTACAAATTGTTTTACTTATCATCTTTATAACTAGATGATTAGATCCAATCGGCTTTGGTGAAATTATGACATGAGTTCGATATTTGAATTCGAGAAACACACGTCTTATCAAGAGTACCCTGTTTGGTTTTCTAAGTTTTACAAATGTTTCTGAGACACCGAGTCTCCTTTGGTTGCTGTTATGCTGTGCTAGTTACACGCGATGTTATGATAACACACAATGATCGATCCTACTGATCTCACATCGGCATTCTGCCAAAAGATTATAATAATAAAATAATGATCGATCTTATTGCTCTTACTACGACATCCTGCCGGAAGATTATAATAAGAATACAATGATCAATCATAATAATCTCACTACGATATTCTGCCAAAAGTCTATGATAATAATACAATGACCGATTCTATAAATACAAGCATTATTTCAGCCTTTGATATGTGAATAAAGGAATCACAAAACAAATGTTTAGTCTAATAATCATTTTGCAAATTACAACATAAAACAAATGTACATGCTTGATTCTATTCCGTTCCCTCTTTTTCCATTCTCTCTGCTATTACAATGGGAATGATGGACCTACTGATAGCTCTGCGATTTCACAGTGATGAGAAATGTAATGATTGCTTATCCGAGAGAATAACCTCTGAATCGTTTTAGAACGTGCATAAATATGCCTCGACCTCCCATCATAACTTATAATCTTGGTCTTGGCTGCTTGATATTTGTGGTGGAGAATTATTCATAACTTATAATCTTGGTCTTGGCTGCTTGATATTTGTGGTGAGAATTATTCATTTTCTTTATGAGACTGTTTTGGCAAAGTGTGACTTTGATGGGATGTGGACCCTGGAGAGGTTGATATCTATCTACCTTCTCCTCGGGGCAGTTCATAAGAAATAGATGCTGTTATTCTTTACAGAGGATTAATAGGGAGGACCGCTTTCCCTCCTTAGAGTTTTGAACCCTTGCCATGCTGGTATTGGTGAGGTAGGCCAGGATAGCTCTGGAGATATTCAATTTAATTTCTTGATTTATAAGGGTGTTCATACCAATAATTTAATGGAGGCCCTTGCTATTTTGTATGCGGTGGAGCGTAGTGTTCTTGGTTAGAAACAAATTATTTGTGAATCTGATTCTCAGGTGGTGGTGACTTTTGTTGAATGAACGACGGTTAAATGAGGTTAGTTGGCACTTGGCTGTGGTGATAAGGCAAATTCTTTGATTGTGTAACTCTTTGGAATCTGTTACTTTTAGTCACATTCCTCGGGAGTGAAATGGTGTTGCCGATTGTTTGGCCAAATGGGCTTGTAATCATGTTGGAATATAGTGGATATGGGGCAATTATCTCCTGATGTCTCATTTGTTAGACCACTTGGTGGAGACTAATAGAGTTGTGTAATTTTTTCTCCGTCAGAAGTGTGGCCCTTCTTGTATTGTTTCTCTTTCTTTGATTTAATAAATCTTTACCCTTCTTTTGTTAAAAATATAAATATTCATGCCAATATTTTTATCTCTTTGATGTTTATATCATCAACAATGTTAGTGATATAAATCTCTAAAACAAAATGAATCATTCATGTAAAGAGGGATGTAACACAAAACTTAGTATACAGAAATAATCCATAAGAATTATTATCAACATTATGTATTGCGGACACTTAAATCTTTAATGCTTAATATGCTAGATTCCATCTTTAAATCTTTATGGATACTAGAATATTTGATGAACTTGTAAATACCAAACAAAATGGTTAACAAGATTGAACTACTCTTGTTTCCGAACATTGGATCAAGTCACTTTTATGCTCAAAGAGGGAAACCATTCAATCTCATTCAATCCCAATTTAGGTTTCCTATAGTTGATATGCAACAAACCAAATGGGAAATGCTTGATTTTATGACATAGTTACTTGCAGAGTCGTAACCTAATCCTTGGTACTCATCTCCCATCTTAGAAACTCATCTCCTTTTGGGAGATGCATATCATCTATAGACAACATGAAACTCAAGCTGATTTATCCCAAAATATCTCTTAACAACCAGGAATCTCCTACAAAAGATTCTCAAATGTCATGACAATCTGATTTCTCTTGCACTAGTTATTGTTTTAAAAGAGAATCCAAAATAGCAAAAAAAAAAAAAGAGGGGTTTAGATGTTGGTGTAAATATTTTTAATCTATTGAAGTGCTAAAGAGTTGTAGTTAATGTAATTAGCTTCTGGTACTCAACTATAGCATTCTTTGATTTTTATTTGCAACTAATTTTTATATAACAAAACGTAAAACAAATGAATTCTCTATAATCATTAGCTTTTATAAAATAGCGTTTGAGATTACTTACATTGTTAAGGCATTCAAGATTATCTATCCATTATTGATGATACAGGTTAAGACAGTTGCATACAATGAAGTGTGCCAACAGATATTGAATGATTACTTTGAACAATCTCAGACACGTTGATCTCTTAGCTATGTATTAAAATTATGTATCAAGGAACCTTATGGAGAGTATGTGTTCTGATTTAGCTACCGTTCCAATGTTGCTTGTGTTAACATGTTAATCGTCTGAGTTAACACAATTTAGTTGTGTACAGTTTTTGAAGTTTCATTTTCAGTTTTTCCTTTTGGCAGTTAAACTGTTTTCTCAATGTCTATAGATATGAATATATTTTTCATTTTAAATCAATACAGTTTTATGCCATTTCTATTACGTTCATAAATCATGGTCTGATAGTAGTATCTTTTTTTCTCTCTCTTTTGCTCCTATTTATAAATTAACTACATTATTTGGAGTTTTTGGGATAGGGATGACAGGGGACAAAGGTCACGTTTTTGGGACGACAATTGTTTTGTCAATTTTGGGATGGTTAGGGGATGAAAAATATAAGTTATATATATATATATGGAAATTTTAAATGTTCATATGAAAACATTATAGAGCCTAACATACAACATTTGTGTTCAAAATTCATTGTCAATACTCAATATGCATTCATAATTCAGAATTCATTGTCAATATGCATGTGATATTAAAAAAATTAACATACAAAATGCCCAAAGGTTACATTGCTATCATATAGTTTTAATTTCAATTACAATATGAAAATACAAAAACCAAAGTACTTTACTACCTAATTTGCATCTCCTAATATTGCATCAAAATCAAAGTCCTTTGAGTCTCTACCACTGCCATGGTCTGTCCACCTCATCCAATGAATTCCAACCAATCCCCTTGGTGTCTCCTCATCAACCTGGGCCATGTCCACCATCCAATAGGGTTCTCTTTGAGCTAATATAAATGATCAAATGAGTCAAACCCACTTGATGCTCCACTTTTTTTTCTCTCATACAAATGATCGAATAAGTCAAAATGTTTTGCCTAATGACTTTTAGGGCGACCTGGGAGGCAGGGCCCACAAAACTATTAAAAAATGCTTTATTTACAACTTAAAAATGTTTTTTTTTAAAAAAAAAGCCCCCATTGATGCGAAGGATATCCCACTGTCCTCGGGATGGTTGGGGGACGTCCCAAATGTCCTTGTCTGTCCCTAGGAAAGCCAGACACCCCCGACATTAGGGAATGACATTTTTAAAAAAGGGGACATTTCCCATTTTTTTTTCAAAAAAGGGAAACCGTGGATGCGTCCCCGAATTTCGTAGTAAATTAACAAAGGTGAATATTGTTGCGTAAAGGAAAGGAAGGCAGCTAAAAGGAGAAGAGTAATCCTTTTATTTTTCATACAATAAAATTCTAAAGGGGTTTTGCAAATACCTAGCCGTGAGTTAGAAAAAATAAAAAAGATATTTGAAATATGCCATAGAGGCATAAGGCAACCTACAAATAGAATAGAGTCATGAAGGTATATTGGTTTCCTAATTTTACCCCTTTTTCTTTCTCACTAAAATTAAAAATAGACAAGAATTTGTGGAATTGTGTCTATTGTCTCAATGATTGATGAAACCTTAACTAGAAAAGACACTGTTGGCATTATGTGAACCAGTATGAGGACATGATGACATTCTATGTTGTCATTGATGTCAATATGTTGAAGAAGAGAGAATCGGTATGTTACAATGAACTAGTATATGTGAGAACCGGTATAACATTGTGAACCGGTATATGTGCCAAAGTGAAGCGGTGTGTTTGTTCAAGGTGAACTGGCTTGTGGTTTTGGGAACTGGTACATGGAAGCTTTGTATGACTACCGGTTGGTAGTCTCATCTTCAGGGTTTCTGGTTGAAGTACTTCAAGCCTGTGTGACTCATAAGGCATAAGGCAACCTGCAAATAGAATAGAGTCATGAAGGTATATTGGTTTCCTAATTTTACCCCTTTTTCTTTCTCACTAAAATTAAAAATAGACAAGAATTTGTGGAATTGTGTCTATTGTCTCAATGATTGATGAAACCTTAACTAGAAAAGACACTGTTGGCATTATGTGAACCAGTATGAGGACATGATGACATTGTATGTTGTCATTGATGTCAATATGTTGAAGAAGAGAGAATCGGTATGTTACAATGAACTAGTATACGTGAGAACCGGTATAACATTGTGAACCGGTATATGTGCCAAAGTGAAGCGGTGTGTTTGTTCAAGGTGAACCGGCATGTGGTTTTGGGAACTGGTACATGGAAGCTTTGTATGACTACCGGTTGGTAGTCTCATCTTCAGGGTTTCCTCAAAGCCATGGATGAAGAGACTTTGAAGAAATTAGTTGGACCATGAATGATCTTCCATTGGAACCACAAAACAATGCCTTTCCCAAGAACACTTCAAACAAAACTTGTTCCAAATCACTACTCAAACATCAAATGAGTTCACAACAATAAAAAACAGGAGTAGTATGGACTCATGGAGCCATGGTATGGACTGTACTTTCAAAAGTGCAGGAAAACTAGTTAAAACTCACAAAATACAAGAACAAACAAGTATTTCTTTTACTTTTCCAACATGAGCCACACATACAATGATGGGAACATGGTTTTTATACATGTGCCAACTTATTAAATCCTTTGTACGGACAGGTATAGGATGGAACTAACCAAAACCACCAAAAGTCACTTTTTTGCACTTTTTGACAGCTTTTTGACAACTTTTGACAACTTTTGTTGCTCAAAAAGTTGCATTTTGACTCCCGGTGACTTGGCACTCAAACCAATGGCTCAAAATCATTAGAAACACTAAATAAACATGCTCCAATTCCTTTCAAGGCTTTACAACATCAAAAATTCAAAAATACTCATTTGGACCCAAAATTGACAGTTTTTGGCCCACTGAAAAAAAAACAAAAATCTTGGAAACTCTTAAACACAAATGAGTTCCAAACCTTATTACACCATAAAACAAACCTATTAAACCTACTAGAAGCATAAAATAAACACACATGCTTAATTTGTAACAAAATGTTATACCTGCTAGGATTTGAGCATTCAGGTGCTCAGGTGCTCCTGCACCATATATCCAAGATTTTTGTTTTTTTCTCAGTGGACCAAAAACTGTCAATTTTGGGTCCAAATGAGCATTTTTGAATTTTTGATGTTGTAAAGCCTTGAAAGGCATTGGAGCATGTTTATTTAGTGTTTCTAATGATTTTGAGCCATTGGTTTGAGTGCCAAGTCACCGAGAGTCAAAATGCAACTTTTTGAGCAACAAAAGTTGTCAAAAAGCTATCAAAAAGTGCAAAAAAGTGACTTTTGGTGGTTTTGGTTAGTTCCAGCCTGTACCTGTCCGTACAAAGGCTTCAATAAGTTGGCAAATGTATAAAAACCATGTTCCCATCATTGTATGTGTGGTTCATGTTGGAAAAATAAAAGAAATACTTGTTTGTTCTTGTATTTTGTGAGTTTTAACTAGTTTTCCTGCACTTTTGAAAGTATAGTCCGTACCATGGCTCCATGAGTCCGTACTACTCCTGTTTTTGATTGTTGTGAACTCATTTGATGTTTGAGTAGTGATTTGGAACAAGTTTTGTTTGAAGTGTTCTTGGGAAAGACATTGTTTTGTGGTTCCTATGGAAGATCATTCATGGTCCAACTAATTTCTTCAAAGTCTCTTCATCCATGGCTTTGAGGAAATTTGTTGGATTCTCTATACATACTGTACCATATATCTATTTTCCTTTTCTAGCAATGTACAAGTGTTTGTAAGCCCATGACAAGTATGTGAAGTGAATAACTTGGCTTGGGTATCCTTAAATTTGTTGGAATGGTACTTTGCTGTTCATAGCACTGTACTTTGAAATGTTGAAGAAGAAATAAGTTGGCAAGAGTCATCATTGTATTTTACCATCCTTGTCTCTCTCAAGACTTGGTTGGATGCAAGAAGCAAAGGTGTAAACATACTGCAAAACAGTGAGTCACTGTTTCATTGTTAGATCCTCATTGCCAACCCCTCTAAATGGATAGTATGGAATGATGTATTCCCCTTTCATGCATCATGAAATGTATTTATAGATGTTTTTAATGCTAAGAAGACAAGATGCACAATTTGATTGTAAAGGACCTAAATAAGGATCCTAGAAAGGTGTATTTCTTTGTCACAGTCTCATAATGCTGTCATGTTTTGAGGCATCTTCTTAAGCGTTCAAATTTACAAGATCCTTGAAGAGGATATATGTATTGTTTTACTTTGCCATTAACACCTTTTTGCACACCAGGGATAGAGTGAAGAAGTGAATTAAAACAAAGAAAGAAAGTGTAACATTAATACTATTAAAGTGCAGTGATGGCGGTGTATGAACAATAGTTATAAAAATCCCTTCTTATTTGCTTTGCAGAGTGTTCAAACTCATGTTAAGTCTTTGTTGCATCCATATTTGGTATTCTTTCATTGTATTGGGTTTACAAATGTTCAAAAAGTATGCAAAAACTTAAAAACATTGTTGTCCCAGTCCTCTAGACTGTTTTTTCTGTGTAAGGGCAGCAGTATGGCAATTGTTTGACATAATGACAATATTCTAAGTTGGCCTTTGGATCCTTTGAAGTGTTTGATAGATGTCATAGCAAGGTTTGAACACTTAAAGTGGGTCTAGCATCATGGAGAAGATCTTCAATTTGCAAACCCTCACTAAAACCTTCAAAAACCCTTGAAAAATGCCTCTTTTGTGGGACAGTCCTCAAACAGTCCGTACAGTACTTTCCATAGCAAAAATCCTCGATTTTTCATCATCAATAGACCAAATCTCCAAGGGTTTGTCATGAAGTTTAACAGATTGAGCAGGGTGAACAATTTTCACTAGAAACTAGGGCTAATTCTAGTAGCTTTTTTGGAGCAAATTTGACAATTTCATGAAATCGGTAAGGAAAGAAAAGTAAATGATTGCTTCAAATCATCAAAATTGATAAGTTAAGCCCTGAGACACCCTACTACAAGATCCATAGCATTTCATTAAGTCATTTGATCAAAATGACCATTTGAACCTAGAAGTTGCCTTGAGTAAACCAATGTTCTTTGCATCCAATTTGGATATTTTCATTCTTGAGAGGTGAGGGACAGTCATCATACTTTGCAGACCTGTCTAGATGCTCAATCAATAGATTAATATGATTTAAACCCTTAAAGGTGTAAATAAGATTAGGTAAACTATGGTTCTCCAACAGTTGCCCATTCCTGGAAGAGAGGAGATTCAGCCAGTTGGACAACCAAACTTGTTCATTTTTGGTGACGCACAAGAGGACCTCATTTCAGACTTGAATGCCTTAGCATGGACGGTAAGGAGGAGTGATGTTCAATACAATAGGGTGCAAGCAGTGTTGAATAGAGAGGAGGAGATAGGAGAAAGGTTTAGAAGAATCCCATTTGTGCCTAGGGATTGATTTGGGAAGCACATTGAGAACAAAAGCCCACCAACCTCAAAGAAGACCAACTTCTACTCTACCTCCTCATCATGTGAACCAGTATGAGGACATGATGACATTGTATGTTGTCATTGATGTCAATATGTTGAAGAAGAGAGAATCGGTATGTTACAATGAACCAGTATACGTGAGAACCGGTATAACATTGTGAACCGGTATATGTGCCAAAGTGAAGCAGTGTGTTTGTTCAAGGTGAACCGACATGTGGTTTTGGGAACTGGTACATGGAAGCTTTGTATGACTACCGATTGGTAGTCTCATCTTCAGGGTTTCTGGTTGAAGTACTTCAAGCCTGTGTGACTCAACTGGTGACTTTGTGTGATGAGTTAACATTGTAACGAAGAACAGATCATGTTGCCACATCAGCCTTGTGCGTGTGAAGGATCTTGCGTGAAGGAGATTGTTCCTATCTACATCGGGAACGTGCGAAGTCTGTAAACGGTGAAAACACATGATGGGTTATCAGCCACCATGAAAGCAGTGGAAAATGAACGATGGAGAATGTCTTGAGATTGGTTCAAGACTGTTGCATTTAATGCAATGTTCTCAACGGTTAGGATTGAACCATTTGAATTTCTTAACTTAACAGGTTTAGGGTTTAGGGTTTATGCTACCGACCTATCTGTTTCCTATAAGGTCGATGTTGTGTTTCTTTCCGAGGTTGTTGGCAAAAGTTGTGTGTGTGTATCCAAGTGAAGGGATATGTGATTCTTGCCAGACTAGAAGAGAGAAGTGATACCTGCAGAGTGTAAGTGCAGAAGGTGAAGAGGAGCTAAAGCAGATCTGCATTGGCATTGAGTGCTGTTACCAGATCATTGTAATACCTGTTCATCTCTAACCACTTCAACAGTTGAGAAATCCCTTAACAGGGTAGCTGTAACCGACTTACTTTAAATCCTTTAACAGGGTGACTCAAAATCATTGAGTTCTTGAAATCCTCTAACAAGGTAACCTTTAACAGGGTTTAACCCTTAACCAAGTATTCTAGCCATCTCTTAACCGGGTGATCCCTAACAGGATTGGTTCCTGACAGAACCTATTGTATCAGTCTTTAACCGGACAAGGCTCCTAACAAAGCGGACTTCTAAAGAGTTCAAAAACAACTTGTGGGTATTCATCCCCACCGTGGTTTTTCCCAGTTGGGTTTCCACGTGAAAAATTTGTGTGTCATGTGTGGTGTTATTCATGTGATGGTTCAAGTGATTTGTGTCTGAAGGTAAATCATGTTGATCTAGCTGTTTATATATCTTTGATGATAGATTACCTGTTCATGCACTAGGGTGAAATGGAAATGAAGTATTAGATTGTATGAAAAGATAAGTGTCAACCGGTTTATTCTTGTCTCAGTCATTCTGGGTTGGGTGTTACTGTTTGTCTGCCAAAGCACAGTGTCTGTTGACAAACCGGTTTAGGATTGTGTTTTTGTCTGTACTAATTCACCCCCCCTCTCAGTACCGATTTGGTACTATTCGTTCATCATTGAGTTATCAATTGGTATCAAAGCGTCCTCCAGGTCCTCTATCTTATAAGCTTAATCGGTTGAGGAAAAGATCCCAGTCTAATGATGAAGAGGGAAGGTCCAAAGTTCAACAGAGATAATTTCAGTATATGGAAAGACATAATGAAGATATACATCAGAAGCATGAGTGCTCAACATTGGAGCTATGTTGAGAATGCTTATGTTGCCCCTACCGGTACTCTCACCGATGACCAAAAGAGAGAGATGCAAGAGAATGGGCAAGTCATGGAAGCCCGAATTAGTAGTTTATCTGACATTGAGTTTATTGATGTCCAAGATAAAGTAAATCCCAAAGAGGTATGGGATACTCTTGAAAATATCTATGACGGTGATGAGCATGTAAAACAAGCTAAGGAAGAAAGCCTTAGAGGGAAGTTTGAAGATATGCAGATGGTTGAAGGTGAGACCATTCAACAGTATGGAATAAGAATCAAAACTGTTGTCAGAGATATCAAGAGTGCAGGTGGTAAAATGGAAGATTCCACTGTGGTAAGCAAAGTTTTGAGATCCTTATTACTGGTCTATCCAATAAGGGTTGCTACTATTCAGGAGTTGAGATCAATAGATAAGACTAAGGTATCCGTAGACTCCATCATTGCAAAGTTGAAAACCTATGAGCTAAATACTTTTGATGGCAGTATTCAAAAGACTGAATCAACTTTTAAAGCTTCTGCTGTACCATCCAGAAAAGGAAAAGAAGCTAGCACTAGTGGTGAACCAAGATAGAGCAGAGAAATGGATGATGAGGAGATTCTGATGGCATTTGAAGCTCTTCTTTCCAGGAAACTTCCTAAAGGAACCAGTAAATATAGAGGTAAGCTCCCTTTGAAATGATTTTCTTGTAACCGGATAGGACATATTGCTATAAACTGTCCTAATGGTGACAATAAGGACAAACCAGAAAGGTTCAAGAAATTCAAAGGAGGAAACCAGAGAAATTGTTTTGTGGCAGTTGATGAAGGTGTCATAGATGAGGAGTCAAAAGATGAAGAAAATGAAGATATTGTGTTTGTTTCTATCAAGGAAGATGTGTTAGACAAGAAGGCTCTTGTCTCCAACTTTGATGATTCCAATGAGTGGATTATTGACAGTGGCTTTTATCACCATATGACTGGTGACCAGAGCAAGTTTCTATCTTTGGAAGAGTATGATGGTGGTGTGGTTCGCTTTGGTAATGATGCACCATGTATGGTCAAAGGCAAAGGGTCCATCTCTTTGAATGGAAAGAGTAGTGTTGACAATGTGTATTGGGTTGATGGTCTCAGACACAACCTTCTGAGTGTTGCCTAGCTGAATGATAGTGGTCTCACTCTGGAATTCAAGAATGGAGTGTGCAGAATCAAAGGAAAGAATGGTGAATTGGTGGCCACCGGTATGCAGACCAAAGGTAACCTATTTTAGCTGAATGCAAATATAAGTACATGTCTTATGGCTAAATTTGATGACAACTGGATATGGCATAATGACAGCTGGATATGGCATAGGAGACTCTGCCATGTAAACTTTGATAACATTGTGAAGGCCAGTAAGATCAAGGTAGTTAGAGGGTTGCCAGTGTTGAGCAAACTGGAAAATACCTTGTACAAAGAGTGTCAACTGGGGAAAATGTCTTCCTCAACCTTTAAAGGTAAACCTTTCACTGCTGACAATTTGCTTGATCTTGTGCATACTGATTTGTGTGGTCCTATGAAAACTAGGAGTGTGCAGGGTGATAGGTACTTCATGATTCTCACCGATGACTGCTCAAGAATGATGTGGGTCACATTCTTGAAAGATAAGTTTGAAGCTTTTGTAAAGTTCAAAGCTTTCAGAGCATTAGTGGAGAAGGAAAGCGGTAAAAGGATCAAGTGCCCGAGAACTGATCAAGGAGGGGAATTCACTTCCGGTGAATTCAACAAGTACTGTGAAGAACATGGCATTAAGAGGCAACTGTCTATCCCCCGGACTCCACAATAGAATGGCCTAGTAGAGAGGAATAATCGGACTATGGTTGAAGCAACAAGAACAATGCTAATTCAAGGAAAAGTTGTTCACATCTTTTGGAGAGAAGCGGTGAACACTGTAGTGTACACAATGAACCGGGTACTCATTAAGAAAGGTAAGGATAAAACTCCTTATGAGTATTGGACCGATAAGACACCTCTGGTTAGCTACTTTAGAGTGTTTGGTAGCAAATGTTACATCAAGAGGAGCGAACACCAGAGCAAATTAGATGGGAAATGTGATGAGGGAATATTCCTAGGGTATTCCACCAAGAGCAAAGCTCTCAAGTGTTTCAATAATAGGACTCAGAGAATTATGGAAAGAATCAATGTAAGAGTTGATTAAACCTCTAAGAAAATTGAGGAAACCAACAGTGAGCAAGTGGTAAATGAACCGGTTGTAACCTTCTGGGAATCGGTTGCCAGTCAACCAAGTACCAATAACAGTGTTCCTACACCGATAGATGTAGATGCTGATACTGATGAAGATGAGGATGAAGAAGAAAAGCAAGAGGAATCTATTAAGACCATTCCTCGGTATGTCAAGCTGAATCATGATCCTAAGAAGATCATAGGAGATAAGGATGCAGGAATCGTTACAAGAAGAAAGGTCAGAGAAAACTCATGTGTGATCTCTGAATTTGAGCCTAAATCATTCAAAGAGGCACATAAAGATGAAGACTAGTTCAAGGCAATGGAAGAGGAACTTGACCAGATAGAGAGAAATGGTACATGGTCTTTGGTACCCAGACCGGAGCATAAAAATGTCATTGGTACCAAATGGGTTTTCAGAAATAAGCTGAATGAGGATGGCACAATAATTAGAAACAAAGCTAGACTAGTGTGTAAAGGATATGCCCAAGAAGAAGGAGAAGACTATGGAGAAACCTTTGCTCCTATAGCCAGATTGGAAGGAGTTCGTATGCTTCTTGCATATGCAGCTTTTAAAGGTTTCAAAGTATATCAAATGGATGTAAAATCTACATTCCTAAATGGTGTACTTTAAGATGAGATGTATATAGAGCAACCAGATGGGTTTGCCCTATCTGAAGATAGTGACATGGTGTGTAGGCTACATAAAGCCTATATTGTCTAAAGCAGGCACCTAGAGCATGGTATGAACGCTTGCACTCCCATCTTGTGAAGATTGGATTTGAGAGAACAAACGAAGATAGTAATATCTACTTGAAGTTTGAAGGAGATTAGATCCTGATCTATGAGGTATTTGTTGATGACATTATCTTTGGTGGAGATGACAAGATGAGTCATGAGTTTGCAAATGAGATGAAGAAAGAGTTTGAGATGTCACTCATAGGGGAGATTAAGTTCTTAATTGGACTATGGATTTAACAGATGGAAGATGGAATACTTATCACTCAGTCCAAGTATGTCAAAGAGGTGTTGAAGACCTTTGGCATGGAAGATAGCAAACCAGTTGGTACACTGATGGTGACCAGTTGTAAACTATCCAAAGAGGATGACTCAACATTGGTTAATGAGAAGGAATACCGATCAATGATTGGTAAGTTGCATTATGTAGTGCATAGCAGACCAGATATTGCACATGCAATTGGCATTATTGCAAGGTTCCAGAAAAGTCTAAGAGAATCCCACTTGGTTGCAGTCAAGCGGATTCTTAGGTATCTGAAGGGAACTATTGATTATGGACTGTGGTATCCATATAGCAAGGATTTCAACTTGAAAGTATTCACAGATGCTGTTTGGGCAGGTAATGTGGACAACCGAAAGAGCACAACTGGTGGTGCATTCTTTCTCGGTGGTAGATTGGTCTCATGGATGAGTAAGAAGTAGAGTTGTATCTCTCAATCTATAGCAGAAGCAGAGTATGTTGTAGCTTTCATGAACTGCACTCAGACAATTTGGATGAAGCATGTATTAAATGGCTTTAAAGTTCCTGTATCTGAACCGGTAGGTATATTTTGTGACAATACTAGCGCAATTAACATCTCCAAGAATCTGGTTTTACATTCTAGAACCAAGCACTTTGAGCTTAAGTATCATTTCTTGAGGAAAAAGGTTCAAAACAAAGAGATTGCACTGGAACATGTTTCCAGTAAGGAGCAGTTAGCAGACATATTCACCAAGCCTCTCCCAAAGGCAACATTTATGTACTCAAGAGGTGAATTAGGGGTGCTGCCCTTTGAAGAGGTAGACTAAAGTTATATGCTTCACATCAATCAAGTATTGCATAGTCAAATTTTTCTTCAGGATTGATGTGTTGAAGGATGCTACTCCTCAGGGGGAGCAACATAATGGAACAGGGAAGCTTGTGCCTCCACTTTGACATTGTTGTCAAAGGGGGAGAAGAAGTGAAGCAGAGAGATATCTGTAGAAATTGGGGGAGAAGAAGTGAAGCGAAGAGATATCTTTGTATATTTCCATCAATGCCAAAGGGGGAGATTGTTGGTATTATGTGAACTGGTATGAGGACATGATGACATTGTATGTTGTCATTGATGTCAATATGCTGAAGAAGAGAGAATCGGTATGTTACAATGAACCGGTATATGTGAGAACCGGTATATGTGCCAAAGTGAACCGGTGTGTTTGTTCAAGGTGAACCAGCATGTGGTTATGGGAACCAGTACATGAAAGCTTTGTATGACTACTGGTTGGTAGTCTCATCTTCAGGGTTTTTGGTTGAAGTACTTCAAGCCTGTGTGACTCAACCGGTGACTTTGTGTGATGAGTTAGCATTGTAACAAAGAACAGATCATGTTGCCACATCAACCTTATGTGCGTGAAGGATCTTGCATGAAGGAGATTGTTCCTATCTACCTCAGGAATGTGCGAAGTCTGTAAACAGTGAAAACGCGTGATGGGTTATCAACTGCCATGAAAGTGGTGGAAAACGAACGATGGAGAATGTCTTGAGATTGGTTCAAGATTGTTGCATTTAATCCAATGTGCTCAACGGTCAGGATTAAACTGTTTGAATTTCTTAACCTAACAAGTCTAGGGTTTAGGGTTTATGCTACCGACCTATCTGTTTCCTATAAGGTCGATGTTGTGTTTCTTTCTGAGGTTGTTGGCAAAAGTTGTGTGTGTGTATCCAAGTGAAGGGATACGTGATTCTTGCTAGACCAGAAGAGAGAAGTGATACCTGTAGAGTGTAAGTGCAAAAGGTGAAGAGGAGCTAAAGTGGATCTGCATTGACATTGAGTGCTGTTACCAGATCATTGTAATACCTGTTCATCTCTAACCACTTCAATAGTTGGGAAATCCCTTAACAGGGTAGCTTTAACTGGCTTACTGTAAATCCTTTAACAGGGTGACTCAAAATCATTGAGTTCTTGAAATCCTCTAACAAGGTAACCTTTAACAGGGTTTAACCCTTAACTGGGTATTCTAGCTATCCCTTAACCGGGTGATCCCTAACAGGATCGGTTCCCGACAGAACCTATTGTATCAGTCTTTAACCGGACAAGGCTCCTAACAAAGCGAGCTTCTAAAGAGTTCAAAAACAGCTTGTGGGTATTCATCCCCACCGTGGTTTTTCCCAATTGGGTTTCCACGTGAAAAATATGTGTGTCATGTGTGGTGTTATTCATGTGATGGTTTAAGTGATTTGTGTCTGAAGGTAAATCATGTTGATCTATCTATTTATATATCTTTGATGATAGATTACCTGTTCATGCACTAGGGTGAAATGGAAATGAAGTATTAGATTGTATGAAAAGATAAGTGTCAACTGATTTATGCTTCTCTTAGTTATTCTGGGTTTTGCCGATTGTACTCTGTTTAAGACCGGTGTTACTATTTGTCTGCCAAAGCACAATGTCTGCTAACAAACCGGTTTAGGATTGTGTTTTTGTCTGTACTGATTCACCCCCCTCTCAGTACCAATTTGGTACTATCCGTTCATCATTGAGTTATCAGACACATATATAGAATGGTGTAGAAAAATAGAAAACACTCTTATTTTTTTTATTTTTTGGTGTAATGTTTATGATGGAGACATGAAACTTGCAACACCTATTAATATAAAAGAAAATAAGTATGGGATGAAAAAAATTCAAAAGCCTTGGCTTTGATATGGGCTTTTGTCATTGGAGATGTGTTTCAGCATATACAAGGGCATAAAATTGCTTGAGATGTCCTTTAAGCATTGTGAGATTTATATGATTTCCATTTTGAATTAGAGTTCATTGAATTATAGTTGATATTATTTAATCTTGAATTTAAGAGTGGTGATATCATGAGTTTGACTTCTAAAATTAGAGCTTTAGAAAAATATATAGATGTTGTTGGTGGCAAAGTTGATATCTATCTCATAGCCTTCATAAAGGCATTGATTTCAACACCTTCAACTTATGTGGTAGTGATAATGATGAACATGTGCTCTTTGTATTAGATTGTGTTTACTATAATTCAATAAATGTTTCATGGCATGATGCCTGGCTATTAGTTATTGGGTCACACAACATATGACATTTCAACATGATTATGTTAGAGAATTTCATGAAGATGTTTAAGGTCCAATCTATTGGGTAGTTAAATGAAGTCTCAAGCTTGTTAGAAAAGGAACCATTTGACTCAAATTGCCTAGCCTTCAAGATTTTATACTTCATGATGTCTTGTATCTTCCTCAATTGCAATGTGTAGTCAAATAAATCTGTCCATTTTAATTAAATGAATATTTTGTATTTAATTAATTAAAAACCCACTAGCCATCAGTTAATTAAATTAACATTTAATTAATTCATCTTCAAACATTCTCCTATTAATTAAATAAATTATTCAATTTATTTTAATTAATTCATTAAACCAAATTCACAATCAATTAAATGAATAAGTTCTATTTATTCAATTTAATCCTCTTTCCTATTTTAAATAAATTAAAGAAAACATTTATTTAAATCATTTATTCCCCCCACTTGCATTTTCCTACATCTCCCACTTGCCCTTCCTAAAATATTGTAGAACCTATGTTATCCTAGTCAATTAGCCTAATCCATCCCTTAATTATTGTCACATTCCTAAGCAACTTGGAGTCACTTCTCAAAGACTTCAAAGTCTTTGAAAAACATTAAATGCTTGGTGTGTTCAACAATCTAACCTCTAAAGTCTTCCAAACCACTTATGGCTCTTACATGACCATTTATGGTTAACCCCTAACTCAACCCTCATGTGACTCATGTGTCTCCTCAAGCATTTATTGCTTTGGCCATGGTTATCCCTTTTAACTTTGTACAAGAGTTTATCCATTGGATAAAAGGTTTTATTCTTTGAATAAAGAATTTATTCACTCAACCCAACCTTCACCTTAACTCCTAAGTTAACCTTCAGGTCATTTCAAGCATTTAATGCTTATTCCCTTTCCTCTCAACCTATCTCATATTGACACTTGTCATCCTGGGATTGGGTTGAAAGTCCTCACATGGATTGAATATCATTCAATCCCGACCCTTGTTGAGATTACTTAATCTCAACCATCCATTGCTCCATTTTTCCTATAAATAGAGCCCATTTCTTCATAATCCAGATCCTGAAAACTTATATGCATTTAATCTATAGTGAATTTTAGAGAGAGCATTTAGCATAAATCACATATATTGTCATTTTGGACTAAAATAAATCTTAGTTCATTTCATAATATATCTAATTAGTTTGTTTTACACTTGCATAGAATAGTTAATCATCTACGATCTTGAACCTCCATAAGCATCCATAGTGCAAAAAACTATTGAGAGCTACACTAATTTGGAACTTGGAGAGGAGAGGAACAAAGGAGAAAGAGCTAAGAGCATGTTAGAAGGAATTTGCAGATGCCTTGTGATATTTGTTTCCCTAGCTAAATACTTTAGCATGTTTTTAGTGTCTCTTTTGATATGCCTGCTTAGATTAGTTTTTGGTTGAATAACACTAACTTTGTTTCTTGTTGTTTTTTTGTGTTACACCACCACAGGCTTTAATCTAACACTTGTCCATTTCGCAAAGCATCATTTGGTGAACCTGTCGTGAATCCAACACCCAACAATATTTTTTTGTTACAAAAACTAACTTTTTTGACTGTTTCTCTTGACACACAGGTCGCGCTTTGGCGCTTTTGCTCGTGTTTTGGCGCTTTTGCTCGCGTTTTAGTGCTATTGAATTCATAATAGTGCCATTGTCTCAAATTTAGTGCTATTGTCCGTGATTTAGCGCTTTTGTCATTGTTTTAGCACACTTGTTCTAGCAATTAAATTTTTTAGTTTAGCGTGTTTGTCCATGTTTTAGTGCGTTTGTGTTAAGTAGCACTTTTGTTTTCACACAGAGTAGCGCTATTGTAACAGAACATTGTAAAAAAGGCCATGTAATCAAAAAATTAAATTTTCTTAGGCTTGTGGAAGCCCACCTTATGGTCGGATTTTACTAACTTTTTGCTTCATATGCAGGTTTTAAGCTAACCTTGTTTGTTACTTAAAAACTTTCATTTAGTGCTCTAAAACTCAACAAAAACACAAATTTCATTTCTTGCAAGTTAGGATCCATTTCGTTTTAGTGCTCTAAAACTCAACAAAAACACAAATTCCATTTCTTGCAAGTTAGGATCCATTTTGTTTTGGTGTTCTAAAACTCAACAAAAACACAAATTTCATTTCTTGCAAGTTAGGAACCACTTTATTTTGGTGCTCTAAAAAAAACACAAATTTGCTTTCATTGCAAGTTAGGGATACATTTTATTTTGGTGCTTAAAACAAAACAAGACAAATTTTCGTTCTTACATCAAACTTAAAAATCACAATCCACACTTCAATTTTTGTGCAAGTAAAAAGAACAATCAACTTGTTTCAATTTTGCAAAATGATTTTACTTCACACAAACGTGTTTTTCATTAAAGTTGACCAGGATTCCAAAATTCTAGTTTACTCAAACATATTGCCTTTGAAGTTAAAAAGAGCATCATGGTTGTTTGAACAACATCTCCATTTAGATAGAAAATCATTGCAATGATAATTTAAAAAGAACAAGTGTATTTTGTGTTTGGCACACTTGTGCAAAAGAGTTGGTCGAGTGGTCATACTTCGAACACACACTATCCTCTCCCTTGGCTTTCGTGGTCCTAGGTGCAAGAGAAAAGTGTTAGTAACACTCAAGTTTTATCTTTTTAAGAGAGGCCTGCCAAGAGACACATCACTCTTGGGAACGACCTCGCGTGGTAAATCCTTCAAGCCGCTATAGAAATCAGGTGAGAGCGAAAGTTGTAGCCTTAGGTATAGCTATTCCTATAGTGTAACTTGCCGAAAGGATAAATGGGCTCCACCACAAGTTACAAGGCTCTTAAGTGAGTCACTGCAGAATGAACTTATGTCCAAAAACATCAAAAATTACTAAACACCTTTAAGTAGAAGCCCACCCATTCTATTGATTGAGGATATTTGTGATAAATTCAGTGCAAGAGCATAGATGGTTTTGCTCCCAAGATACTCACCATACATATTTCCTTGAGTAGAAACATAGCTTTTTGAAAAGTCACTTATGACTTGATGAAAGTGATGACTTCCCCATCATAGGGATCATCTATCTGTTATACTTGTGCAAGACTTAGTATATCACATCCTTACCTACCACGGTGGGATTCATAAGGTATGTAGTACCAAAGTCGAAGAAATATCAAGATGTGGGCTAAAATTATCACAACTGGCCATTTGACCTTAGGGATAAAGAGTGTTTGAAGTGTTTTCATTTTAGTAAAAGACCAAGTGCAAATTGAGTCGACTTCAGGCTTTGGAAAAACACCTAAAATACATTTGAAGGAAAGGGTCATAAAAAGTTCAAAGGATTGGGTTGATCTAGACCCACACCTATTTGTGTCTTTTGAGGCAACATTCTTGTGTTTGTGTGCTTGCTTTGTTTTCTTGTCAAAAAAACATCATAAACCCAAAATCAAAACAAGTATTCATCCAACACAAAATTTTTCAAAAAGATCTAACACAAAGAGCAACAACAAAAAAAAGTATCAAACTATATGACCATTCTTCACTCTTGAGAAAGAATAATCTTCATCAAAACATCAACTTGAAGAAAAGACCATTAAGCTCAAAAGCTCTTATGAAAAGGAGGAAATTATTCTATCTTAATAGACAAATATTTGTCTCTCATAGAACCTTTCTACATTGCATGCGTCTTTACCTTCAAGGGAAATCAAACGAATTTGATCAAGAGTCATTGAACCATAGAACTTTTATGCAATATCGCGCTTTGAGTTATCACAAGAACAAAGGAGGCAAGATCAATCCTGACTTCTTTCCAAATATTTGCATCACATATAATGTAGCTCGAGAAGAACCACCAACTCCCGAAAGAGAAGAAGAAGAATTTGTCCCATAT
Organism: Cryptomeria japonica; assembly: GCF_030272615.1. Classification (NCBI taxonomy): domain Eukaryota; kingdom Viridiplantae; phylum Streptophyta; class Pinopsida; order Cupressales; family Cupressaceae; genus Cryptomeria; species Cryptomeria japonica. Next base: position 668,545,603 of record NC_081410.1, on the reverse strand, counting down.
GTGACACAAAGCTTTTATTGAAGTTAACATTTCATCCATTACCACATTCACAACATTACTCCATTCCAACTCTCAAAACATCAAAAGGTTTTTGTTCTAAGTTCTATTTCGATATTGATTGAATCAAACACAAACAAATCACTTTTAGATTGTCTCTACATCTAGGATAAACTCATCCTAAGAGACATTTCTACGTAGGTTAAAACTAGTCTATGAGTGAATCCTCTCATTACTAGGTAGTTGAGTCTGTAACACATCTCAAATCTCTCTAAACCTTATCACATCAAACTTTGTCAATCAAACACAACAAGGAATTCAAGAAAGAAACTTTGGTAGCATCTACCTTTAGTGCTAGAGATCCATATGCGAAACACTTTACCAAACATCAATCTTTCATTCCATCACCAACTCATCATCATTTTCATCAAACTTCAACAAAAACTTGTAAACAAAATGGCTCATACCAGATCAAGATCTAGACAACAAGAAATTGAAGAGGAAGAGGAAGAAAATATCAATTAGTTCCAAGAAGCCCTTGGAGGAAATGTAAATGATAAAAATCCAGGCACTCCTACTCTTGCAGCAATAGAAAGGGCACAACACAACCCTCTCTTCAATAGAATTTTTGATGAGATACTCAATAGTAATGTTGATGCTCACATTTTAAGACTTGCTCAAGAAGAAGCTAAACTATCCTCTGACTTTGATATTGCACAACTAAGACAAGCATTAGAATGCCAAAGTCGTAATGAGGATGAAAGAGGTCGAGAACACATTAGATACAACTTTCATCAAGGTAATCCCCCACCTCCTCCTTCGAATGACATAGAAATGCTGGGACAACAAGTTGAGAATCTCACCCAACAACTTCATAGTGGTGTAAAAACCAATCAATTTTCACTCAATGACATTTGTCCCTATCCCTTTGATAGGAACCTTCATATGCCACCTTTTCCATGAGGGTTCAAAACACCCAAGTTTGAAAAATATAGAGGAAAAGGAGATCCTCATGATCATGTTTGAGAATTCCATTCAACTTGCCTCGAAGTGGCATACGAGGATATGTACCTAATGCACCTTTTCCCCCAAAGCTTGGGAGGAACAACCACATCATGGTTTTCCCAATTACCAGGTGGCATTAGGACATTTGAAGAACTCATCTAGAAATTATTGGCACATTACTCGCACAACATTGAACGAGATATCACAATGGCTGATCTATGTAAAACTAAACAAAAACCAGGTGAACTATTTTCAGTCTTTCTACAATGATTGCATCAAATTTCTAGCAGACATTCTCTTTAGTTACCTGAACAAGAACTAGTGGAAATATTTATTTCCAACTTAAACGAAGAAATGGAATTTCACTTAGATGTGAAAGACATAGATTCTTTCAATGACATGATCACAAAAGACTTGAAATGTGAGTGGGCTCTCATCAAGAAAGGACTTATCAAAATCTACAATGAACCAAAGGATGGCCCTCGTCCACGCTTCAATAGTGACAAGCCTAACTTTTGGAACAAAAACAAAAATATCGTCAACGAAGGGGTTGTGGAGGCAAGAACTATCAAAAGTGCACAACCCGTGGTTTGATTTGCAGGACAGAACCCCCCACCCAAGAATAACACAGTTGCTCCTCCAAGTCAAGGACACAATACATCTCAAGAGGAACCCAGACAATGTCAACAAAATTTTAAACCAAAACGAACATACACTCCCTTAGGGGAACCCATCGAAATAGTGTTACATCAGTTGGTTTCTCAAAATTTGGTGACCTTACCCAAAACATCAAATTATGAACCTCAAGTCAAACCTTCATGGTGGAGGGATACAGAATATTGAGATTTCCATCAAGGGAAAGGACATAAGATAAGCAATTGTCACAGATTGAAAGATCTTATTCAGGATCTTATTGACCGAGGTGAAATCAAAATCGAAGGACATGACCCAAAGACAACAAATAATGATCATCTCATGTTTAAAAATCCACTTCCATCACATGATCAAAGGGGTCCTTCCACTTCAGGGAGAAACACAGATACTACCGATTATATGCAAGCCTCGTATAATTACACTGTGAATCACCTATATGATGCTAGTGAACGGATTGCAACTGTAACCATCAAAAATCCCAGCTCCACGTGTAATGTTGTTACACATTGTGGCAAGATTACCATAAAAGCAGCTCCACAAGGCATCCCATCTATCCCAAAGCAATATAGCCTTGTGGAACAATTAGAGAAAACACCCGCATTGATATCTATCTTAGAGCTATTGCACCTATCTCCATCCCATAAAACAATCTTGGATCAAGCTCTCCAAGAGGCATCAGTCCCTGCAAACCTTAATACAGATTAGTTCCAAGCCATGGTTGGAAATCTAAGGTCATCACCTTGTCTCACTTTCTCTGAAAGTGACAACTCCTTCCAACAACCTCACAATGCCTCACTACACATTGAACGGTTTATCAACCAACATAGGATCAAGCAAGTCTTGATTGATAATGGAGCAGGCTTGAATATTTGTACACTACAATTGGTCACAACATTGGGATATGCTATTGAATGAGTGGATCCTTGCAAGAAGATCACAATCAAAGCCTATAATGATGCAGAGCATTCATCCAAAGGAGCTGTGGTGCTACCAATCCGAGTGGGCCCTGTGGTGAAACACATCATCTATCAAGTTCTGGACCTTCCTCTGCCATACAATTTATTGTTAAGAAGACATTCGATACACGCCATGCAAGCTGTCCCATCCACCTACCATCAATTTATCAAGTTCCCGCATAATGGTGTAGAAATCACAATCCTGGGCGATGCAAACCCCTTTGCATATTTTCATAATATCAGTCATCAACCATATATTACCATTCCAAACAATAGAGAAGCCATCTCCTCCACATCATACGTAAGTCCAACCTCTCTTTCCAGTTCAAATACTACTATACCCAAGCAAGAGAAGCTCAAGATGAAGATAGCAGAGGAAGGTCCTGGGGAATACAATCTCAGCCAACTCTTTTGTGTTGGACAAATGCCCACTTCTCCTAGAACACATGGTAAACCTTAACGGTTACTTCAAATGCCACTGGACAAGCCAACATGTACTTTAATGCCATTCATCCTTTGAAAGAGTCAAGAAGAAGAGACCAGAGATGAGGACTCAGCAGAATGGATCTATAAAGATCCCATCACCATCGATATTTCACAAGCTAAGCTTCCCACAGATCAGTATGGCAAAGGCCTTCTCATTATGCAAAGAATGGGTTATGATGGTCAGAGTGCTCTAGGACCTTGCAAGCAAGGACAACATGAACCACTGTAGCCGAAATTAAAGCCCAACGATAACGCTGGCCTAGGCTTTCAAAAGGAAAACCCAATCAACCTCTATATCAGCCTATTACAAAGAGGTCACTTTTGATTATAAAAGCAACATCAAACACCATGGCAACTGCCCCATCGAGGCTAAAAATCCCAGCAAAACCATCCACAACACCAATCATCCCACCAAACAAACCAGTAACCCCATCAGCAACAACAATAACATCAATAGCACCATTAGTAGTAGCAACTGTATCAGAACCCACAACAGTATCGACAACACTGACAATTCCACCAGAAGTAGCAAAGTCACCACTACCTATGCTCCATGTATTGGATTCGTTGATCCCCATAATCCTTCCTGCAGCACCGATCATTTCATCTACAATGGTACATCAGCCAATCACACCTGCAATGTTTAACTCAAAAGATATCCCAGTATGGTACAGTAACTGGCTACTGGAAAGTGACTCAGAGACTGACTCACATGAATGGGAATTTGATTCCATACAACTTAACACTTCGGATGAGGAAGACACATCACCACCTCCACCTCACAAAGACATCCCTATTTATGGAGAAGCACAGATAAAGACCTCTTGGGTTCCTGAGTTGGAAACATCTTCCACAAACCCTACGTCACATCCTATGCTTGATTCTGACAGGGAGAGTACCATCAATGACCTTCACCACAACGACTTCACCCTCGCTGACACATCTAACAAACTTAACCTAATCGATGAGGTAATGCCCATTATCCATCCTGAACTCATCGAATGGAACCAACCTAATCCCCCATGTCTTGACCATTTCCAAAATGATGAGGTGATCATTGACTTTTTGGAACTATGGGATAACATACCAAGTGGGGATCACAAAGCTGGATTCGCCATAGAACTTAACAGCGCAACATACTTTGGGGTGGATGCCAAACCTTTCAGCCACAAAAATATAACAATAAAACATGGATCTTCCAGTGAAAACCACACTGTGGCACTGTTTGATCCCACAAAAGTAAAAAGAAAGAGCGTATCCAATGGTGAAAACCTCTCTAAGGTGCCTGAGTATGAAAGGTTTGACATTCTTCCTTCTAGTACAGATCAAGAACGATTAATAATTCTCATCGAAGAGACAAAAGAATACAACATGGGGACTCCTGAAACTCCTCACCACATACATCTGGCATCTCTTTTAACTCCAGAAGAACAACCTAAGTTTGTAGAGTTCTTCCAGAAGCGTTAGATCAACTTTGCATGGTCATATGCAGACATGCCTGGCTTGATCCTGATTTAGTCATGCATCACCTCACCGTAGCAGAAGGAGCCAAACCTGTCAAGTAGAAACTTCGCAAGATGCATCCTCAGATTGTGGTATTAGTCAAAGCAGAACTCAAGAAACTCCTAGATGTTGGTTTTATTAGACCAATTGATTATGCAGATTGGATATTCAATATTGTGCCTATCGACAAACCAAATGGGGGCATCCGTATCTATACTGACTTCAGAGATCTGAACAAGGCATGTCCTAAAGATGACTTCCCCCTACCAAACATTGACATAATAGTGGACCTAACAGTAAGACATGCCATGCTTTCACTCATGGATGGCTTTTCAGGATACAATCAGATAAAGATCACACCAGATGATCAACATAAGATGACCTTCACATGTCCATGGGGAACATACTGTTGGAATGTAATGCCTTTTGGTCTAAAGAATGTAGGAGTGACCTATCAACGAGCAATGACCACCATCTTCCATGACATGATGCATACCATAATGGAAGATTATGTTGATGACTTACTCGCAAAATCACTCACAAGAGAAGGTCATTTGGAAATATTAGAGAAAATCTTTGACAGACTAGAACAATATCATATTCGACTCAACCCAAAGAAATGTGTCTTTGGAGTAACCTCAGGGAAGCTTCTAGGATACATTGTCTCCAGCAAAGGTATTGAGGTCAATCCTGCAAAGGTCAAAGAAATCATGGACATGCCACCTCCAAAGAACATCAGTCAGCTAAGGACATTACAAGGGGAGCTACAATCAATCCGAAGATTCATTGCACAACTCGCAGATAAATATCACCCATTTACACACTTATTACACAAGAACATCCGCTTCCAGTGGGATACTAGATGCCAGCAAGCATTCCAGATGTTTAAAGATTATCTCATAAATACGCCATTGTTGATCCCACCAGATCCAAGTAGGCCTTTGTTACTCTATATATTAGCAACAAGTACAACATTGGGTGTACTATTGGCACAACATAATGTAGAAGGGAAAGAGTGTGCTGTTTACTACATCTCTTGCACACTAGTTGGCTATGAACTCAATTACACACCTATTGAGCGAGCTTGCCTAGAAGTAATCCTGGCAGCCACTAAACTAAGGCACTATCTGTTGACACATAAAGTACAGCTAATTGCAAAGATTGATCCACTCGAATACTTACTTAGCAAAGCAGCATTGATAGGCCACTTGGCCAAATGGGTGGATGATTCTAAGTGAATTTGACATCGAGTATGTAGACCGAAAAGCTATTAAGGGTCAAGTCATTGCAGATCAGTTGGTCGATGCACCACTCATAGGTGATCATCCTCTCATTTCCAATTTTTTAGATGAAGAGATATTCATGATCACAACATCACAACCATGGAAATTATACTTTGATGGTTCATACACTAGGCATGGCTCGGGGGCAGGCATTCTGTTTATCACACCTCAAGGTGACAGCATCCTGAAGTCTTACAGGCTCACATTTCCATGTACAAACAACATAGTTGAATATGAGGCCTTGATCACAGGACTCAGGATAGCCATACAATGGAAGTTACAAGAACTACAAGTATATGGCGACTCCCAACTGGTCATTCGACAAGTAGCATATGAATATCAGACCAAGGATGATAAACTCATGCCGTACAAACAAATGGCGGACAAATTAAAAACATCATTCATTACTATCACCTTTGAGTAGACACACAAAGATCAGAATCGAGCTGCTGACACTATGGCTACCATTGTATCTCTCCTAGATCTTCCACAAAATTCAACACGCTACGGGTTCTTGGTCGAACAGCTTTGGATTCCTGCTTATGATATCCCTGAATTTGAGATGATATGTCACCTTATCGGTTCTGAATCCCCATGGTATGGTGAGTTCTACACTTATCTCCACGATCACACACTTCCTCCTAACCAATTGAATAACCAACGTAAAACCTTCATTCACCAAACCGCTCGATATACCATTATTGCTGAAACCCTATATTGATGCAGTCTTGATGGTACTCTCCTTTGATGTCTAGAATAAGATGAGATAACAAAGGCCTTGGAAGAGGTGCATGAAGAAATTTGTGGAACTCATGCAAGCGGTCTGTGACTAGCCAATAAACTCCTGCGCACTAGATACTATTGGTCACCAATGGAAAAAGACTCCTACTATTTTGTCAGAAAGTGCAAGAAATGCCAAGTTCATGGAGACCTGATACATGCACCAGCACAGGAATTGCAACCAATCACAACACCATGGCCTTTTTGTCAATGGGGACTTGACCATGTGGGTAAAATCCATCCATCTTCATCCAATGACCACAAATTCATTATAACCGCCACCAAATACTTCACAAAGTGGATCAAAGCTGTTCCACTTACCCAAGTCATTGACAAACAGATCGCCTCATTCATCCTTAATTACATCATCTTCCGGTATGGTGTACCCATGTCCATCATCATAAATAATGGACTTCTATTCAAGAATCAGGATGTTCGTGAGCTTTGTGAGAAGTTTCACATCTAACACCACTTTTCCACTCCCTATTACCCACAAGGAAATGGTCAGGCCGAAGCATCAAACAAGAACATAGTAAGAATCCTCAAGAAGATAGTCAATGATGCCGGTCGTGATTGGCACATTCAATTGAATCCAGCACTATGGGCATACCACACTAGCATTCAAACCCCTACAAGAGCAACTCCCTACTCACTGGTCTATGGAGAAGAAGCTATCTTACCTATCAAAGTTGAAATACCATCACTACGGGTTTCCTTGCATAATCTCATTGATGATGAAGCATACAGAGTATCACATCTCCAAGACTTAGAGCTACTTGATGAGAAGCGACAAGCTACATATAATCACCTCAAGGCCTATTAGCAGCGCATGAGAAGAAGCTATAATCATTGGGTTAGACCTCGTACATTCAAGGTAGGTAATCTTGTCCTTAGAGAAAATCCTTGTAACCAACCCAACCAAGAACATTAGGGAAATTTTGAGTCAAATTGGTTGGGTCCATATGTTATCACTACTGTATTTGGGTCTAGGGCATATCAGTTGGCTACTTCAGAAGGAGAACCACTAGCAGATTCGATCAACAACATGCACCTCAAACAGTTTTATACATAAGCTACATAGAGCATCAGGCTCCCATACATACCGACAAAACACCAAAAACATTTAGATAAATGACCTAAAGAAAATACAAAAACATCAAAATAGTAAAGAAAAATCATGCATCCAAACGGTGAACAACCACTCCGGTGGCACCTTGGGTAAGTGCAATGTTGAAACTTGGAAAACAGGTGCCACTCATAAAGGCTATGGCTCCATTATCTTTCAGACTTGTTGCGATCACATTCATTGCATCCACTCATCCATCCGTCCAAACCATGGCTGGTTATTGATCTGCAATTAAGGATAGTACTTCATGTGTCTTGCATCCTTCTTTTTTAGAGTCATGCCTAAGACTGGGGGCAATACCCTTAACATATTTGATGGAAGTGGATTCTGCATTACTTGTGATTCATTGATTCTTCATTCAAAACTATCTCATAAAATCCAAAAACATTGGAAAAACTATCTCACAAAAATCCAAAAACATTCAAAATTATCTCACAAAATCCAGAAATATTATTAAACATAAAAAATCAACCAAAAACATGGCCACACCCTGTACATACGTTTTTCAAAGTAGATACCAAGAAAACATTGTGAAATACTCCAATGATGACCACTTATCACATCGACCAAACAATCAACATCAAACATGCAAACTGTCTTAAACAAGGATGCATCCTTCCTTACCAAAACAAAGACAAAATGACATTTTCTTTGACAAGAAAATTTTGTTTAAGTTATCAAATACTTGGTTGATTTGTAGGTTATTCATTCGTTTATTTATTCATATCAGGTTCCTACAACATTGTTTGTGTATCTTCTATGAATTATTCTGATGAAGTACTGGGGCATGTAATAATGGTGTCTACGTGGGAAGTTCACTAAGCTACGTGATCATAGGCAAAATACAGTCATAGATCACTACGGCTTGCTAACTACAGCGTATACCTCGACCATATGAGCATGAACCATTATCGAGGGTCCATATTCTTTATTCATTATATATGCTATTTGGTTATAGGTACTGTAGTCACATAAATTTGTCCACTTAATTAAATGAATACTTAGTATTTATTTGATTATTTAACCATCAATTAATAATTAATTAAATTAATATTTAATTAATTCATCTTAACCCTATTCTCCTATTAATTAAATAAATTATTCAATTTATTTGATTTAATTCACTTAACCAAATTTAGACCATTAATTAAATAAATAAATCATATTTATTTAATTAAATCTTCTCTCACATTTAAATAAATTAATATTTATTTAAAACCCCCAAAATCCCACCTCTCACATTTAAATAAATAAATCATTTATTTAAATCACCTTTATCCTCCACCCACTTGCATTTTCCTACAAATGCAAGTTGCACAATTATTTTAAATAAATAATTTATTTAAATCACCTTTATCCTCCACCCACTTGTATTTTCCTACAAAAACAAGTTGCACAATTATTTTAAATAAATAATTTATTTAAATCACCTTTATCCTCCACCCACTTGTATTTTCCTACAAAAGCAAGTTGCACAACTATTTTAAATAAATTATTTATTTAAAATCCTATTTATCCTCACCCACTTGAAACCTTTAATGGTTTCCCTTAAAGTAGTCAAACTTGATGGCTTTAAAGTCTTCAAACTTGATGGCTTCCTTCTATAGTCTTCTTAAGACTTTAATGGTTTTCCTTAAAGTCTTCAAGCCTTTAATGGTTTCCCTCAAAGTCTTCAAGCATTTTAAATGCTTTATCTTCATTTTTCTCATTTAAATAAATTAATATTTATTTGAATATTTATCCAAATGCAAATTACACCATTTAATTGAAATAAATGATTTTATTTTAATTGAAAATACCAAAATTTCTCCCACTTGCATTTTCCTACAAAATCCACTTGTATGCCTAAACCCCTTCTAGATTCTTCTAAACCCTTCCTAATTAGCCTAAATCCATCCCTTAAATATTGTCACATTCCTAAGCAAATTGGAGTCACTTCTCAAAGACTCCAAAGTCTTTGAAAAGCAATTAATGCTTTGTGTGTTCAACAAATTAACCCTCAAAGTCTTGGATAACCTTTGAAAGCTTCCAACCTTCAACCACTAAATGGCTCAAAGTCTTTGATAACCATTGAAGGCTTTCAACCTTCAACCACTTAATCCCCAAAGTCTCCAATAACCATTAATGGTTACCTCAAACCCTCCCACATGGTTAAAACATTTGTTTTGACTCAACCTCTACCCAACCCAAAGGTCTCATCAAGCCTTTAATGCTTTGACCATGATTATCTCTTAATCATTTGCACAAAGGTTTATCCTTGGATTAACTCTTAATCCAATGGGTAATCTTAATTTAGACTTGACCCTTACCTTCTAGATAACCATGAGGTCTTCTCAGGCCTTTAATGCCTCCAACCTCTTCTCTCAACCCAATCTTATGCTGACACTTGTCACCATTTTATTGGTGCCAATTGTGCACATGGATCCCCAAATTTCAAACTTGGCCCTTGATTAAACCATTCAATCTTAACCTTTCATTTCCCCATTTCTTCTATAAATAGAACCCTTCTCCTCAAGCAAAAGAGAAGCATTTTAGAGTATTGTTGTTATACTGGCATTAGCATAGAGCTTTTTCATAGCATCACTATCTACTCTAGCATAGTATTTGCTTATCATATTCAACCATCTTGAATCTCCATATGGCATCCATGGCTAGTGCTAAAAGCTGAGAGCTACACTCATTTGGGACTTGGAGAGGAGAGGAACAAGGGAGGAGCAACTATTTTTTAACCAATAACATGACATCATTTGGTGAACCCGACGTGAATCCAAACACCAAAAAGATCATTTTTTTTTTAACCAATAACATGTTTGAATGTTGAAAATGTCACACAGGTTGCGATTTTGACACTGTTTTGGTGCGTTTGGCATTATTTTGGCGCTATTCCCCCTGTTTCAGTGCTTTTCCCTTCTCTGTCTTTCCCTTTCTTTTAATACGTTTGTGTTAAATAGTGCCTCTGTTCAAACGCAGACTAGCGCTATTGTAACAAAACGTTGTACAAATCACCTTGTAACCAAAAAAAAAATAAAATAAATTTAGGCTTGTAGAAGCCCACCAAATAGGCAGATTTTACTAACTATTTTTCTCTTTTGTGCAGATTTAAATTAGATTAAAGAGTAGATTTATATTTTTTACTAACTTGTTTTTGAAGTTGGTTTTAAAAATGAATTCACTTTTTATTTTGGTTTAAAATTAACTTCACATTTCAAATTTGGGCTTTTGAAAAAGAATCACACATTTGTTTGGGGCTCTTAAAAAGAATTTCATTGTTCAAAGGTAAAAAGAACCACAAACTTATACAAAAACAACTTTATTTTTTTTTTAGTTAGGAAACAAACTTCATTTTGGTGCTTAAAATCAACAAGGCAAATTTTATTTCTTGCATCAAGATAAAACTCACAATCCACACTTCCATTTTTGGTGCAAATAAAATTCACAATCAACTTGTCTCATTTTTAAAGCAATCTTACTTCATGCAAACGTGTTTTTCATTAAGTTGACCAGGATTTTCAAATTCTAGTTTACTCAAACAATTGCCTTTGAAAATTAAAAAGAACACCATGATTGTTGGAGCAACATCTCCAAATAGTTAGATCACATTGCAATGATAGATTAAAAAGAACAGGTGTTTTTCGTGCTTGGCACACTTGTGCAAAGAGTTGGTCGAGTGGTCCTACTTCTAACACACACTATCCTCTCCCTTGGCTTTCGTGGTCCTAGGTGCAAGAGAAAAGTGTTAGTAACACTCACATTTTATCTTTTTAAGAGAGGCCTGCCAAGGGATCGATACTCTTGGGAACGACCTCGAGCGGTAAATCCTTCAAGCCGCTATAGAAATCAGGTGAGAGCGAAAGCTGTAGCCTTGGGTATAGCTGTTCCTACAGTGTAACTGGCCGAAAGGACAAATGGGCCCCACCACCAGTTACAAGGCTCTTAAGTGAGTCACTGCAGAATGAACTTATGTCCAAAGCCATCGAACATGACTAAACACCTTTAAGTAGTAGCCCACCTGTTCTATTGATTGAGGATATTTGAGGTATAATTTAGTGCAAGAGCATAGATGGTTTTGCTCCCAAGATACTCACCATACATATTTCCTTGAGTAGAAACATAGCTTTTTGAAAAGTCACTTGTGGCTTGATAAAAGTGGTGACTCCCCCATCATAGGGATCATCTATTTGTTATGCTCGTGCAAGACTTAGTATATCACATCCTTACCTGCCATGGCGGGATTCATAAGGTATGTAGTACCAAAGTCGAAGAAATATCAAGATGTGGGCTAAATTTATCACAACTGGCCATTTGACCTTAGGGATAAAAAGTGTTTGAAGTGTGTTCGTTTTACAGACCTAGTGCGAATTGAGCCGACTTCAGGCTTTGGAAATACACTTTAAAATAAATCTAAAGGAAGGGTCATATACAAGTCCAAAGATTGGGTTGATCTAGACCCATACTCCTTTGTGCCTTTGGGGGCTACAATTTTGTGTTTGTGTGCTTGCTTTGTTTTCTTGTCAAAGAAAAATCAGCAAATCACTCCCAAAAACAAAGTATTCATCCAACATCTGTCAACACAACCAAAAATACCAAAAACAAAGTGCAAACAAACAAAGAGTCAAAAATTTATGACCATTCTTCACATCTTGCGAAAGAAGAAGTGTCATCAGAGTATCACCTTGAAAAGGAGACCACTAAGCTCAAAGGCTTTAATCAAAAGGAGGAAATTCTTCTATATCAATCGACAAATCTTTGTCTCCCATAGAATCTTTCTACATCGCATGCGTCTATACCTTCAAGGTAAAACAAACGAGTTTGATTCAGAATCATTGAACCACAGAGCTTTTATGCAATATAGAGCTCTGAGTTATCACAAAAATCAAGGAGGAAAGATTAATCCCAATTTCTTCCCAAACATCTGTATCACCTACTACAACACAGCTCGAGAAGTGCCACCAACGTCTGAAAGGGAAGAAGAAGAGTTTGTCCCATTTGTGACACAAAGTTTTTATTGAAAGTTGAAAACATTTTCATCCATCATCCCACTCATACATCATCACTTCATCATCAATCCATCCCAACTCTCAAAACATTAAGAGGTTCTTGTCCCAAGATTCCTTTTTAGATATTGCTTGAAATCAAACACATCACATCACTTTTAGATTGTTTCTACATCTAGGATAAGCTCATCCTAAGAGACACATCTACGCAGGTTAAAACTAGTTCATGAGTGAATCCTCTCATTGCTAGGTAGTCAAAATCTGTAACACATCTTAGATTTCTCTACACCTTATCACATCCAAACTTATCAAACAAACAAGCAATTCAAAGAAAGGAATTTCGGTTACATCTACCTTAAAAGTGCTAGAGATCCCCATACAACACAAATCACCAATCATCAATCTTTCATCACCAACTCATCATCATCTTCAATCAACTTCAAAACAAACTTGCAAACAAAATGGCTCAAACCCGATCACGATCAAGGCAGCGAGAAATAGAAATTGAGGAAGAAGAGGACAACCTCAATGAATTTCAAGAAGCACTTGGAGGAACTGGGAATGATGAAAACCCAGGTACACCCACTCCTTCAACAATCGAAAGGGTTCAGCATAACCCTCATTTTAATAGATTATTTGATGAAATACTAAGGAGCAACGCAGATGCTCACTTCTTAAGACTTGCTCAAGAAGGAGCCAAACTCCCCTCAGACTTTGATCTTGCCCAATTAAGACAAGCATCAGAAAGACAAAGTCGCCATGAGGAGGAAAGAGGTAGAAATCACATCAGATATAACATCCCTCGAGGTAACCCACCACCTCCTCCTCCAAATGAAATGGAGATGTTGCGGCAACAAGTCGAGAATCTCGCCCAACAACTTCATAGTGGTGTTAGGACCAATCAATTCTCACTTAACGACATCTGTCCCTATCCGTTTGATAGGAATCTTTATATGCCACCCTTTCCACGCGGGTTCGAAACACCAAAATTCAAAAAATATAGAGGAAAGGGAGATCCCCGTGATCATGTCCGAGAATTTCATTCCGCTTGTCTCGAAGTCGCTTATGAGGACACATACCTAATGCGCCTTTTTCCCCAAAGCTTGGGAGGAACAACCACATCATGGTTTTCCCGACTACCAGGTGGCATAAGAACATTTGAGGAACTCATCCAGAAGTTCCTATCTCATTACTCTTATAATATTGAACGCGACATCACCATGGCTGATCTATGTAACACCAAACAAAAACCAGGTGAATTATTCTCAGTATTCCTGCAACGATGGCGCCAAATGTCTAGCAGACGTTCTCTTCAGTTACCTGAACGAGAACTAGTGGAAATTTTCATTTCCAACTTAAACGAAGAAATGGAATTTCACCTGGATGTCAAAGACACAGATTCTTTTAACGATATGATCACCAAAGGTATAAAATGTGAAAGGGCACTCATCAAAAAAGGACTCATCAAAATCTTTAATGAACCCAAAGATGGTCCTCGCCCGCGCTTCAATAGCGATAAACCGAACTTCTGGAACAAGAATAAGAATATCGTTAACGATGGAGTTGTGGATGCTCGGACTGTCCAAAATGCACAACCTGTGGTTCGGTTTGCAGGACAAAATCCTCCACCTCAAAATAACACAAATGTTCCTCTTAATCAAGGTCGCATCACATCTCATGATGAACCAAGACCTCGTCCACAAAAACAAAAACGCACATACACTCCCTTAGGGGAACCCATTGAAACAGTGTTGCGACAACTCCTCTCTCAAAATTTGGTCACTCTACCTAAGCTATCAAACTATGAGCCTCAAGTCAAACCAGCATGGTGGAAAGATACTGAACACTGTGAGTTCCATCAAGGAAGAGGACACAAGACAAGTAATTGTCACCGATTGAAAGATCTCATTCAGGATCTTATTGACCGAGGAGAAATTGAAATTGAAGGGCATGACCCAAAAACAACCAATAATGATCATCAGATGTTCAAGAATCCACTTCCATCGCAAGATCAAAGGGGTCCTTCGACGTCCAGTCGAGGTCCTGATACCACTGATTATACGCAAGCTGCGTATAATTACACTGTAAATCACCTGTATGATGCCAGTGAACAAATTGCAACCATAACCTTCAAAAATCCCACCTCAAATTGCAATGTTGTTACACGTCGTGGCAAGGTCACCATAAAGGCAGCTCCACAAGGCACCACCTCCATCCCAAAGTAGTACAATCTTATGGAACAATTAGACAAAACCCCTGCGCTTATATCCATCTTGGAGCTTTTGCGTCTGTCACCCTCTCATAAAACAATCTTGGATCAAGCACTCCAAGAGGCGTCAGTCCCTGCAAACCTGAACACGGACCAATTTCAAGCCATGGTTGGAAGTCTAAAGTCATCACCTTGTCTCACTTTTTCCGAAAGTGATAACTCTTCCTTCCAGCAACCTCATAACGCCTCACTCCACATTGAAGGCTTTGTCAACCAACACAAGATCAAGCGAGTCTTGATTGATAATGGAGCAGGCCTAAACATTTGCACACTACAGTTGGTCACAGCATTGGGATATGCAATAGAATCAGTGGATCCTCACAAGAAGATCACCATCAAGGCCTATGATGATGCAGAGCGTTCATCCAAAGGAGCTGTGGTACTACCAATCCGAGTGGGCCCTGTGGTAAAACACATAATTTGTCAGGTTCTGGACCTTCCTCTGCCATATAATCTATTATTAGGGAGACCTTGGATACATGCCATGCAAGCTGTTCCATCTACCTACCATCAATGTATCAAGTTCCCACATAATGGTGCAGAGATCACAATCCTGGGCGATGCAAATCCCTTTGCATTTTGCCATAATATCAGCCATCAACCAGAAATTACTGTTCCTAATAATAGGGAAGCCATTTCCTCCACATCATATGTAAATCCCGCCTCTCTTGCTAGTTCAAACACCCCTATACCCAAGCAAGAAAAGCTTAAGATGAAAATCGCAGAGGAAGGTCCTGGAGAATACAACTTGAGTCAGCTCTTTTGTGTGGGACAAATGCCCACTTCTCCTAGAACACATGGTAAACCACAGCAGTTGCTCCAGCAACCACTAATCACGCCTCCATGTGCCTTAACGCCTTTCATTCTTGGAAAGAGTCAAGAGGAAGAGACACAAGATGAGGACCTGGCGGACTGGATCTATAAAGATCCCATCACCACTGACAAACCGCAAGTTACACTTCCTACGGAACAATATGGCAAAGGCCTCCTCATTATGCAAAGAATGGGATATGATGGTCAGAGTGCTTTGGGATCCTACCAACAAGGACGACACGAACCTCTACTACCAAAATTCAAGCCCAAAGGTAATACAGGCCTAGGCTTTGAAAAAGAGATCCTTCCTAAACTCAGATTTAAAGGAAAACCTAGCAAACCATTTTGCCCACCTACTGTAAAGAGGACACCTTTCATAATCAAAGCACCATCAAGCAATATTGTCACTGCCCCATCGAGGCTCACAAACCCACCGCAACCGTCATCAGTGCCAAAAATCCCACCAATCGAACTAGTAATCCCATCCACAGCAGTCATCACATCAATAAAATCATTCGCAGCCACAACTATATTGGAACCCGTAGCAGCATCTATGGCACCAGCCGTTCCAATAGAAGCCACTAAATCAACACTGTCGATACTTCCAGTGACAAAACCTTTAAACCCCATCACAGTTCCTGCAGCACCGATCACTACAAAGATACATAAACCAGTTACACCTGCAGTATTCAACTCCAGCGACATCCCAGTATGGTATAGCAATCGGATGCTGGAAAGTGATTCAGAGACTGACTCACATGAGTGGGAATTTGATTCTGTACAGCTTAACACTTCAGATGAGGAAGACACATCACCACCTCCGCCACGCAAAGACATTCCTATTTACGGAGAAGCACAGATAAAGACCACTTGGGTACCTAAGCTGGAAACATCTTCCACAGACCCTACGTCTCATCCTACGCCGGATTCTGACAGGGAGAGTACCATCAACGACCTTCACCACACTGTCTTAACCCTCACTGATACATCTCCTGCACTTAACTCAATCGATGAAGTAATGCCCATTATCCACCCTGAACTCATCGAATGGAACCAACCAAATCCCCCATGTCTTGACCTCTTCCAAAATGATGAGGCTATCATTGACTTTTTGGAATTAAGGGATAATCTACCAAGCGGGGATCACAAAGCTGGATTCGCCATTGAACTTAATAGCGCAGCATACTTCGGGGCGGATGCCAAACCCTTCAGCTACAAAAATATAACATTAAAACATGGATCTTCTAGTGAAAACCACACTGTGGCACTATTTGATCCAACAAAAGTAAAAAGAAAGAGCGTATCCAACGGTGAAAACCTCTCTGAGGCGCCTGAGGATGAAGGGTTTGACATTCTCCCTGCTAATACACAACAGGAACGATCAACGATCCTCATTGAGGAGACCAAAGAATACAATGTGGGGACTCCTGAAAACCCTCATATCATACATCTGGCATCTCTTCTCACTCCAGAGGAACAACCTCAATTTATAGAGTTCTTCCAACAGCGTCAGATCAACTTTGCATGGTCATATGCAGACATGCCTGGGCTTGATCCTGATTTAGTCATGCATCATCTCACAGTAGCAAAAGGAGCCAAACCTGTCAAGCAGAAGCTTCGTAAGATGCATCCTCAGATTGCCGTGCTAGTCAAAAGAGAACTCAAGAAACTCCTGGATGTTGGTTTCATTAGACCAATTGATTATGCAGAATGGATCTCCAACATTGTGCCAGTTGGCAAACCAAAAGGGGGCATCCGCATTTGTACAGACTTCAGAGATCTGAATAAGGCATGTCCTAAGGATGACTTCCCTCTACCAAATATCGACATCATAGTAGATTTGACAGCAGGACATGCCATGCTTTCACTCATGGATGGCTTTTCGGGATACAATCAAATAAAGATCGCACCAGAGGACCAACATAAGACAGCCTTCACATGTCCATGGGGCACATACTGCTGGAATGTAATGCCTTTTGGTCTAAAGAATGCAGGAGCGACCTATCAAAGAGCAATGACCACCATCTTCCATGACATGATGCATACTATAATGGAAGATTATGTGGATGATTTACTAGCAAAATCACTTACTAGAGAAGGACATCTCCACATCTTAGATAAAATCTTTGATAGAATGGAACAATACCATGTTCGACTCAACCCAAAGAAATGTGTCTTTGGAGTGACCTCCGGGAAGCTTCTAGGATACATTGTCTCAAGCAAAGGTATTGAGGTCGATCCAGCAAAGGTTAAAGCAATCATGGACATGCCACCTCCAAAGAATATCAGTCAGCTAAGGACACTACAAGGATGGCTTCAATCCATCCGCAGATTCATTGCACAATTGGCTGATAAGTGTCACCCATTCACACACTTTCTACACAAGAACATCCGCTTTCAGTGGGATGCCCGATGCCAGCAAGCATTTCAGGCGCTTAAAGACTATCTCATGAATCCACCATTGTTGATGCCACCAGATCCAAGTAGACCGTTGTTACTTTATATTTCAGCAACAAGTACAGCATTAGGTGTATTATTGGCACAACATAATGCAGAAGGCAAAGAATGTGCTATATACTACATCTCTCGCACACTGGTTGGCTATGAACTCAATTACACACCTATTGAGCGAGCTTGCCTAGCAGTAATCTTAGCAGCCACTAAATTGCGGCACTATCTGTTAACACACAAGGTACAACTCATCGCAAAAATTGATCCACTCAAGTATTTACTCAGCAAAGCAGCATTGACAGGCCGCTTGGCCAAATGGGTAATGATTCTAAGTGAATTTGACATTGAGTATGTGGACCGTAAAGCTATCAAAGGGCAAGTTATTGCAGATCAGTTGGCCGATGCACCACTCATAGGCGATCATCCTCTCATTTCCAATTTTCCAGATGAAGAGATATTCATGATCACAGAAGCACAGCCATGGAAACTATATTTTGATGGTTCATACACTAGGCATGGCTCGGGGGCAGGCATTCTGTTTATCACACCTCAAGGTGATAGCATCCTGAAGTCTTACAGGCTCACATTTCCATGCACAAACAACGTAGCAGAGTATGAGGCCTTGATCACAGGACTCAGATTAGCCATACAATGGAAATTAAAAGAACTGCAAGTATATGGCGATTCCCAACTAGTCATTCGACAAGCAACAGATGAGTATCAGACCAAAGATGATAAACTCATGCCATACAAGCAAATGGTGGACAATCTAAAGACATCATTTACTACTATCACTTTTGAGCAGATACCAAGAGATCAGAATCGAGCTGCTGACGCTATGGCTACCATCGCATCTCTACTAGATCTTCCACAGAATTCAACACGCTACGAGTTCTTGGTAGAACAACTTTGGATCCCCGCTTATGATATCCCCGAATCTGAAATGATATGTTGCCTTGTTGGTTCTGAATCCCCATGGTACGGTGACTTCTACACCTATCTCCGCGATCACACCCTTCCTCCCGACCAATCAAATAACCAACGAAAAACCTTCATTCGCCAAACTGCTCGATATACCATTATTGCTGAAACCCTATACCGACGTAGTCTTGATGGTACTCTCCTTCGATGTCTGGAACAAGATGAGATAACAAAGGCTTTGGAAGAGGTACATGAAGGAATTTGCGGGACTCACTCAAGTGGTCCATCACTAGCCAAGAAGATCATGCGAGCTGGATACTATTGGCCATCTATGGAAAAGGATTCCTACTACTTTGTCAGGAAGTGCAAAAAATGTCAAGTTCATGGCGACCTGATACATGCACCGGCCCAGGAACTGCAACCAATCACAACACCATGGCCTTTTTGTCAATGGGGTCTTGATCTTGTGGGTAAAATCCATCCATCTTCATCCAATGGCCATAAATTCATTATTACCGCCACCGAATATTTCACCAAGTGGATCGAAGCTGTTCCACTTACCCAAGTCACCGGCAAGCAGATCGCCTCATTCATCCTCAATTACATCATCTGCCGGTATGGTGTGCCCATGTCCATTGTCACAGATAATGGTCTTCCTTTCAAAAATCAGGATGTTCGTGAGCTTTGTGAGAAATTTCATATCCAACACCGCTTTTCCACTCCCTATTACCCACAAGGCAATGGTCAGGCCGAAGCATCCAATAAAAACATATTGAGGATCCTAAAGAAGACAGTCAATGATGCTGGCCGTGATTGGCATGTTCAATTGAATCCAGCGCTATGGGCATATCGAACTAGCATTCGGACCCCTACAGGTGCAACTCCTTATTCATTGGTCTATGGTGCTGAAGCTATCTTACCTATTGAGGTCGAGATACCATCCTTACGAGTTTCATTGCACAATCTCATCGATGATGAAGCATACAGAGTATCTCGTCTTCAGGACTTAGAGTTACTAGATGAGAAGCGACAAGCTGCATACAATCATCTCAAAGCCTATCAGCAGCGCATGAGTAGAAGCTACAATCACCGAGTTAGACCTCGTACATTTGAGGTAGGTGATCTTGTTCTTCGAGAGAATCCTCGCAACCAACCAAACAGAGAACATCAAGGCAAGTTTGAATCAAATTGGCTAGGCCCATATGTTGTCATTGCTATATTCGGGTCCGGGGCATATCAGTTGGCTACTTCAGAAGGAGAACCGCTTGCAGATCCAATCAATAGCATGCACCTCAAAAGATTTTATACCTAAGGTGTACAGAGCATCAGGCTCCCCTACATATCAGAAAAATACCAAAAACATTCAAAAAATGTCCTGAAGAAAATACAAAAACATTCACAAAAGTAAAAAAAAAAATCATGCATCCAAACGGTGAACAACCACTCCGGTGGCACCTTGGGTAAGTGCGATGGTGAAAACCTGGCAAACAGGCGCCACTCGTAAAGGCAATGGCTCCAGTATCTTTCAGGCTCATTGCGATCACATTCATGCACACATACATCCATCCATCCAAACCATGGCTTGTTATTTGATCTGCAATTAAGAAAATACTCCATGCGTCTAGCATCCCACCTTTTCATAGTCAGGTCTACAAACTGGGGGCAATACCCTTACCCTCGTGAAGGAAGTGGATTCTACATTGTCTCATATGATTCATTACGCTCTTCATTCAGGCAATCATCAGAAAATATCAAAAACATTAAAAAATGACTCTCAAAATACCAAAAACATTCAAAATTGTTTCACAAAATCCAAAAAACATCGGAAAACCCATCAAAAATCACACAAAAACATGGCAACACCTTGTACATATTTATCCGATCAGATACAAAATAAACATTGACAAAATACTCACACAATGACCATTTACCAATCAAACCACACAATCGACATTAAAAAATCCAAACCTGTCTTTAAACAAGGATGCATCCTTCCTTACCAAAACAAAGACAAGATGACGTTTTCTTTGACAAGAAAATTATGTTAAGCTATCAAATACTTGGTTGATTCGTGAGTAATTCATTTGTTTATCTGTATCGGGATCTTTCAGCATTGTTTTGTATCATTTGCGCATTATTTCCGATGAAGTTCTGGGGCATGTACTAATGGTGTCTATGTGGGAAGTTCACCAAGCTACGTGATCTTATGCAAAATACAGTCATCGATCACTACGGCTTGCTGACTACAGCATATACCTCGACCATATGGGCATGAACCATTACCAAGGATCCATATTCTTTATTCTTTATGTATATACTGTTTGTTTGCAGGTACAATGCTCATTCTTTGGTTCCTCCTCATCCAATTTGGATAAAGGTTTTTATTTCTTAGTACGGTATGCACTTGTCTCAGGATATGATCAGCCTAAGATCAAGGAGGACGATCCAAGTCATGCATGAACGGAGATAATCCTTGTCTGTTCCGCAAGCAATACTCAGGTCAACTTGATCCATTATATCAAGTTGCTTGTATTAACTTGCTATATAAAAATCCATGTAAGAAATACTCTGGTCATCTTGAATCTTTATGTCAAGTTGCTTGTATTTTCTTACAACATTTTAAAGCTCAATGATGAAAAATAAAGCACCATGGATCGTCATTCCATCTCATTTGTATATATTGCATTTCGTTGCATTCCACCCATCCATACATTCATAATAGCTGCATATCATGCATACGTAGTCATAATAATGCATACTCTATTTTACTCATCTTCTTCCATAGGACTCGGTCCTAGTCCTCCATATCTTCTATCTAACATCAAATCCCCCCTCACCCTCCCTATCTTGATCATCAACATCATCCTAATCCCTTCATCGCTTCCCATCCTCACTCATCCACAAAATTAAGCCAGTTACTCTGTCTACACAGATACATTGACTCCCACACACCTAGACTATCAACAGATACTCTGATCAAGTATCTTCGGGTCTCAACAGGTAATCGATCATGGTAATCCTAGACTACATCAGGCATTTATCATAATGACCTAGTTTCAACGGGGCTGCCATGATTCCCCACAACCATCCATCACACGCACACACTATCAATTGATCAACCAATCAAACACAATCCAATGGACAATTACATCAATTGTCTACGTCTCAACGAGTATTTTGCTTCATATACCTTGACTTCATCGGGCAATTACATCAATTGTCTAAGTCACCATCAGGTCACTTTGATTCACTTACTCAGACTTTATCATGTCCAAGCGACCAACTGACATCAACTGTCACGCTTTGACTTGACCGGGGCAATTAAACCGATTGCACCAGATTGTCCAACCAATTTTGATCAATTGTATAGCATCAATCCAAACCCCACACTACATCTGCTATGTATCTCTTGCATGACCTCAGGGTACTCGCTGGCTTGTTGTTTCTTCATATTCACTCCATTTTCTCCCATTCTTTCATCATTAGTTCTAATTTCTTCTATTCTACCTCCCCTCCACTTTTCATTCTTTTTCGAGAGATCGCCCGATTTTTCAAAAAAAATTCGGCCCATCTCTCGAGGGGGCATACCACCCATTAAATTTACATTTTATGGGGCATTTCTTCACACCTATTTTTCTTTCTTTGAAACGACGCGATAAACCACACCGTCTCAAAGAGGGGCAAATGTAGTCACATAAATTTGTCCACTTAATTAAATGAATACTTAGTATTTATTTGATTATTTAACCATCAATTAATAATTAATTAAATTAATATTTAATTAATTCATCTTAACCCTATTCTCCTATTAATTAAATAAATTATTCAATTTATTTGATTTAATTCACTTAACCAAATTCAGACCATTAATTAAATAAATAAATCATATTTATTTAATTAAATCTTCTCTCACATTTAAATAAATTAATATTTATTTAAAACCCCCAAAATCCCACCTCTCACATTTAAATAAATAAATCATTTATTTAAATCACCTTTATCCTCCACCCACTTGCATTTTCCTACAAATGCAAGTTGCACAATTATTTTAAATAAATAATTTATTTAAATCACCTTTATCCTCCACCCACTTGTATTTTCCTACAAAAGCAAGTTGCACAATTATTTTAAATAAATAATTTATTTAAATCACCTTTATCCTCCACCCACTTGTATTTTCCTACAAAAGCAAGTTGCACAACTATTTTAAATAAATTATTTATTTAAAATCCTATTTATCCTCACCCACTTGAAACCTTTAATGGTTTCCCTTAAAGTAGTCAAACTTGATGGCTTTAAAGTCTTCAAACTTGATGGCTTCCTTCTATAGTCTTCTTAAGACTTTAATGGTTTTCCTTAAAGTCTTCAAGCCTTTAATGGTTTCCCTCAAAGTCTTCAAGCATTTTAAATGCTTTATCTTCATTTTTCTCATTTAAATAAATTAATATTTATTTGAATATTTATCCAAATGCAAATTACACCATTTAATTGAAATAAATGATTTTATTTTAATTGAAAATACCAAAATTTCTCCCACTTGCATTTTCCTACAAAATCCACTTGTATGCCTAAACCCCTTCTAGATTCTTCTAAACCCTTCCTAATTAGCCTAAATCCATCCCTTAAATATTGTCACATTCCTAAGCAAATTGGAGTCACTTCTCAAAGACTCCAAAGTCTTTGAAAAGCAATTAATGCTTTGTGTGTTCAACAAATTAACCCTCAAAGTCTTGGATAACCTTTGAAAGCTTCCAACCTTCAACCACTAAATGGCTCAAAGTCTTTGATAACCATTGAAGGCTTTCAACCTTCAACCACTTAATCCCCAAAGTCTCCAATAACCATTAATGGTTACCTCAAACCCTCCCACATGGTTAAAACATTTGTTTTGACTCAACCTCTACCCAACCCAAAGGTCTCATCAAGCCTTTAATGCTTTGACCATGATTATCTCTTAATCATTTGCACAAAGGTTTATCCTTGGATTAACTCTTAATCCAATGGGTAATCTTAATTTAGACTTGACCCTTACCTTCTAGATAACCATGAGGTCTTCTCAGGCCTTTAATGCCTCCAACCTCTTCTCTCAACCCAATCTTATGCTGACACTTGTCACCATTTTATTGGTGCCAATTGTGCACATGGATCCCCAAATTTCAAACTTGGCCCTTGATTAAACCATTCAATCTTAACCCTTCATTTCCCCATTTCTTCTATAAATAGAACCCTTCTCCTCAAGCAAAAGAGAAGCATTTTAGAGTATTGTTGTTATACTGGCATTAGCATAGAGCTTTTTCATAGCATCACTATCTACTCTAGCATAGTATTTGCTTATCATATTCAACCATCTTGAATCTCCATATGGCATCCATGGCTAGTGCTAAAAGCTGAGAGCTACACTCATTTGGGACTTGGAGAGGAGAGAAACAAGGGAGAAGCATCAAAAGGCATCATGGAAGCATCTTAGGGAGGCTCTTCTCCTTTCTTTTATTTTGTTAAACTTCTTTCATGCTTTTTGAAATCTCTCTTGATATGTTTGGAATGGTTTTTAGTTCTTTGTTTTGTTTTTATGGTTGAAACTAACTTATTAACATTGAACTTTGTTGTTGCCTTGTCCCCATTTCCATGACATCAGGTACGATGCTCTATCCTTGGTTCCTATTGCCTCATCCAAACTTGATAATGGATTATCTCTGATTATAGCATGAACTTGTCTTAGGATATGGTCGACACAAGATCAAGGAGGACGTTCCAAGTCATGCATGAAAGGAGATAATCCTTGTCTGTTCTGCAAGCAATACTCAGGTCAACTTGATCCATTATATCAAGTTTCTTGTATTAACTTTCTATATCAAAATCCATGTAAGGCATACTCAGGTCATCTTGAATCATTATGTCAAGTTGCTTGTATTTTCTTACAACATTTTAAAGCTCAATGATGACAAATAAAGCTATATGGATCATCATTTCATCCTCTGGAGGACCCATCACACCACCACTTCTCTGCATCCTCTGAGACCGCTCTGATCTCACCCACCGCATTTGTGAATAGCCAAGTACTCATTGACTAGCTGGCACTGTCTGCTCATATAACCCCCACCAATAATCTATCTCCTCATGTGCTCATCACATCTCCCTCATCGCATCCCCAGTAGGACCCTGTGTTCCTACTCCCGCTCCCACCCGTACTCTCTCCTTCAAAGCCACAAATCTCTTTACGACCTCATCCCTCTCCCGTAGCACCACAGTTAGCTCTGACTCTTAGGCAAACAACTGAACATCTCTAGCTGCTACCTCTACCTCCAAATAATCTACATGAGTCTATAAATATCCTATCATATGATCCCACAGATCTCCACTTGTAGGTCTGTCCCCCATATCCATAGGTGCCTCCCCAGTGGCTCCCTCTCCCGTGGCTCCCTCCTCTATATCCATAGGTGCCTGTCCCTCACCTGCATCCCTGCCACCTAATCTCATGCCTCCCTGCATCAAACGTCCTTGAGATAGCCACAATGGCTTCCCACCTCTCCCTCTTCGTTGTAATCGACCACCACCCCCACCTCCACCTCCGAATCCACCACCTCCTCCAAAACCACCACCCCTTCCTCCTCCTCCATCCCCACCACCACCATCTCCATCACCAACATCTCCTCTCCCCCGTCCCCCTAATACTCCATGACCTCCTCTCCTCCTCTGTCTCCGTCCCCTCTCCTCCTCAAAATCTGGAATCGGCTTTGCCGGATTTGATATTGGAGGAATCAGATGTGCCGCAATATACTGTATGTACTCCTCAGACACCCTTGCATCTACCATCCTCAACCGCATATCCCATGGTCTCGCCTATAGCATTCGAAACTTTGCTAATGCTTGGTCATATGGTAATATTGGCCCCCATAGGTACCTCTCTCGGACCACCCTGGCATACTCTCTAGATCCCCTAGGCAATCCCTACCTCCACCCAAACTATCTCAACACTCTGCTCGGAAGTTGTCTCTCCACATTGTAGGCTATCCTGCCAATGAGGAATCGAGTCATAAAAACATATGGCAACACCTCTGCATCATCCTCCCATGGATCACACTCAATGTATGGCCTCCAGATCACTGTATCCAAGTCATCTAGTTCCCACCTCTACCACTCTAACTTCCCTAGGTGGGGCTGACTCATCATACCACCATACATATATACATATGGTTGATCCACTGCTCGAAATCACAGACTAACTGGTCGCATCACAGGTAGATGCTCCCACGCCCAAATATGCAGTTACGTGACACTGACTCCCAAAGAGCCCCTCCCTCGGTATGTGACCTCATGAAGATCCCGGTATAGGTGCGATAGCATGCAAGGTCCCCATGCAAACCAGGTCCCCTCTGTAATCATCTGCTCGATCACCTGTTCTCACCCAATGGCCAGTCCATGTGATCGTCTATCCGGACACAACAGTCCCCCAACAATACTTGATAACACTGCTGGTAATGGCTCATACAACACGGCTATGTCCTCCCAAGCTATCGATCCATCATCAACATACACATCCTCAAAAAATCTCTGCATTGCTAGGGTCCCCCATGCTCGGTCATAACTCACCAGCTCTCCTTGGATAGGAATGTGGAGGATGTGCCATACATCCTCTAGAGTCACTGTCATCTCTCCCTGCGCTAAGTGAAACATACATGTCTCACTATGCCACCACTCTGCCAATGCTGTAATCAAACCGTGATTCATCCGAATCACAGGCATATATATCACATCGTACAGGCCTGTTGCTGCAATGCAATCCACCTCGGCCTCTGTCAATCGATCGTGCAACACCTGTGTGGCGGGATGCCTCTCGCGCAACTGTAAGACATGAAGATCCTCCTACACAAGTGCATCAACCATCATCATCAGTTGTTTTGTTTCAAACATTCTTAAGTTTTAACATAGACTATCAAAATATACTTTGATCAAGTATCTTCGGGTCTAAACAGGTAAGCAATCATAGCACACCTAGACTTCAACAAACATTTATCCTAATGACCTAAGTCTCATCAGGGCTGCTATGGTTCAAAACAACTCTCACCTTATCTCTCCATCCATCTATCATTGACATCGAGAGATTTTTGTTTAAACAAACTGGGGCATCTATTTTCCTACAAAAAAGCAATCACTCAATAAGACAATAGCGCTAAACTAACACTAGCGCTACTTTGACTATACCATAGCACTAACTCACAGCAATAGCGTTCAATCAACTCGACATTAGCTCTCAAACAACAATAGTGCTATATTAACTACACAATAGTGCTACCTCTCCACAACAACGCTCAATCAACTACCCAATAGTGCTAAACAAACGAAAGTGCTAAAATAGCTATGCAATAACGCTAACCTTGACAAAAGCGCTAAAAACACCACGCAATAGCGCCATAGCGACACAATATCGCTATTTAATTTAACAACAATGCCAAAACATAGTTTTAGCGCTATTGTCTTGACTCAACTTGGACCTAGCTAAAAACATATAAAAAATGCACAAAAATAAAAAAATCAAATTCACATACCACTGGTCCGTAGTCGTCTGGCCGCTGGAATCGACGGACGTGCTCTAATTGGTGCTCTGCTATGGGAACCAACATCCTAACTGCTACTTGCTTCTCCAAAAAGTCAAAACCAGAGCTCAGATTTCACTATGGTCGCGATTACAAATGAGTCTGTTTTCACCCCTTTCTCCCCATGTAAACCCTTCGCCATAACCCTAATTTTTCCCTGCTCATCGCCGTGGTCCCCGTGAACTTCCCGAGCCTCCCATTTCTTCATTTTATCTCCGATTTCTTCTATTTTTCACCAGTGTTGCTAAAATCTTCTCTTCTACCACCCTGTGAATTTTCATTCTTTTTTGAGAGATCGCCCGATTTTTCAAAATTTTCTGGCCCATCTCTCGAGGGGGCATACCACCCGTTAAATTAACATTTTATGGGGCATTTCTTCACACATATTTTTCTTTTTTTGAAACGACGTGATAAACCATACCGTCTCAAAGAGGGGCAAATGTAGTCACATAAATCTATCCATTTTAATTAAATGAATATTTCGTATTTATTTAATTAAAAACCCACTAGCCATCAGTTAATTAAATTAACATTTAATTAATTCATCTTCAAACATTCTCCTATTAATTAAATAAATTATTGAATTTATTTTAATTAATTCATTAAGCCAAATTCACAATCAATTAAATGAATAAATTCCATTTATTTAATTTAATCCTCTTTCATCTTTTAAATAAATTAAATAAAACATTTATTTAAATCATTTATTCCCCCCACTTGCATTTTCCTACATCTCCCACTTGCCCTTCCTAAATTCTTCTAGAACCTATCTAATCTTAATCAATTAGCCTAATCCATCCCTTAATTATTGTCACATTCCTAAGCAACTTGGAGTCACTTCTCAAAGACTTCAAAGTCTTTGAAAAGCATTAAATGCTTGGTGTGTTCAACAATCTAACCTCTAAAGTCTTCCAAACCACTTATGGCTCTTACATGACCATTTATGGTTAACCCCTAACTCAACCCTCATGCGACTCATGTGTCTCCTCAAGCATTTATTGCTTTGACCATGGTTATCCCTTTTACCTTTGCATAAGAGTTTATCCGTTGGATAAAGGCTTTATTCTTTGAATAAATAATTTATTCACTCAACCCAACCTTGACCTTAACTTCTAAGTTAACCTTCAGGTCATGTCAAGCATTTAATGCTTATTCCCTTTCCTCTCAACCTATCTCATATTGACACTTGTCATCCTGAGATTGGGTTGAAAGTCCTCACATGGATTAAATATCATTCAATCCTAACCCTTGTTGAGTTTACTCAATCTCAACCATCCATTGCTCTATTTTTCCTATAAATAGAGCCCATTTCTTCATAATCCAGATCCTAAAAACTTATATGCATTTAATCTATAGTGAATTTTAGAAAGAGCATTTAACATAAATCACATATATTGTCATTTTGGACTAAAATAAATCTTAGTTCATTTCATAATATATCTAATTAGTTTGTTTTACACTTGCATAGCATAGTTAATCATCTACAATCTTGAACCTCTATAAGCATCCATAGTGCAAAAAAACTGCTGAGAGCTACACTAATTTGGAACTTGGAGAGGAGAGGAACAAAAGAGAAAGAGCTAAGAGCATGTTAGAAGGCATTTGGAGATGCCTTGTGATATTTGTTTCCCTAGTTAAATACTCTAGCATGTTTTTAGTGTCTCTTTTGATATGCCTGCTTAGATTAGTTTTTGGCTGAATAACACTAACTTTGTTTCTTGTTGTTTTTGTGTGTTATACCACCACAGGCTTTAATCTAACACTTGTCTATTTCGCAGAGCATCACAATGTAATTTTTTGTGAATAGTATTGATTTGACACTAAGGCTACTCCGTTTTGTTGGAAGATAGACAAGTTGTTGTTAGAAAGAAGCCAAATAATCAAGTTGCATTTATTGGATTAGAACTTCATGACACTTTAGTTGTATCAAAGATTTTGGCATATCTTATTGAATAAGGTACCTTATCTCCCAGTCTTTAATGGCATGTGAGATTTGGGCATATTGATTGTGATAGCATTCGTATCATGCAAAAGAATGGTGTTGTTGGTTTTCCCACTTTGCCTAAGATTGTTGAAAAATGGGAAGTTTTTATTCTTACAAAATAACATAAAGATTCTTTCCCACACTCCACTTGGTGAGCACATAGAAATTGCAACTCTTTCATTTTGATTTATGTGGGCATTTACTAGTAACTTATTTTAAGAGATGTGATAATTTTATGTTGTTCATTGATGATTATACCCACATGACTTGGATTTAAAAAAAATTGAAGTTTTTGAAACTTTTAAGAACTTTCATAGTATGATTGAAAATCAAATACAATTAAAATTGGTACTTGAAAGAGACAATGGTGGAGAATTTACTTCCTGTTACCCATGAATTTTAAATTTTGCCATGTCTTGAAGTTTTTCTTTAGGGTCTTCCTTCATCCACTTTAGTAATATGAATCCCGGGTCACAACCTTATACATTTTCAAAACTAAGTCGCTAATCCCTTGCCTTTTTAACTTTGTTGTGGGGTTCTTAAGTTTAAAAAGTACCCGATCACTCGACATGGTTGAGGGAAATCACTGTAAAGCGGAAAATCGCGGTCGAACCCTAGTTGGTCTCCCCTCTTCTAACTCCAAGGAGAGAGAAGGGAGGTTCGCTAGGATTCGATGGGTTTTCACTTAGGGGGAAGACTTTACATTCAAAAGAGGGGTTGAAACTCATAAGATTCAATCCCACACGATGTAAGATTGGATGCTAAATGAATTTCAAGGGTTAGGAAAGCAAGGCTACCCTCTTTTGTAAAGAATGTTGATTAAGGAAATTAAGCTAAGGATGCATAGAAAGTCATAAAGATTCGCTTATAAACTGAGTTCGGGTTATAGGATGAAGCTGCGGACCTGGAATTAGCAGTAAAATGTCGATACGGCGCTGTCCTGCAAATTTGAGCAAAAGTTGTCGGGACGATGGCGCTCGGCGCCACGGTCCTCCGAAAAATCCGCGAAACGAAGGGGGATCTGTTCATCTCTGCACAAGGATTCCAGATCTTCAATTTCAACCGCGTACCTGCAACCTACACACAGAAAAGCGAAGACGATTGGGGGGTTAGGGATTAGGGGTTTGCCTTTAGGTCAAACCCCGGTTTTGGAATTAACCAAGAAATGAGCAAGAGCTGTAAATGTAAATGACTGTAAAACAAGTACTAATACCTTGTTCTAAGGATGTTTGTATCCTTATGTGCGAAGGTTTAGATGTTGTATGTTGTATGTTGTATGTTGTATGTGATCTCCTCTTCAATGGTTGAATCCTTGTCTTGAATGCAACACTTAGCCTTGAATGGAGACTTGGAATGATCAATTGCTTGAATGCTTGAATGCTTGAATGCTTGAGTATAATTTCCACGCTTTGTACACATATCCTCTTCCTCCCATCTATCTCAAATGAGAGAGAAAAATGTAGTTTATATACTTGTCAATTAGGGTTGATAGACTGATTTTCCCGACCTTAGGCCGACCAGGGAAGTATATTTCCAAATTGCAATAAAAAAGACCCAATATCACTTAGGAAACCGGGCCCAAAATAGGACCCAGGGACCAGGGCGCTAGGCGCCCTGGTCCTGAGGGACCAGGGCGCTGGGCGCTCTGGTCCCACCTCCCGGGACATCAGGGTGCAAGGAGGTTCAGGCCAGGGTGCTTGAAAAATGCAGTTTTCAGTGTCGTGAGCAAGTTTTGGGGTCTCCATTCAGGTTGCGTGTTGCGTCGCCATCGTGAAGACCGAAATGCAGTCAAAATTGCAAGTGTCGCAATTTTAGGACGCTACATTTAGCCCCCACTTTAGCGGGAGTATGTATGCTCATACTTCCGGTAAAGTACAAGGAAACAACATTGAAAGACTTTCACCACGTCAAGGAGGCAAGATACACCAAGCCCCCAGTGGACTAAGGATCTTACAACTTCGATTGACAAAGTAAAAGGGAAGATCACGAGGAAGAACCATGACTGTCAGTAGTAAGGTTCCCTTGCTATGAGTCATGTAAAAGAAATACCAAAAATCTTCAAGACAAAGCTAAGTTTGCCAAGAAATTTTCAAGTATCTTTGAAAGAATAGACAGGGTGTATGCCCCCCTACGTTAAAGCGATCGCACACGCCTCAACGGGGGTGATTGTTTTAACGTAGTGATACACATAAGAAATGAGAAAGGAAAAAGGAGCACGTTATCGCAAGGATTTAGCCCCCAAGTGTGAGATAAGCCCAAGGATAATAGACACAAAACACAAAGCACGAGGTGACTTCGCTTTCCTTGGGGTCAGTATGCTGTATGATAAGTCATGTATATATATCATATGTATGTATGCATAATTGTTCTTCATTCCCCAATCAAGGAAGGTCACCTAGAAGAAGGGAACACATGTGTCTTTTGAGTCAACATGAGAGAGATCGAGAGATCTCAATGCTTTGCATCGTCCTCAAGTAGACAACACTAAGGACGAAAAATAGAAGAATGAGAATAACATATAGAAGAAGTAACAAAAGAGAGGGGGAGAGAGTCTGCTATGCTAATGTAACTAGTCTAGCATGTCATCTACCCCCCGATCTTGCTGATCAATGTTTCGGGAAGGCAGGGAACACGCTAGAGGAGGAACATCCAACACAGCAGATGGAGCTATCACAAGATCCAAACAAGGGCTATGTTCATGTTCCAAGCCACATTGTTCTTGTCTAGGAGCTAGGATAAGTGCTTTAGAAAATTCATTAGATAAATGGTTATCAACATCAACAAGTTCATATTCACTATCAGAAGCAAGAGGAGTAATATTTTCATCTATATCATCATCAAGATTTATAAAAATAGGATCTTTAACTCGCACAGGATCAAGACCATCATGCATCTTATGTTTAGGAGATTTAGGCTCAATATCCGGCTGAGGGGAAAATGGAATAATGCTTGTTGAAGGTGTTTGTGGAGATTGCAAAGTTTGAGAAGCAGCTGCTTGAGCCCTAAGACGATGCTTTCGTCGACGTTCCCGTGCAGAACGATTACGTCTAGTCTTAGTAGGAAGTGTAGAAGATAGAGGAGGAGGAATGTTCTCATCCCTATCACTTGGGTGTTTAGGTTGTGGTCTCTTAGGCTGGATAATAGGAGAAGAAGAAGGTCTCTTCTCTCTATAAAAAGAAGGAGGAGGAACTGCTCCATACAAAGGAGGAATTTTTGGTTTAGGGAGAAGACCAAGTCCATCATGACGAGGAGGTCTAGGTCTATTTTTAGAAGATTTATTAGGCATAGACATAGTCGCATCCATAGGGACGGGTTGGGAATCTTCTTGGGGAAAGACATTAGTTTTGTCTTTCAAAGGAAGAATTTCCTTCTCAAGAATGATAGGAATGTCAAGTTTAGGTGCTCTAGGTTCACTTAGAGATAGGATCATATCTGTTTTCCACTTTTGATAAGATTTGAAAAGATGATCACTTCGCGGAGGAAGAGATTGGAATTGTTTGGGCCAAAAGCAATCAATAGGAACACTAGAGGTTCTTTCAGCTGGTTTAAAGAGACTATGATTGACAGTAACGACTTCACCATTATGGGGAAATTTCAAACACTTGTGAATAGGAGAAGCAATAGCTTTCATGGAAGATAGCCAAGGATAGCCAAGCTTCACACGAAATTGTTCGGAAGAAGGAATAATAGCAAAGTTCACATCAAGGGATTTGTTATGGACCTCAATAGGCAATGTAATAGAACCAATTGCAGGAGAAGAAAATGCATCAAATAATTTCACAATCACATCTGTTTTGTCATAGATCACTTGATTCAATTGCAAAGTAAAAAGAAATTCTTCAGTAATAACATTAACCATGCACGAAGGATCAATAAGCACTCCACGGCAAGGCATATTCTTGACTTTTGTAACTATGTATAAAGGACCATCAGGTGCCCTAATGGTTTCGCTAGAATCAAATGTGATGGAAGGTTCTTTAGGGTTTTCTTGCTGCTCTACAAAGTTAATCACATTCGGAGTCATAGACACAAGACCATCAGATGAGAAAGAGGAATCATTAGCCTCAATCACATTAGAAGTATGAGAAGTATGAGAAGGTAATGGATCAGTAAAAATCTGAAGATTTTGGTTAGGAGGAGCTACAGAT
Source organism: Cryptomeria japonica (assembly GCF_030272615.1). NCBI lineage: Eukaryota > Viridiplantae > Streptophyta > Pinopsida > Cupressales > Cupressaceae > Cryptomeria > Cryptomeria japonica. The sequence goes on along the minus strand of NC_081410.1, from coordinate 668,511,639 downwards.
GTGTTGCCTTTATCATTCACTCCAGAAATAGAAATAGTATTATTATCAATCAAATCTTGAATTTTACCCTTTAGAGAAAAACATTTTTCAGTATCATGCCCAGGCTGACGATGAAAGTGACAAAAAGCTTTGTGATCAAAATAAGGTGAAGTAATCTTTGCAGGATCAATTTGTCTTATAGGAGGAAGGGTAAGCACATTTTGTCCCAATAACTTATTCATAATATCATGCAATGATTCATTCAAAGGAGTATATTTTCTTTCTTTCTTGAAAAATTTAGAAATAGGAGGCACACCTGATGCTGCATTCACATTGTTGTTGATGATGTTTTCATTGAATTTGATGGAATCTCTGTTCGGTTTAAACTTCCCAAATGGTTGTTGACTGCTATCACCCTTATCACTCGGAGCCATAGGATGTGATTGTTCCATTTGACTCACAGTCAGTTGATAATTGTGAAGAGTGGCGCACAACTGTTGGAAAGAAGTAAACTCAGAAAACAAAAGTTTGTCTCGAATATCTTTTTGCAAATTAGAAATAAAGATTCTTTGAATATCATTATCAGGCACTGGAAAATAAATTTGAGCATACAAATGCTTATATCTACCAATGAAATCAGTCACTTTTTCTTTAACACCTTGTTTACAATGCATTAAATCAATCAAAGTAACTTTAGGACTTATATTATTTTGAAATTGTTGAATGAAAGCATTTGCAAGTTGTTCGAAAGAAGTAATAGAATAAGAAGGCAACGAGCAATACCATTGTAGGGCTTTGTCTCTTAATGTTCTGGTGAATAGTTTTGCAAGCAACCTTTGGTCATAAGCAAAATCAGTACATATTGTTTGAAAAGTCTTAACATGTGTTAGAGGATCTCCTTTACCACTATAAAGTTCCAAATGCGGGATTTCAACATGCTTAGGAGGAATGGCTCGAACAATGTCAAGAGAAAGTGGGCTCGCAACATCAAATGTGGGCACACTAAACTTAGATTGATTCATAGAGGCAATTTGTTGCTGTAAAGAAGAGACAGTTTGTGCAAGATTATTAATGGTAGGTTCAGTCGAAGAGTTCATATTAGGTGTGTTAGATTGAGATGGAGGTGTGATGTTATTGAAAGATGGTAAAGAGTAAGGTGGTGGGACCCTATGATAGTCAACCATAGGGGATGATTGGATAGGAGGAACACTACAAGGAGGAATGGAATGGTTAAATGAATTGCCCCCTTGTGTCATGTTCATTTGTGAAGATGTAATAGGAACACTCATTGAAGGAATGTACGAAGAAGTTGGATTGAATGAAGGAATAGGGTTAATTGAAGAAGGAGGATTGCCCCCATGACTAGTGATCACAGGAGGAATGTCTTGTATAGAGGTAGCCATGATGTTTGATGTAAAGGTAGGTATACTAGCAATAGAAGTGGTCAAAGGAATAGAATGATTGACTTGTGTAGGAGGTTGTGTATAACCTAAAGATTCAGCACAACTCTTCATAGGCATCACATTCGAATCCACAATGTGTGCGATACCACGTAAAACATCAATTCCATTCTTATCACTTTGAAGCATACGTTTTAGACCCTCAATTAAAGGAAGAGCTTGACTATCGGGATACTCATGAGACATCCATTGGTGAAAATCGTCAAATTGGTTATCCAATTTGGAAAGTTGTTCAACAGAAACTTCATGGGGAGCTTCTTCATCATTAGGAGGATTAGAGGAATTACCCATGTCCTCGTTAAAAAGACTACTCAAATTAGGTTCCATCTCCTCAGTAGTTAAACTTCGGAAAGACTTAATTCTACGGCTTCGTCTAACGGGAATAGTGTAAGTAGGGCTTATTGTTGTAAAACTCATGCACTAGAAAGAGAGAGAAGATTTTGATTTTAGAGGTAGCAATTTTCAGTAAAACCAGCCAATCTTCCAGATTTAAGCTGTTAAATGCAATCACAACAGTCTCCCGAAATTTCAGAAAAAATGTTCGGGACCGTGGCGCTCGGAGTGCAACACGGTCCTTGCAACTTTTTTCGAAATTTGCAGGGATGAAAGGTATGATGATTTTAAAGCTAATCTGAAAAAATTGAGGGATTTTACGATCTGTAGATAGGCCAAATTAAAGTTGCAAATTCAAAATTGAACCCTATCAAGATTGTCGAAAAATGCAAAATTTGAATTTTGAAAAAGAGAGGGAGATTGAAATTTTGAATTTTATGATTTTAGAGGGAATGTCAAGAGCAATGCAAATTTTGAAATTTGAAAATTGACTCAATTTCACGCAAAATTCAATTTTGAAAGCGGAAATCAAAGTTGTTGTAATTAGGCACTTAATTTCAAAAGTCACAAAATGCAAATATTTGAATAAAGCACTGAAATTTCGAATGAATGCAAATACAATTTTCAGATCTAAGACAGTAAGAACACAATTTTGACACAAAATTTCAGTTTCGATAATTTTTGAATGATTAGGAGCCTTAGACCAAGCAATCACAAGACCAACTTTGACTGTAATTTTTAAAGTGTTATAATTGACAAAATCAGCCAAAATTCTGGATTTTAGCAGGAAAATACAGCAAGATCTCGCTCCCGAAATTTTGGAAAAAATGTTGGGGACGATGGCGCTCGGAGTGCAACACGGTCCTCGCAACTTTTTTCCAAATTTTCAGGGATGAAAGATATTGTGATTTTATTGCGGAATCCAAAGTTACAGCTGATTTGGAGATGTTTTGATCGGTCAAATTGTCGGACAAAGGTTGAATCAAGAGGGTTTCAAAAATTAGGGTTTTGACTTTTAACCACTTAATTTTCAGAATTAAAGCACAAATATGAATTGATAATTTGTAATAGAAGGACAGATCTGAAACAAGCATTAACATTTAGACATTTCGCAAGTTTAATTACTAAAAAGAAATTTTAGGGTTTTAATGCAATCACCTCTAAAACTTTGCAAAAGATCAAACATGGAAATGTAATCAATTTTTTCAGATCTAAGCATGAAAAATCAGAAAGGATGTTCACGTCGGGTTCACCAAAATGTAAAGCAGAAAATCGCGGTCGAACCCTAGTTGGTCTCCCCTCTTCTAACTCCAAGGAGAGAGAAGGGAGGTTCGCTAGGATTCGATGGGTTTTCACTTAGGGGGAAGACTTTACATTCAAAAGAGGGGTTGAAACTCATAAGATTCAATCCCACACGATGTAAGATTGGATGCTAAATGAATTTCAAGGGTTAGGAAAGCAAGGCTACCCTCTTTTGTAAAGAATGTTGATTAAGGAAATTAAGCTAAGGATGCATAGAAAGTCATAAAGATTCGCTTATAAACTGAGTTCGGGTTATAGGATGAAGCTGCGGACCTGGAATTAGCAGTAAAATGTCGATACGGCGCTGTCCTGCAAATTTGAGCAAAAGTTGTCGGGACGATGGCGCCCGGCGCCACGGTCCTCCGAAAAATCCGCGAAACGAAGGGGGATCTGTTCGTCTCTGCACAAGGATTCCAGATCTTCAATTTCAGCCGCGTACCTGCAACCTACACACAAAAAAGCGAAGACGATTGGGGGGTTAGGGATTAGGGGTTTGCCTTTAGGTCAAACCCCGGTTTTGGAATTAACCAAGAAATGAGCAAGAGCTGTAAATGTAAATGACTGTAAAACAAGTACTAATACCTTGTTCTAAGGATGTTTGTATCCTTATGTGCGAAGGTTTAGATGTTGTATGTTGTATGTTGTATGTTGTATGTGATCTCCTCTTCAATGGTTGAATCCTTGTCTTGAATGCAATACTTAGCCTTGAATGGAGACTTGGAATGATCAATTGCTTGAATGCTTGAGTATAATTTCCATGCTTTGTACACATATCCTCTTCCTCCCATCTATCTCAAATGAGAGAGAAAAATGTAGTTTATATACTTGTCAATTAGGGTTGATAGACTGATTTTCCCGACCTTAGGCCGACCAGGGAAGTATATTTCCAAATTGCAATAAAAAAGACCCAATATCACTTAGGAAACCGGGCCCAAAATAGGACCCAGGGACCAGGGCGCTGGGCGCCATGGTCCTGGAGGACCAGGGCGCTGGGCGCTCTGGTCCCACCTCCCGGGACATCAGGGTGCAAGGAGGTTCAGGCCAGGGTGCTTGAAAAATGCAGTTTTCAGTGTCGTGAGCAAGTTTTGGGGTCTCCATTCAGGTTGCGTGTTGCGTCGCCATCGTGAAGACCGAAATGCAGTGGAAATTGCAAGTGTCACAATTTTAGGACGCTACAATCACAAAAGGCCAATCGCTCTTCATGAAGATCCAAGAAGGTTGGGTTTCTGATTGATTTTTGAAGCAGTTCAAAGGTTGTGATTCTGTCTGATTTCCCAACATGCTTGTGTTAATTCATGAAGCCTTCAAGGAGGGACCACAACCTGATGTAGAAGCTGACGCGTTTCTCAAGGAAATGACTCAAGATTGATACAACAGGCTTGCTGAGGTGGCGACATGAGTATTCACAAGGAGTGGGTTATAATTAATCATCGACAAAATTGTTTGAGTTTATCTACTCTGTGAAGGCAAATGCTTCTGTCGTTACCAACTTCGACCCGTTGTGCCAACATGTGACACACATTCTCCAAGAATCCGACCGGGAAGATTTGCTTGGTACTATCATTAATGACAGGATTAAGCATTTGAGGACACATAAATGTGGCAACATGTGTTGTAACACTTGATATTATCACTCTTGCAGATAAAAAATTAATACACCACCTTTTGAAAATGGCCAAAGGAGAGTATGCTATCATGAGTTGTCCCTGATAGAATGGTTTTGCCTCATGATGATGAACTACCATTTTAAAACCCAGACTTGAATTGGCCAGAAATTGAACAGGAAGATATCATCCGACAATTATGGTCTTTTACATGGAAAAGGCATACCGACTTCAGTGAATATAGAAAAGCTATCACTCTATTAGAAAAAATCATGGAGTAGGCTGAGAATCAAGAACGACATTTACAGGAAGAACTTGCTATACAGAGGGTTCTTGGTAATTAGTCTTTTCAAAAAGCATCAAGGATGGTGCTCAAAGGTAACTTGGTCCCCTAATCCAACTAGATGTCACATTTTTGTAGGATGATATTCTTCTCGACATGAGTGACTTCGTCCGAGCAACTATACTTGATGAAGATAAATTTACTGAAGTCCTTTGGGTGCTGATTGAAGAAGAAAGGAAAGCGGACATAATTGTCTGTCAGATTGCTGGACAAAATCCAGCACCCAATGAAGAAGAAGGAGTATGATTAATGGTTCATTAATAGGGTATATCTGATAATTTTTGTTTTCTTTAAAATCATGTTTAAAATGGTCGTTTCAAGACTGTTACTTTTAAAGGAACCGTTTCTTGAAAACAAAAAAGACTTTAGTTATAAATAGATAGATGATACTGATAAACTTATAAGGCACTAAGAGGGGGGAGGGTGAATCAGTGCAATCAAAAACCACAACACAAATATGATCACCACTTTAAATAACTTAAAGCTTAATAAACATAAAAGAAATATCACCACATAAGTTAACACCTAATATATCAAGCTCCACATAACACAAAGATTTATACGTGGAAAACCAAAAGGGAAAAACCACTGTGGGGGTTAGTACCCACAAGATTCACTATCTGCAGAATATAAATCTTTGACTGATTAAGGTCATACAAATATGCCTGGTTAGGAGTAGACCCTGTTAGGAGTCACCCGGTTAAGGGATTTACCTCAGCCTTGTTAGGAGCAACCTCGTAAGAGGATTTAGACTCAAGTTAATGAGCTACCTTGTTAGGGGATTTACAATTTTAGGCCTGTTAGGACCTACCCAATTAGGGGATTTGACTGCTGCAACTGTTAGGAAAACAACAGTAAAATGATCTGCATGTAGTACCTCTGTGCTTGATAAGATCCGCTTTAGATCTGCTCAATACATCAACAACACATCAAGACAAAGCTTCTCAAATTGCCGCACAATCAAACTCTCAATATTCACTCATGATCTCATACTTTATCTCATAACTCATCACACTTTTTCTAAGCATCAATTTAGTCGGCTAACAACCTTGGAACAATTTCCTAGGTTCAATGAATCTAGTCAATCTCTCACTACATTCTTTACTTATGTCGGCCACCGACATAACAACTCAAAAATAAAACATAATGTGTACCGGTTTACCAATCTTAGTGACTTTGTTCTACTGGTTAGCCATTCTTCATGATTGACTTCTCTGTACAACATAACTCGCTCATCCTATTGAATCTGCCACTGCAGTGTGAAACATAGCTACTTGATACAATGTCAAACACTCCTACAAAACTGCATCACCTAACTCTTCATTGATCACTCATACCGGTTGCTTGAATACAACTATGTTCCTGTTTACCGGTTGAAGTCCTATTGCCAGTTCATTGGTAAACTATCTCCTCTACCGATTATGCTTTACCTGTTGGCCTAATAGACTTAGATGACTATCAAAACATAGTTTCCATCAATGACAACATAAAACAAGTCATCAATCAACCTATTACATCATAACATCATCATCAAGCCAGCAATCTCCCCCTTTGGCTTTGATGGCAACACTTAGGAATTTTTTTGTCTAAGTGTGCAATACAAAAATTGAATCAACTCATGACACATACCCCCCCTTAGCAATTGCATGCTATTACAAAATTTACAAACATATATACTACTATTCCCCTTTACAATTCAAAATTTTGACTATACTACTACTCCCCCTTTGACAACAATGACAAAGGTAAGTAAATACATCAAAGATAAATGCAATATACAAAAAAATTTGCATTATCATATATAGATGTAAAAGGTCAAAATGTTTTACAATGCCATCTTAGAAAATGCATCTCCAAAATGAGACTTTAACTGCTTCAAATCATTGTGCCATGTTTCCAAACAAGTGCCGGTTATCTCAACATGTGTTCTTATCTGGCAAGCCAGTTCCTACATGACATCAATTTTACTCATCTTAGGTGTAGCTAGAATAGCTTCAGTTTCCTTGTAACCTCTCTGCAAAATTTCAACCTTAGGAATCAAAAGTGTTTGTAGCTTCTGTAGCGACTTAATCCTTTTAACCTGTTCATTCTCATAAGCTTTTAGCTTATGTTGAAGCTCAACAACCGATCTACTATAAGTTATAATAGAATCATTTAGGGGGCTAAATGATTCACTTAGAAATTCAAGTTCCTTTTTAGCTTCCTATTTCCTTTTCATCAAATCCTCACAAAATAATAAAAACTTTGCAAGAGTGGATAGGATTTTACCTCCGATTATAATTGCATCTTTAATATGATCTTTATTAACCGTCAGAACAAATTTGTCTTTATCAATATCATTCATTAACCACTCTACTCTCTTCTTCTTGCATTCCTTTTCCACATTCAAAAATGCTGCATCTTCAAAACGTTTCATCTATTCACTAGCATCAGCAACCAGTTGACCTAACTTATCAATCAATGTAGATAGTCTATTTGTGTCTGTCTCCGGTAACATACTAGACAAAATTTCAATTGCACATTGTATTGAATGAGCTTCCTTTTGTTGTTCCTTCATTCTTTTCTTCTTAGCTCTAGATTGCATGGAAGTTGCAATCTACATTAGTTCTATAGAACTCAATGCATCCATATTGATGGGTCCTTGTATACTTAATACATCATTGTCTTCATCATCATCAATTTTCTTCTTGGAAGTAAATGATAGGGGTGTCACTTTAGGTTCTGTTTTTACTTCTTCCTCTTCTTTCTTCTCTTTTGTCTTCTCCTTGTCCTTTACCGATGGTGTCTATGTATCAACTGTTATAGTGAGCACCAGTGGCTCTTGCTCAATCTACTTTTCTTCTCCTCTCTTCGGATCCTGTTCCTGTTGTTCAGTCATCTGAACACCTTCATCCTATATATCCTTAGTTTGTTCTTTATTCTCCTCCTCAGTACCAGTTGTATCAATTTAGAACTATATCATCATCAAGAATTACAACTGTCTCACTCTGTACCTTAATTGGTTTGTCATCTTTTGATTGATTAGTAAAAACAATCTTATCTAGTGAAAAATCATCAATATCTACGTCATCCGAGAGATCTTCTGCCTTAAACTTCTTCAGTTTCTCTTCCTCCTCATCAAGTATCAAAACCAGTAACTTCTTTAATATCTGCTCAGTTTCCATATGAACTGATTGGGTCTCACCAATTAACAGTCTTGTCAACATTTTCTTAGATCTAAAGGATGATTTATCCTTTGCAATAATTTCATCTATCTCCTCCTTTGTGGCTTCAGGTTGCAAGTTTTTAAGAATAAATTCAATAAATTCTTTATCTTGTTTCATGGCTACCTGCCATCTAGCATCAAGCTTATCATACAAAGAAATTGAAATCTTCCCTTGCAATTCAATTAGGGCTTTACTATATTTATTCATCATAAAAACAACTACATCCTCTATCTTTGTTCATCCTCACTAAACTTATCATATAGTTTATCCAAACCCTTAAAAACACCATAATTCTTAATACTATTTAACAAATTTCAATAAGTGTAAGCTTAGTTACCGGTTTCTTGACAGATTCGACAGTAGATGCTCCTACAACTTTTGAATTTTTGCCACTAGCTCTCAAAGTTTTCTTCTCACCTTTGGATCCAGTTTCTTCTTCATCATCAGCGGCTGATGTCCTTTGTGCTTGCTTCTTTTTCCTCTTTCTATAATTCTTTCACCTTGGGTGCTTTAGGTGTAGGAGCTCAATGACTTTACATTTTCTCTTGAATTGTATCTTGGAAGGCTTCTCCTTCTTTGCCTTTGCTAGTTTCTCCTTCACTACTGTACTCCTTGTTTGTCTACCGATGCTGGTATCGGTTGGGGCACTAGCTGCTCCTGCTTGTTTAGCTTCATATTTTTCTCTAGCCTCTGCTATTTCCTCCTTAGTAAATCCTTGTTGCTCAGAAAATTGCTCAACTTCCTTTCTCACTTTCTTAGCAATTACCAGTCTAGCAAGCTCAAAATGCACCTCAATAGATTTCTCCTTATAGGTACCAAATCTTTTTGCAGTAGTATCTACCAGTTGTGCTAAAAAATGTTCAGCATAAGAAACCAAAAGATCTTCTTGAAATTTGTAGCCCATAGGTATCACCCAAGTTGTCTTGGGATCAACTGCCTCCATCTGACATGTGTCTGTGTCAACCAAAACATAGATGGTATCCTCATATCTCTTAACAACCTGTGTCGGTATCCTCTCTCTTGCATGCATCTTTTTCTCAAAATCTTTGAAATAACCCCAAGCAATCTTACGAAAATCATTACCTAACATCCTGATGTTGTTCTTCATCTATAATAATGCTAGCGTGTCCTTAGACCATTGAACATCACCGATACCAAGAGAGAAATTATTAAAATAGAAGAACAATCCAATAATCAGTCGTCCAAATTTAAACTTCATTCTTTTGTCTTTCTTGATGGATTCAATATTGAGCACCAACTAACTTCTAAATGCCTCAGACAAATCATAATCAACATGTTCTTTGATCATCTGGTAAGCAATAGGGATGCTATTCATCCTGCTAGAATGATATACCCGGTATCTTATGACCATTGAAGCAAATTTTACTACAGGATCATCAATCTCATTAATAGTCATAGCTCTTCCATCCCATCATGAATTGGTCAAGATGACAACATCATTCTTAGGAATTGATCTCAATACTAGAACTTCATCGGGGGAACACAATCTAGTTACTGCATGAATCACTCCCTTAGTGATCTTATGTGGTTGATCAAGCCACATAAACTGGTCATGCACATGACTCAAAACACATCTCACAAGATCTTCATCAAAATCATCAATAGAATTAAGTGCATGATGGAAACCTTTATCGGTAACCCTCCTATACTGTTCTTTCAATACTCCATCTTTGTTACACATTACCCTATATTGAACAAATATAGAAAAAATTCCAAGATCTTCCAACTTACAGTGAATGTTGTTGGTATTTTGATGATGTTTAGTTGTGATTGTCATTGATGGACCCACACTTATTTATTGTATGAGTTATTCTCAACTAGCACTATGTGATGTATTGCTCAAACTGGTATTATACATCATTGTATGAATAGTCTTTGTTTGTAGAAGACTATCGATGTTTTGCAGAAGGAGCTTACCGGTCAAAGCATGACTGAGGACTTCAAGCAGTACGAGGACCCCAAGCGGCAGTCAATCTATGTTCTAGTTTACTGGTCTTTGTTTGTAAACCTGTAATCGGTATACTGTGTTTTGTTAATCGACAAACTTGTAAAGAGTGATGAGTTATAATCCACCGACACCGATGTGGTGATTCTATGTTGTGTTATAAATTGTGTCTAGATGCACTGTACCTAGAAAATCATAGTCTAATCTCATTGGACTGACATAAAATCAGATTCCTATATGAGGACATCATGTCTAGGGTTTTGAATGTATGTGTGAGAAGTGTTGTGTAAGAAGACTAGGTTTTTGCAAGAAGGTATCTTGCGAAAGAGATTGAACGTGCAAAGGATATAAGACTGAAGTAATGCTACAATGCATTAACAAAGAGCTATCAATGATCTAACTAAGCATTTTGTGCTACTTTGCAGATCACTTACTTGTTGATTACTAATCTCTTCGACAAGTCAGAAACCCTTAACGGGGTAGGCTCAGTTAAGGCCATTCTAAATCCTTTAACAAGGTGGTTCACAGTTGTGGATTTGAAATCCTTTAACAAGGTAGTCTTTAGTAGGAATTATCTCCTAACAAAGATCTAGATTCCTAATAGGATCTGTTCTGGTGAAGAACATTGTAAGGCCTTAAATAGTCCAACCTTAACGGGTTTGGTTGCTATTTTGTAGATAGTGGACTTGTGAGTTTTACTCACTGTGGTTTTTCCCATTTGGGTCTCCACATCAAAATATCTTGTGTTATTTGTCTTTTCTGTGTATTAACTGGTTTACTGTTTAAAGGGTTATACGGGTCTGCAGTAAAATTGCTTAAGTGTTTGGTAAAGTTTTTGGGTATATTAATTCAGCCCCCTCTTAGTATTCATCAAATGTATGATCTTATATCCTCTACATGAAAAAATCCATATAGGACTCCGGATAGGGCTTTGACGGGATCAATTTCAATGGATTTAAAAGGGTGCATCTTAAACTTTGGATGAGGCCTGGCTGTAACATCTACCAAATTTGGTGCATCCATCTTTAGAGATTCAAACTTAGAAATAGATATCAGGACTTGTCAGATAAATACCTTTCAACGCTTCCACAACTAGGGTTTCAACACTGAGAATGTACTTTCACTGATTACCAATCTTAGATCACTCCAAATCTTCTGATAACCTAATCAAATGGTGCTCACACAAGCTCTTCTCTTCTTTTTTTCTCTCCGAGTGCTCTCAAGAATGCAAAGTGACAAATGATATTCAAAAAGTCCTTTTTTTCTCAATACCCACTACATTAAATGTTATTCCCGGTTGTATAAACAAATAAACCCTAAAACAACATTCAATATACTACTAGTTCTCATATCACACCTATAATTTTTATATCTTGATGCATTTTTATATTGTGAAGTGATTTTGTGATCAAACCGGTAGGTTTGATCACAAAATCACTTCACAATATAAAAATGCATCAAGATATGCAAATTTATCTTACTACACACCATATAGGGGGGTTCGGAAATGGATCTAACATTAAGCTCCCCCTAAGCCTTTTAACAACTTAGTTTGCTTGTGATGAGTTCTCCACACTAGGTGAAGAATTAGGATCTTCCAATGGTTTTTCTTCAGTTTTCTGATCACTCTTATTTTTCCAGATCTTGTTCATCTCTGCTATGGTCTCTTCCACATCAACTTTCTTCTTCCCTTTTTGATCAACAAATTGATTTACCAGTTGACTCATTTTAGATCTGCAAAACTTTGCAAGGTGTCCCAGTCGGTGACAATGAAAACATGCCATACCATATGCTCTCCAGGGTCCAACATTGCCTCTACCAGTCCTTCTTCTGTAGTTCAAAGCTACATGACCATATTTATGACATATTGTGCAAATCACATCCATTCTCATTTCCATCTCATAGGGACTAGACTGGTTAGCATAGGGTCTCTTCCAATTTGCATTTCTCCGGTCATTAAAAGTTCTTTGCCAACCTCCACCAGATCTCTGATTCATGTGGGGTGTCAGATTATTTGTTCCATACCTACATTCAATAGCTCTATGCCCATACATGTTGCAAGTGTAACAATATCTATTAAAGGTTCTTGGTTTGTGTCCTTGATAGGGATTAGGTCTATAACTATTAACAACATTAGATCTACAAACATTAGCGGTATGTCTTGGCTTATGACAATTAAAGCGTATTGGTTTGTAGGGTTTCTTACTGGTGGATTTCTGGATCTTAGGTGTAGATTTACCTTCATGCATGATGTATTTGGTACCAGAAGGCTCACCTTGCTCAAAGGTAGTGTATTCTAAGCCATGTGTATCTCCATTCTACCTTTGTGACTGGATCTGTTCATCAAGCATAGTAGAACTCTTATTGTATTTAGCCAATATCTCATTAGCATCAGCCAACTCCTTAGTAAGATCTTCATTCTTTTTCATCAGGCTTTCTCTTAGGGACATAGCCATGTCTAGATCAACCTTTATTTCTTCTTTTTCTTCTTGTTCCTCATGAAGATGATGATACAGGGTTCCACCTCCTGGTTTAGCTTAAAGATCTCATGTTCTTTTTCTCTGATCTTGTCATCAGCTATCCTCCTTGCTTCAAGCTCTTGACTCATCCTGATGGTTCTAGCTCTCTCCTCAGGTTTACCTTCTCATCATTAAGTTTTTCAACTTCAGTAACCAGTGCATCCATGTTCGCTTCATCAGAAGAACTATTTTCAGTAAGCTCCATCAATTGTTTTGCAAGCTCTATTCTCTTCGCAAGTGAGGCTTTATACTTTCCTTTCAATGTATCTAGGGCTTCCTCAGCTTCTACAAGTTGGTTAGACATCTCTCTATAACTTATATCCCCCATGATAGCCTTAGGAATATTTACCAAGCAGTTAAGCCTTAAGGGAATTAGGCTCTGATGCCAATTAATAAACTAATAAGGCATTGAGAGGGGGGGTGAATCAGTGCAAGCAAAAACCACAACACAAATTTAATCACCACTTTAAATAACTTAAAAGATTAATAAACATAAAAGAAATATCACCACATAAGCTAACACCCAATATATCAAGCTCCACATAACATGAAGATTTATACGTGGAAACCCAAAAAGGAAAAACCACAGTGGGAGTTAGTACCCACAAGATTCACTATTTGTAGAATAGAAATCTTTGACCAGTTAAGTTCATATAAATATGCCCGGTTGGGAGTAGACCTTGTTAGGAGTCACCCGGTTAAGTGATTTACCTCAGCCCTATTAAAAGCTTTGCCCTGTTAGGAGCAAACTCACAAGAGGATTTAGACTCAAGTTAATGAGATACCCTGTTAGGGTATTTACAATTTCAGGCTTGTTAGGACCTACCTGGTTAAGGGATTTGATTGCTGCAACTGTTATGAAAACAACAATAAAATGATCAGCATGTAGCACCTTTGTGCTTGATAAGATTCACTTAATTTCTGCTCAATACATCAACAACACATCAATACAAAGATTCTCAGATTACCGCACAATCAAACTCTCAATATTCACTCATGATCTCATACTTTATCTCATAACTCATCACACTTTTTATAAGCATCAACTTAGTCGGCTAACAACCTTGGAACAATTTCCTAGGTTCAATGAATCTAGTCAATCTTGCACTATACGCTTTAATTATGTCGGCCACCAACATAACAACTCAAAAATAAAACATAATGTGTACCGATTTACCAATCTTAGTGACTTTGTTCTATCAGTTAGTTGTTCTTCATGCTTGATTGCTTTGTACAATATAACTCGCTCATCCTATTGAATCTTCCATTGCGGTGTGATCGCATCACCTAACTCTTCATTGATCGCTCATACCGGTTGCTTGAATACAAATCTGTTCCCGTTTATTGGTTGAAGTCCTATTGTTGGTTCAGTGGTAAACTGTCTCCTCTACCAGTTATGCTTTACCGGTTGGCCTAATAGACTTAGATGACTATCAAAACATAGTTGCCATCAATGAAAACATTAAAAAAGTCATCAATCAACCTACTACATCATAATATCATCATCAAGCCAACAAATAGATGGTAAAGGGGGGAGGAAAATACTGAAAAAGTACAATTACATTTTGAACAGTTAGCCATCTTTTGAAGAATTTTGTTTTCTGGGCATCTTTGGAATGAATTAATATATCAAAACTTTGTGTTTGCTATATTATTTCATGTTAGTAGTAAGCTTTGAATTACTGCTATTTCACTTGATATTTGCTATGGTTAAATATGGATGATGTAGAAACTTTGGATCCTGCATGTTCCTTTTTGGTTATTTACGTCTCATTTCAATATTTTCCGTGCAATTAATTGTGATGTGAGAAGACTGTGTGTTGTTCACATTCCCATTTGATGACCTAGATTTAATTTTCATCTTTCTGCATGTTGGAAGTGTGTATCTTTTCCTTTCTTGCTTTCTGGTAAAAAACATACCGCAAAACCTAGGAGTAGATTTAGGAGGGAGTTGTACCTCTAACATTCAGAGGAATATTGCCAACGTAATTGGTGATATATCCAGCTGTTAGTTACTTATTTACCTTTCATGCTGGGCACATTGAGTCATTGTGTTACTTTTTAGAAAGACCAATCCATTAACCGATACTTCCATAGTTTTTGAGGATTATCTTTGTCGAAATGCGATTCAACATCATCTTATTATTCTAGGTACTCCTCAACGAAATAATGTTGTTGAAAGAATGAACAAAATTGCCATCAATATGATTTGAGCAATGTTTTACCTCAAAGGCATCAAGTTACATTTTTTAGGCAAAGACAACAAGAACAACAATCTATCTACATAATATATTTCCTTCATTAGCTCTTCAATAGGCCAATCCATATGTAGTTTGGTTTGATTGCCCTCTATCTTCTTGACATCTTCAAATTTTTGGCTCCACTTGTTATGCCTTGATTCCAAAGGAGAAAAAAAGTAATTTGCATCATAGAAGTTATAAATGCATTTTTTAAGGCTATTCTAAGTCTTCAAGAGCATATTAGTTGTATGATGCAGTTAACAACAAAATATTTTTTGCACAAGATGTCATATTTTGTGAATACTCCAAAGATATGTTGATTGTTAGTTCCAACAACTTGAATTTTTTTTTAAAGTTAATCCTCGAGAAGAACATGCATGCGAGATTTCTTAGTTTAGGGTCCAGGGAAGGGGGGTCACATGGGGCTTGATAAATCATTTCAAACCACATTCATTGGATCCACATATATATTCTCTAATTGAAGATGTCTAAGCTCATGATGCCCCATTTCTAGATCTCCAAGAAGAAATACACTCTAATAATGATTTTCAATATTTAGATGAACATGGGATTTCAAAATAATTAGCCAATGATGGAGATTCTATTAAAGAAATGGTACTAGCTTTGGTCCAACTAAAATATTCACAAAAATGGGCAAACCAATTTCAACCAACACTTAAAATATTTGAGATATGATGAAACTGGCAAGATAGGATCGAGGAGTTTTACAAAGAAAGGTATTAGGTTCAATCTAGTAATGAAGGTGACTTGGAGCCTTTTTATGAACTCAATAACACAATGGACTTAGAATGAACTTCCTAAAAAGAAGCAAGTTATGCATAATGAGTAAGATTGTCATTCAAGAAATAGCACTTGGGAGTTGATTTATCTTTCGCTAGGTTGTAAACCTATTGGTTGCAAGTGGATCTTTTGGAACAATTATAAAGTGGATGGTTCACTTGACAAACATAAAGCCGAACTTATTGCAAAAGGTTGTGCTAAATAAGAAGGCATGTATTATGATAAAAATATAGAACCTATAATAGAATAGGTTGCCATTTGTGTTTTGTTGGCTCTCTTGGCACACACTAGATGGAAAGCTCACAAAATGGATGTCAAAACTAAATTCTTGAATGGTGATCTCAAAGGGATAATATATATGATTCCACCAATAAAATATGCAGATCATGGACAAGAACATTAGGTATGAAGGCTAATAAAATTATTGTATGATTTAAAGCAAGCCCCGCAAACTTGGTATGAAAAACTCATTGAGGAACTCTTGAAGTTGAAATTCAAGAACTTTGAATTCAATGATGTAACTTTTTTATTCAAAAGGTTGATAGGATATTAGTTGTATATCTAGTTGTTAATGTGGACGATTTATTTCTAACTAGCAACAATGAAAGACAAAGTGAAGCAAGGGCTTGAAATGACTAACTTGGTACATATTTATTACTATTTGAGTGTTGAGGTGATTCAAAAACCCAAATATATCTTCCTCACCCAACAAAGATATATTGATGAACGTCTAAGCAAATTTGGCATGCCTACTTGCAAACTACTTAGTACCTCTATGGAGAAATAAATTAGAAATCGCATCTAATGACTTTGTAGCATTGATTGATACAACTATATACCATAACTTGTTGGTAGTTTTATTTATTCAACAATCACATGCCTAAACATTTATTTTGTTGTTGGAGTTCTCCCTAAATCATGCAATAACCTAGAGAGAATATTTGGTTAGTATCCAAAAGAGTTCTTTGGTATCTCAAGGGAATTAAAAACTATGGGCTCAAATGTACCAAGGCAACACATTTCACTTTGATTGGATAATCTTTTGATTATGCTAGTGACTTGGTAGATGGAAAATCTACTTTATGGTTCCTCATCCATCTATGGTCTACAACTATTGCTTGGGAATTTAAGAAACAACTAGTACCAACTCTATCCTATGTAGAAGAGGAATATATTGTAACTTTTGAGACAATTAGGAAAACATTATGGATCTAAAGGATTCTTGAAGATTTTTGAACACACTAGGTTCATCCACACCACTTGTCAACATTCACTAAAAATCTTGTCTCTCACAGTTGAACCAAACACATCAACAAAAAGTTCCATTTGATTTGACATCATGTGAAAGATGGTAATGTACACATCAAGTATTCTCCCACTATAGATCAACTTGTGGATATTTTTCCTAAAGTGCTTGGACAAGATAATTTGGAGAAATTCCAAGGAATTCTTGGTTTGACTATAGCTCCTTCAGTTTAAGAGGGGATATTAATGTGTTACTCTTCTGAGTTAATACAATTTAGTATTTTAGTTTTATATCTAGTTTTTCCTTTTGGTAGTTAAACTATTTTCTCCTTGCCTATAAATTTAAATATTTTTCTCATTTTAAGTTAGTATAGTTTTATGCCATTTCTATTTTGTTCTTAAATCTTGGCTTGACAGTTTAGCCATTCAAATGTTGGAATTTATTTTTTATTTATAAATCTTATAATATTTTATATTATAATTTTAATATACATTTCAAAATCACTAATTTTAAACAATATACCCATTTATTTGTGTCCTATGCAAAAGATGTCTATAACTCTATATGATTGTTTTATATGAATGTGTATGTAATGCTAGTTTGCAATATCTATGCATCACCTATTGAGAAAATAATACAATACAATACAATATAATTGTAGCATCCTAAAATTGCGACACTTGCAATTTCAACTACATTTCGGTCTTCACGATGGCGACGCAACACGCAACCTGAATGGAGACCCCAAAACTTGCTCACGACACTGAAAACTGCATTTTTCAAGCACCCTGGCCTGAACCTCCTTGCACCCTGATGTCCCGGGAGGTGGGACCAGAGCGCCCAGCGCCCTGGTCCCTCAGGACCAGGGTGCCCAGCGCCCTGGTCCTCCAGGACCATGGCGCCTAGCGCCCTGGTCCCTGGGTCCTATTTTGGGCCCGGTTTCCTAAGTGATATTGGGTCTTTTTGATTGCAATTTGGAAATATACTTCCCTGGTCGGCCTAAGGTCGGGAAAATCAGTCTATCAACCCTAATTGACAAGTATATAAACTACATTTTTCTCTCTCATTTGAGATAGATGAGAGGAGGAGGATATGTGTACAAAGCGTGGAAATTATACTCAAGCATTCAAGCATTCAAGCATTCAAGCAATTGATCATTCCAAGTCTCCATTCAAGGCTAAGTGTTGCATTCAAGACAAGGATTCAACCATTGAAGAGGAGATCACATACTACATGCTACAACATACAACATACAACATCTAAACCTTCGCACATAAGGATACAAACATCCTTAGAACAAGGTATTAGTACTTGTTTTACAGTCATTTACATTTACAGCTCTTGCTCATTTCTTGGTTAATTCCAAAACCGGGGTTTGACCTAAAGGCAAACCCCTAATCCCTAACCCCCCAATTGTCTTTGCTTTTCTGTGTGTAGGTTGCAGGTACGCGGCTGAAATTGAAGATCTGGAATCCTTGTGCAGAGACGAACAGATTCCCCTTCGTTTCGCGGATTTTTCGGAGGACCGTGGCGCTGGGCGCCATCGTCCTGACAACTTTTGCTCAAATTTGCAGGACAGCTCCGTATCGACATTTTACTGCTAATTCCAGGTCCGCAACTTCATCCTATAACCCGAACTCAGTTTATAAGCGAATCTTTATGACTTTCTATGCATCCTTAGCTTAATTTCCTTAATCAACATTCTTTACAAAAGAGGGTAGCCTTGCTTTCCTAACCCTTGAAATTCATTTAGCATCCAATCTTACATCGTGTGGGATTGAATCTTATGAGTTTCAACCCCTCTTTTGAATGTAAAGTCTTCCCCCTAAGTGAAAACCCATCGAATCCTAGCGAACCTCCCTTCTCTCTCCTTGGAGTTAGAAGAGGGGAGACCAACTAGGGTTCGACCGCGATTTTCCGCTTTACAATAACATAAATAAATTTTTTAATGTCCATGAGGGTAGAGATAGCTTATGGGACAACAAAAGCTATCTTATTACCTTTCTAAATTGTTGATCTAATATTAAATTCGATTATGACCTTCCCTATTCTTGAATTGTCTCCTCTTTGAAAAAATTGTGTAAAGAAGTTGCCACTAAAGTACATGAATAAATGACTTGGATGTTATAAGCTTCACTCTCTAAAATAAAGTTTTTTTTAGATTCAAATGCCCTAGCCATGCAAAAAAGCACAGACTCTCTCCTCCTGTTCCTTTTTTTTACCTCTTCTATATGCTTGTTTCACATTAAATATAATATGAGTTAGTCATTAATTGAGTTATGAGGGTCTTTAATCTCCAAAAATTTTATGATAGGGTGAAACTCATCTAGCTAAGCTATGAAATGTAATTGAAATTGAAACTAATATTGAAGTTAAATAAATTTAAATGCATTACTTAATTGAATTTTAAAGATGGAAGAGGAAAGTCGATGATGTTTGGAATCAATATGACACAAAAAAGGGATTTTAAAACTAGCTCATATGTTTGCCTAAGATTCTAAAAATTAATTACATTTTCCCTTGGTTCACCTATGGGAGTGTGGACATGAAATTAACACACAAATTTGAATTTTAAGCTGGGTAAGCGAGATAAGTCATTTGGAACCACCTTTATTGCATCCATATATAAATTATCTAACCCAAGATGTATAAGCTCAGGATGCCCCATTTCTAGATCTCCAAGAAGAAATAACCTCTAATAATGATTTTCAATTTTTAGATAAACATGGGATTTGAAAACAATTAGCCAATAATGGATCTTCTATTCAAGAAGTGGTAGCACCTTTGGCCCAACTAAAATCTTCACAAAAGTGGGCAAAACAATTCCAACCTACGCTTAAAGGTTTGAGACTCGATGACACAAAATATTTGCTATTATACATTAGCCAGTGAACATGAAGACACCATCTCTCAAGTTGAGGTGAAGGATGGGTTGATTGATGTGTATTTTTGCAATATGTATTTTAGTAGTTTAGAGATGAATGAAATGTTTGTTCTTAAAGAATGTATTAGTTGTTGTAGAGGATTACATGAATATTATCATAGTTAACCATGTTGCAAAAATCAAATTTTTAACATTATCAAAAGCTTTAGGTGTCTTTGGAATTTTTTTCTTAATGATAGTGCATAATTAGCAAGAGTCTCAAGGCAATCTGCAGAGTCAATATTTAGAGTTATGAGTATGTGCTACTACTATATGGTGCTAATTCTTGTCCCCCAACTATCATATCAAAATAGATACTAAAGTTGCATAGGACATCCTTCAAGTTGAGGCAATGTTTGAAACAAATGATATTGTTTCTACTAGGTTGTATCTCAACAACTCAAAGGTAAAAGGGGTAATTATTTTCAAGTTGTGTAATTTCTGTTGTGAAGGATGCATTGATGTTTATAACAGTTTCATTGAGTGTAAAAATCATATTTTGGCACAATAATAAGTTTCAAGTGTTTATGGTATAAATTGTCAAGTGCTAATGCATGTATACACTTGGGATAGTGAGTTGTGAAGGGAATAATATTTAATGAGAAGAAATTGATGTACTCTAGACATCAAATAATGGTATGAGTAAGTTGGTTATGCCTAAGATATAATTACATCAAATTCATCAAATATATAGTTCTCAGATTGCTAGGATGGAGAATGACAAAAACTAAATTCAGTAATAGATCAATTTATGTATTGGAATGAATGCACTAGATAATTTCTCATCAAAAAGCCCAGATTTCATGAATATGATTGTTAGATTCATGGCATGTTCGCACAAGAATATAAGTATCTAGGTTTGCATTATATCCCCTAACAAAAGTTGCTTGACCACATAGGAACATAATCAAGGTTTGGTATGCAACTGATTATTAAAAATCATTTTGGCTTTAGGAACTTTGACCTATATTTTTGTAATTGATTGAGGACAAGCAACTTTGGGAGGGAGGACTTGTCATGTCCCTTTTTGTTCAAATTTTGATTTTGGCAAATATTAACCCATTTTATGTTTCCATGGGTTAATTAGACAAGCATAGAATGAATAATAGATTTAATATTTATTAGTGTCCATTCAATTCCATTTAAAAAGGGCACTTAAATATTAAATTAAACTTACAGGAGACCATATGGGGGCATTGGAATATGTGTCCCTTGAGTTTTATAGAATTAAAATACATTTTCATGAGGCCAAATGACGCGTTGGAGAATGTGTCCTTTGAGTGAGAAGTTCAAGAAGGCAAATTAAAGGGTTTTTGGGGCAACTCTAGGGTCAAGAAAATCAACAATAATTTTGGGCCCCCAAATCCTATTGAATGGGTATAAATAAGGTGGTTTGGGATTATGGAAGAAATGTTGATTATTATAACTTTGTTTCATATTTGTAGATTTACAAACACTTTATTTAGTGGACAAAAAATCATTGAAGGAGAAGACTTGTGGATGATAACCCATAACCTTTAGGTGATCAAAGATTGGAAACCCTTTTATTGTAGAGGGAATTATTATCCAATGATTGCATTTGGGCTAAAAGAAATTTGTAAGATTTATTATTGCTTCTTTTTTCATTATTCAATGGTTCTTTGAGTATTGTTTTAAGTAATCCTCAAGCATAATTGGTGGATTGTTGGATGTGTTGAGTCTCGTAGATGTGCTATATTAGTATGATGATATTATTTTTTTAATCATCTAGTATGTACACTTGGGAATAGAACTATTTAAGCTTGGGGTTTTTGGAGCAAATCGGGTGATCTAGAAATGTCATAGTTTTGTGGGTTTGTGAAGACTTGGTATAAGAAGTTATATCATTTTCTTCTATTGTAAATAAATTTTCAGATATATTCATATGTTGTCTCATATAATTAAATAAATCAAGTGGTTCTCTTTGGAATGTTCATCCATTCAACATCCTCATAGTGAAAACTAAATTACTAGTTTTGAGCATAATTGGGTGAATTTGGATATATGAAGCCACATTATGTCGCTATTGTAATAAATCAATTTCAGACCTGATCAAATGTTGTTTGAGATCAAACAATCAATTTCAATATTAATCTATGAGGTTTCATTTAATTCAATGTGGAATCTATGCAAGACTAGCTGACTTGTTTTGGTGTTTTTAGTGAAATTGGCATAATATTTGTAGATCTAATTTTCAAATTTGAGATTATTCATTAATTTTTAGTTGATGAAATAACACTCCCTCCCTAACTCTCACTCTCTACATATCTCTCTACCTACATTTATCTCCCTCCCTACCTCTTTGTCTCTCTCCCCTTTACTCTCCACATCTCTCTCTCTCTCTCTCTACATATGTCTTACTCCCTCCCTCCCTCTCCTTCCCTATCTACTTATCTCTATGTTATAGAGAGAGAGTGATAGAAAAGGGATATAGAGATAAGTATATATAGAGGTATGTAGAGAGATGAAGAGAGAGGGAGGTAGGGAGATGTATGTAGAGAGAGTTAGGGAGGGAGAGAGAGGTGAGTAGAGAGAGGGAGATAAAGAGATAGATGATGGAGGGATGGATGGAGGGAGAGGTATGTGGAGAGGTGGGGAGGGAGAGATAGGTAGAGAGAAATTTAGGGAGGGAGATAAAGAGAGAGAGAAGGGAGGGAGAGGTAGGTACAAAGAGGGATATGATAGATAAAGAGAGAGTGAGAGGACATATATATGGATAAATGGATAAATAGAGAGAAGGGAGATAAAGAGAGAGGGAGAGAGGAACCAAAGAGAAGTATAGAGAAATATGGTGAGGTATATAAGGGGAGAGAGGGTTTGAGAGGTAGAGAGGAAAATAGAGAATTGGAAAGGCAGAGATGAGGATAAAGAGAGAGTGAGGGAGGAAGATGTATGTAGAGAAATAGAGGTATGGAGGGATGAAGGGAGGGAGAATTAGTGAATGAGAAATAAAATGAATGATATACTAATAGAGAACATAAATGAAAACATAATAAAGGAGAAAGAAGAAACTCCCCTCAAACAACAAGAAGCAGGAAGCTAGCTGGAGTATTGATGAGAACCAATCCCTCAAACACATGAAGATACAATGGTGATGAGAGAATACTGAACATGTTGTCACGAAGGATTGTACCCTGATGCTAAGCTGGGAGCTCAGAAATCTTGTGAAACATGGGAATACTTTAAGGCCTGTGGCAATGCCTATCGTGAAAGTAGATCTGTGAATTATAGGTCAGCTTCCTTTATGATGAATCTCCTGCAATAAATTTCTCTCTAGAAAAAGGATAGAAGGAATACTAAAATTGAACCTATCCTATGAGGTGATGCACCAAATATCTATCTGAGACCTACAACTTGATTATCTCACAAAACCTTCAACAAATAACCTTGAAACTCTCACAATTAAATGAAACATGAGATGCGTAAGTATTTCCTAGAAAGGGCTTGTTGACAACTATTTTGACACACTCGCCAATAGTCAGGTAGCCAATGTGAACACTCACCACCGCTCCTAAAAAGCAATAAGTTCTGGGGAACTAATCACTCCAAGATCTCTATAGTCGGGTCTCGACAGTGATGGGCAGCCCAATGGTTGATGTGATTGTACCTGTTAAGGGGCTTGCTGGTTAAAACTAAATCCCACTAATCATTAATAACTTCACTTCCCTTTTTTTTGTATTTTATGGTTTTAAGATTCTTCTAGAAATAAATTGCAAGAGATAAGGAAACAAGAAAATAACAATGAAACTAATTCAATGACAAATTAATGAATTACTTAATCAGTACCCTACAACCCAAAAGATCATCAATATTATCCAAATCAACATTGAACATTAGACCTCCCATAAACCTGCAAAGTCAGCAACCTCACAGACCTATGGAAATAATATCACCACAATAATTTCCTATCATAGTAATTCTCATACACCACTTACATGCACAACATGAGTCATAAAGCAATAAACGGAAGATCAAAACACATTGCTAATTTTAGACAATAAACATTAATGGATTACAAAGAACAAACTCATAGAACATATGCGTAGATCAGACAATCTATAAGTTGCTTCTTGTATTAATTTCAAAAAATGTAAAACAAATTTAACTCAAGTTTATAACAATCTGCAAAATAATCTAAAACTTCTAAGTGGGCCTCAAATCATCAATTTGTGGACCCTTACAAATGAATCAAAATTCTCAATTTATAGAGTTTTATACCCTAATTTCTAGGAAATAAACCTAATCTAAATTAAGAACTAAAAACTAGGAGTTGCAGTTAACTTGCAAGTTTCTGCCTCTAGACTCCAGTTAACTACTACGAAATAGGGGTTCAATGAGCACTACGAAGAGCATGTTGCATGAGCTAGGCTTTCGTAGTCATGCATAATTTTGTTCAAAACTGGAAGATGAGTTAGAGCTGCCATTTGGAGTGCCAGTGGAGAAATCATGCAAAATCTCTTCTCATAAATCCTTCTATCTTTAGTAACTGTACGTTCATCTTCTACTTCTTTTTATAAGATTTAACTATTAATTATACATGCAACTTCTTCAGTAGGAGGATCAACAACATGCTTGATTCTAAATTTATACTATTTCAAAATTTCCCCTCCCTTCTCTCTTTTCTTCTCCAATTCCCCTATTATTTCTGCTGCCTCTTGACATTGTGTAATTAAGTAGGTGTATCTATCCATCATTGTGACATCAAACTAAGCTGGGGGTCCCAAACGCTGGGCCTCATATGCATCCCACTGACTCAACACTTGTTCTTCCTCCATAACCCCTGTATCAGTTATCCCTAATCCAAAAACTCTGATTAGATGCTTTACAAAATCCTCATATTTCAAAATGACCTTGAGAAGAGGAACTCAGATGTTTGCCACATCCTTCAAATACTGTTGAAGCATTTCGATCTTCAGTTCAAAATGTACGCATAAGACTGCAAGTTTTTACAATTATCACCACCCAAAAGGTCCTCCTCCATTATTACCTATTCTCCT
Organism: Cryptomeria japonica; assembly: GCF_030272615.1. Classification (NCBI taxonomy): domain Eukaryota; kingdom Viridiplantae; phylum Streptophyta; class Pinopsida; order Cupressales; family Cupressaceae; genus Cryptomeria; species Cryptomeria japonica. The sequence goes on along the minus strand of NC_081410.1, from coordinate 668,486,702 downwards.
AAATACAAAACTTTATTCAAAATCCGGAATTGTTTACTAAATATTTTGAGCTTTCTCTCCCATTGCTGAGAAGAAGAAGCTAATGCTCCTCCCACCTGTACTGCCTCCTTATACTCCTTTATAATATTTTGCAAAAATAATATGATCTTGGAAGAATTTATTTAGGCCCATGACTTCACTACAACGACCACCTATCTTACCTCTATTAATGCTTTTACTTCTTCTTCTGGAAGTGATGAGGTTGAAGGTAGATTGTCATTTCTACAGGAATCTAGAGGTTTGCCCATCTCTACCACCAGCTGCTTGTACTAATCCAACTATGCTTTAAGCTCTATGTTGGAGGTATGTTATTTCTCTATTCGCCCCTTGACGACACTGGTGGCTAGTTCCAAAGTATCCAACTCTCCCCACTTTGTTTGCTTGCCCAATTTTACTTAAGATACTTGGTATTTCAAGGAGGCTTGACCCTTTGTGTGAAGTGGAATTGCCACATCCGCAACCACTTCACCGGAACCTGTTCTCGATAGATGATGTACAACCTTAGGTTTCTTGACCTTTCTTGGTTCCTCCATGATTGCTTGTTGTAGTGTAACTTTAGGTAGCTCTAATTTTCTTTTCTTCTTCTCAAAGGTGAATTTGAGCCATTGTGAGACATCTTTGTCCTTGTCACCTTCATGTGGTACCACGTCAGTAGTTACAATATGGATGTCAGCTTGTTCTTCTACTTCACCCTCATCTTCTGCTCCCGTGCTTCTGTATCCTTGGAGTGAAGTCATTTGATGAGAAGGACCGGCTTGGAGAGCTACATATTCATTCAATTGTTGCTGCTTGTGCAACTCTCCCAACTTACCACTAACTTCTTTTGTGAATGTCCTTCCCTCCTTATCTATTTTTGTCATACCCTGTCTGACAACTATATTGTTAAGGAAGTCTTCTTGGTCTTGAGGGGCCAAGACTAATCTTTCATTCAACAAATCTTCCACCTCACTTCGTTCTTTCTCCCCTCCAAGTGATTTCTATTTCCTAGGTTGTTCCTCTTCCTGGTCAGAGTCCTATTCAATATTTTTGATAATTACATTCTCGGTGGTAGGCCTAAATGCCCGTGTCCTTGGCGACACTATGGTTGCATCAACTGCTGGTGGTACAGGGGCGTCGGTAACTAGGACCCGTGCTGCAACTATTGGAGGAGGCCGAGTGGGTGTATCTTCATCTGTTTATGTTTCTTCTTCTTTCTCTTGAGCACCTTCTCCTGTAGTCTATCCTATAGCTATCCTTGGTGGAAGAACTTCAACGAGTGGCACAACTCCTAGTCCATCTGTTACTCCAAGGTCTACAAATTTCTTCAACAACTCAGATTTTCTTATCTGCACATGAAGCTTTTCCATTAAGTCCTCAGTGATATCTTCAGGGCCAATTACATCATCTGGGTCAGTGGATGTATTTTTCCTTGAGCTCGATCTTGTCTTACGATAATATTCCTTATAACCCCTTGATTGGGGCACATCTGAGGTGGACTCTTTCTGCTTCCCCTTTGAGGCACTCAGCCTAACCCTTAAATTGAGCCACTGTTTGGTCCTATTAATGACCGCTTGGGAGACTTTGTCTATACTAAGATCTTCATGCGCGAACCACCTTATAGGAGAGAGGGCCCTTTTATCAATTTCCTGCTCTTTGTATGCAACATCAAGGAAGTCTCCATCATCCCTCAGGTCTTTAGGGAGATTAGTTTCAATTTATAAATCCCCTTTTTGGGGTACAGATAATCTATTGTAATTCTTCTCTATCACTTCAAAACTGTCTTGGAGGTTTGCCCAAAAATCCTCCAATCTAGGCTTATGTCCCTCATATGCTTTAGGCATAGTTTGCTTGAGTTTCTTGTAGGGATCATAAAATTCCCTATCATAATCAAATTCATTTAAATTCAAATCTTGGAGTTCCTACTTCGCCAACTTTGCTACCTATATCTTTGAACAAGAGAAATATCCAATGGTCACTGAAAAATCAATCCTTGTTTGATGCTTGGATGACAGGAGGGATTGAAGGCCCAACAACTGCCTAACATACTCCAACAAGATGATTCGATCATTGCAGTACCTTGGCAACAATATTGGGTTCCCTATAAACCCACTGACCCTTATATAGGTGGAGCGTTTGTTTTGAATAAACCAACACGCCCATTATTGGATGATGGCCATGGCCTCCGGGATAATCCTATATCCTGTGTCTCTAGTTAACTTAATGGTTATGGGGAAGAGGAAGAAATCATTAATACTTTTGAAGTGTGCCTTTGCATTAGTAAAGGGGAGTTGGGAATAATATTCCCAGACCTTCTTTTGGCCTTCTTCATCTCCAAGCTAACCTTCCACTTGTAGGCCTGAAAATTTACTTGCTCTTGCAGCCACCCAGATGACTTGGGAGGTGAAAAATAATTTCTTGGTCTGGTGGACCTCCTTCATCTGTCTACATATATTGTCAGAAAGGATCTAGGACTAATCAAATTATTGTTTTCCTATGAGGATGGTGGTCATGAATTGAAACATCCAAGGGTGAAAGTGTTTGCAGTCAGATTTTCCAAAGGCTTTGCTCAACATGATGATTAGGTCTCTCTGAGGCTCTTTGAAGTCTACCCTTAGTATTTCCATGGCCTTTAAGCTCATTTTCCTCTCCTCTTCTAACCAATTTTCATTCATGTGCCTCTTGTTTGAAGTCACATTATTGTTCCATACACTCAGGGCTTCCTCTTCATTTGAGAGGAATATCTCATCTCTAGTGGGGATGCCGAACACAAATCCCAACATATCTGGGGACAAATCTATTACTGTTTTACCCTGTGCATCTTTTCATTTCCTGGTATCAGGGTCATAGAATTGGGCGATTGTCATAATAAACTCTATAGCCTATATCGACTGTGGGAAGATGGTAGCCTCCACTAGGCCTGATCTCTTTATCCTTCTCAGTGGCGCTTCCAACCTTGGTTTATCCAACTGAGTCTTAATCTCCTCAATTTCAATGTGGCCTATCTTAGTGTTCATGACCCATTTTGATTTGGTCATCCAATTTTGAAACATAAACTTGCCCCTGGTAATGGTACTTCATGGTTGTAGGAAATCGGTCAATGTCTTTGCCTCTCTTGTTGGAAGTTGGGTCCATCTAATTGCTTGAATTTGCAAGAAGGAAGCAAGTGTTAATCCCTTGTACAAAATATGAAAAACTTCATTCACCTCAGGACTCTGGGGTTCCGGTGTCGATAGCTCTCCTTTAAAAAAAAAAAGACCTCAGAGCTTTGGGGCTTTGGGGTTTCGGGGTTGCTAAGATTTCAAACAAAAGAGCCTGAAACTCTGGGGTTATGAGGTTTCGGGGTTCCAAGTTGGGTATACTAGATGAAGTCCAAAAATTAGGGGTTTCGGGGTTCTGGGCTTGATGTATTGCAAATGAGTCTGGAACTCTAGGGTTCTGGGCTTGAGATATGAGGCTCACTTCGGGACTCCGGGGTTTCAGGGTCCCAAGTTGGGTGCACTGGATACCAAAAGGCCTTAAATAGGATGAGCTCAAAAGAACAAACCTCACAACTCTGGGGTTCCGGGGTCTGTGGGAAATCAAAAGGTCAATTTGGAACTCAGGGGTTTCAGGTTCATTGTGGGTTAAGCACAAGACCAACCTTGGAACTCTGGGGTTTTGGGATTGGGAAGAGAAACTAACCAACAACTTCGAGGATCTGGGGTTTTGGGGTAAAACTAAGGCACGCGAGGAGACAAAATAGAAAAAAGCGACAAACAAAAAAAATGCAAGACAAGAAGATCTAATCTAGAAAACAACAAAGAGGGCAAGAAAAATCACCAACCTGGTGAGAAAAATCACCCAAGAACGTGAAAGGAGCTTGAAAGGACAGAGGCACAAAGTCTAGAGTTCAAAGGCAAGTGCTCTGGAAAGTTGAATGCACAAATGAGCTTTAAAAATTTCATTCTTCCTATTTATACCCCCCGAACCTCATCTGTACAAACACCTTAAACAGGACCTCAGGACTCTAGGGTCGACGCAAGACCAAAGAATGAAAACCTCACCTCGGAACTCCGAGGTTTTTGGGGTGAGCAAGAACAAGCAAGCAAATGATCAACCTTGGGAGTTCGGGGTTCTGGAGTTCTGGGGCTAATGGAAAAAACATACCTTGGGACTCCAGGACTCCGGGGTTCTGAGGTAGACACAACAAAACATACCTTAGGACTTCGGAGTTTCGAGGTAGACAAAAGAAAATAAACCTCAGGGCTCCAGAGTTTCGAGGTAGAAAAAAGAAAACAAACCTCGAGACTCTGAAGTTTCAAGGTAGACAAAAGAAAACAAAAAAGACAAGGCACTACCTCGGGACTCTGGGTTCTAGGGTGGATAAAGCAATAAAAACAAAAGAAAGAGACCTCGGGACTCTGAGGTTCTGAGGTACAAAGAACAAAACTAAAAGAAAGAAACAAACAAAAAGCAAAAAAGGGGACCCATATTTTCAACACAAAGAAACTAATGGGGGTTAGGTATGCAGGGCATAGTAGGGTTGAACACAATGCTTTGCCTGAAGGAAAACCAACTGGTTTTCACAACTACAAACCATTAAAATCAGTTAACACAATCTAGGACCTGCACTTAACATGTATCTTTTAACATCAAATTCTAATTGAATGAGACAAATCACAGAAATTCATCAAATCATCCACTTAATAACAAAATGATAAAAGTATTAAAAAGGAAAACGCTGCTATTTTATTGAAAACAAAGGAGGTGTTGCTGTTACAAAACTCAGAAAATGTGAGCTACAATGCTATCCTTGAGCATGAAAGGGCCTAAAATAGTCCACAATCATGCTGAGGAAATAAAGAACTCCCGCCATAATGAAGAAGAGAAAGGGACTTTATAGAAAATAGTCCTTAAAAGACATAGCTAAATATAGTTGGGCTCTATATTTAGCTTCCATTTTACATTTAATCTTGAAAATATGCATGATGTGTGCCTTGGTCGAATTTGCCTAAAAAGGCATGCAAAAATTTGCTAAAATCACTGTCTGAAGATAAAAATAGCCCCCCTGTCTTATGGTGCATGTATGTGTAACCTCTGCGTGAAATAGAACTGCCATACTTGCTTTAAAAAGTATTCCTTGAAAGAAAAAAATATCTCTCCCTTTGAAATTCTGCATGAAGAGCCATATTCGATCGCAATAATAATTTTAATATAATTTTATTAAAACAATTAATATAATTATTGTAGTAAAATTATATTAAAATTATTAATTAAAATAATTTATAAAATAGCTTAAAATAACTTTATTAAGATAATTAATGTAATTATCCGAATAAAACTATTTAATTATTTTAGTGCATGAAACTTTAAAAGAATTTTACATCTTTATTTATTCACACCCTTTTGCATAGCATGAAGTCATAAAGACTTACAATGTCTTGACTCCACATGGATAATAATATGAGTGATTTTTTTCTTTAAAACAAATTAAAGGAAAAAATTCCTAAATGCTTTGCATGTAGAAACAAAAGTATGAAAATCCCTAAAAACTTTTTTCAATCTTTTCACACTCTTCATGAAAGGATTGGCCACCATGCACTCTACTCGAGCTAGGGCTTTGGACAGGGGCTTCGAATGGAACTTTTTCTGCATGTCTTCGAACTTCTGGAACTCTTTTAGCCGGTTATGTGATACTTCTTCCTCTATTTTTGTGGTATTCTTCTGGAAGAAGAGAAAGCACATGAATTGCTGTGATTATCTCTGCAATACTTTTGTATTTTGTTGTATTCTTGCATGAAGGGAGATGTTTTTTTAAACCCTAAATATGGCATGCAATGTGTTCTAAGGGTTTAACATGATATCATGCTATGGGATTTATGATGCTAATGTAAGCATGATTGGCATAACCGATACGGATGAGGTGATGTAGTTAAAGACTGATGACTGCATCGGTAGAGGATAGAAGACTATTTGTGATGAAGAGATTAAGATTTTGTGATTAGATGACTTGATCAATTATTTGTGTTGTCATTGATGGAAATTGATGTTAAATGATGTTAACTGATGTTTCTTTATGTTTGGTTTGTCATCTAAGTGATTTAGTCTACTAGAGACAGGGTTTATCGACAATATACAAAAGTCTGTGAAATAGGACTTTAACCGGTATATGCAGAGATGTTTTACTTGAAGCGGATGATTGGTGATGATTGGTCATTTGCAGTTTGTAATATAAGCTTTTATCATGGTAATGAGTATCTGACCAGAACCGCATCTTGTGATGACTATCAGAAGGCATGTTTGTATGAAGTTTTTCCAGGGTTTAAGAAGGGTCTTAGAACTGGTGATGAAATCATCAAACCAGTAATGATTTTTGGTATGGTGGTGATCGACAACAAGTTCACGTGTTGATGATAACATGACACAAACTGCGTGAAATGTTTGAAAGATGTTTTGACGTGTTTGGAGAGCGAATTTCTCAGGAATGTGCAAAGTGCTTAGCGGAGTGAGGTAAGGGTTTGACTTTGTACTAGATCAACTTGCCGTGATGACTTATGATCATTCAATGACTAATATTGATTTTTAATTGATTGTAATGATCCATATGATGATCTGTAATGAGTTCTAAATATCTGTGATGTAATTTAGGGTTTAGTGGTTGACTTAGTGGAAAGCATTATTTATGTTGGCTTAGTTGATGTTTATTGTGTCGGTGATCTTAGAGAAGAGTGTGAAGCTGTACTAGAGAAGAATGAGATCTTCCTGAGAGTTGCAGATAATGAAGCATAACTGGATACAATTTAGGAAGCTGAGAAGTGCAAGTAACAGATCACTTTTTCACTGTTGTTCTCTAACAATTACAACATATTAAATCCCTTAACCGAGTAGGTCCTGATAGGCCTTAATCTTGTAAATCCCCTAATAGGGTAGCTCTCAAAAATAGTGGTAAATCCTCTCACGAGGTTGATCCTAACATGTCATTAAGCTCCTAATCGGGCTGCACATCCAAATCCCTTAACCGGGTGACTCCTAACATGGTTTGCTCCTAACAGGGCGTATTGTAAGCTCCTATTAGAGCGTACTACAAAAGAGTACAAATCTTTGTGGGTACTAACTCCCACCGCGGTTTTTCCCTATTGGGTTTCCACATAAAAAATATGGTGTTCATGTGTGGAATTATTTTCATGTGATGTTATTGATTATCTTAATTTATTCATTATTTCTAAATACACCGGTTATAGCTGTTTATCAGAAATTACCGGTACTGTTTAATGAATTGACATATGTGGTTAATGAAGTTAGATTTGTTGCAAGTTTGATTTGGCTTTAAAGTTTTAAATTGGTGTTAACATTGATTCACCCCCCTCTTTGTATTAACCATATCCTCATAGAATTAACAGCTAAGACATCGTAAAAATACAATGTTCTCTTCATAGTCCATGAATTTGTTACTATGATTCAGGTTTAGGGATACTTTGTACGTTTGTTGTATCATCCCCACTATATTCTTGGCTTTGATTGTGGACCACTCTGTGAATGTGCTTATATTTGTGTGAAAGGCTATCATTATATCTCTCGGTCTATTTTACGTAATAATGGCTTTATTTTTGACTCTTTGGAGCTCTGTATTTTGATGAACTTATGGCTTATGTGCTCACTGTGGTTTTTGGACTGTGTAGATGGTTAAGTACTTATTACATGGTAAATCTCTCTTTGTTCATAGGACTGTCATTTCAATGCTTTACTGATACTATATGCCATGAAACCTTTTCTTACTGATGATAGTTCATTACGGGGCTTGGGGTACCACATCATAATGAAGGGTGCACGATCTCTGTCATTAAGACTATGACCACAAATTGTTGACTGTCTATAATGCCACTACATCTTTCAATTGTGACTGTCTCATACCTTATGAGAACTGCATTTTTGTGAGATTGGTTGTCTCTTCTTAGCCTTTATGGCTTTGTAACTAGTTTTAGGTCTGTTATTGTTGGCCTTTTTAGCTCATTTTTTTTGTGACTCTTTGAATCTTAGCAGTGATCCTTCAGAATTGTGAATTATGAGACAATGACTACATTTAATCTCTATTGCTCCTCATATATTATGAAGTCTTCTTCCCTTTGAAGGGACTTCCATGATTGTATAATATGCTCACTATGTTAATACTCATAGGCTGCACTTATCACTATGGCTCTAGACTGCTCTCATTGTTCAAATGAGTGACTCTTTGAGACTACTGTTGAAATGGCATTTTCTTTGTTTTGGGCAGCTAAAACTGGAAGAGATAGTTTCTTATAACTGTCTTAGCTACTACAACTATTTTGATCAAGGCTTGCCAAATCAACATGATTTGAGAATTTGCCCCTTTGAAAACTCTGTGATTGCTTTTTATTCATAGTATTGGAGACCATATGCTCTGTCTTTGGTCATCTCGGGTGTATATAGATTTCTTAATACTCATGTGACTGTATACTATGGTTGTATACCTCCTAGGTTGAGGTCATCGTTCACTATTACTAAGTTGAACCCAAGGGGTGCAATTGTCATTTATATTCTTTGAATGGACTGCTCAATGGTTGAGAGGTGATTTCTGTGACATTGCTGATGCTCTCTCTTTGTTATTGGATTTATAACGGTACTTTTGGTTGTTTTCTACTGTTTAAGTCTTGGGTTTTTTCTCATTGATTATTCGTGTGTCTCCTATGTTTGTAACTTTGACTCTTTGCTCTATATGATCTTTTTGAATTATGACCTTCAATGTTGTGCATGATGAATATGATATTTATCATTGAAGTCTATTCACTCAAGACTTTGTTATGATTATGACATAAATGTTATTTTCATTTGGGCTTGGCATGATGGATTTATTAGGCATCACTGTTTGATACCATTGTCAACAAAATCCTCTCATTCATCTACTCTTTGGCTTGCATTTGACTCTGTGATTGAGACAAAAAACATTTTCATGCCCTAGCATTATAATTTTTTGATAGTTTTTTGGATCTGTCCCTTTTTCTTAAATGCTACTCTGAGTACTAAACTTTAATTGATGCATTCATGTATGCCTTCCTTATAATCTCATGGAAATGCTATAAAGAAGTGACTATGAGATATCTTTTCTTGGACTGTATCTTATATGGGCTACTATTTGAAGCTCTTTGAAATTTGCACAACCTCATGGACTATGTATTGATGGTGGTTTTCTATCACTGTATCTTGAAGGCTGCAACAAAGTGTTCCTAGCTTTGGCTTTTTTAGTTGTGATTGGAGCATCTCGGTTTATAGACAATTATCTCTACTAGAATTGTACTTTCTTTACAAGTCTACAATCTGTCCTTGACATTGTCTTATCATTGTTATACCATTGTTCTTCATTACCTTGGTGACTCTATGAAGCTTTTTCTGGCACCTGAATCGTTGTTTTGACAGTCCAAAATAATGTATCAACTACTCATTAACTGTAACCTTATTTATTTGAGTAGTGGTGACTATGAAAGATTTTTTTTGTGCAATAGCTATGACTGGTTTTATGAACCATATCTCCCTTTTGGGCTGTAATCATATCTCTCAGGCTTCCTCCTCAAACTTTGACAGCTTGCTATCACTGTATATAACTGTGAAGTGTGCCTTTTGTAATAGGACTATGACATGACTATTACACTTTGTTATCCGTGGATATTAAATCTTCTTATTGAGGGTGATCACTGTGAGATGGCTATAGCATACATTGTTAATTGGCTTGTGAGGTATGTATTCTCTGCATCATGAGGTTGCTAAGAACTGCCTATCCATCCTTGGGTTTGTGTTTGCACCTATACATTGTCCTTTGGTGCATCCATGTTTTCTCCTTAAGAGATCTAAAGGATTGTTAATCTATAATGTATAACTACTAAGGACTGTCCTTTATGATATTCACTTTTCTTTTGACTATCCTTTTGAGATCTTGTCTGGCTCCATGTGCTCTTTGTGTTGATCTTTGTAATAGTGGATGCTACTATCATGGTATGGGCTATGATTGCAAACATTGTATCATGTAATCACCTTGGTTAGATTGTTAAAAGATGCTCACTGTTGTATTGAAGCTGCAAACTCCATGATTTTTTGGATAACGAGACTCACTGTTCCAAGTCTTCATGATTTTTGTGCTTTGATCTCTATTGAGGTTTGAAGGCTATGTACAATGAGATTGTCTTTCTTCATGTCTTACTGTCTTGGGACAATGACTGTCATACTCATCCTTTATTTTTGACTGGTGCTTACTATACCTTATCCAAGATTATCTCTGTTATATTAAAGAAGATGCTGCCTTCTACTATTCATATCTAATTTGGTATGATTGTTATGGATCTTCTTTACACCTTGATTCCTATAGATGACTGTTACTCATGATTTAGACAATAGACTATATTTAGATATTTCAGAGGTGTGGTTACTATAATGGAGTTTTTTGATGCATGCCAAGACCTTGAACTAATGTTGTCTATCCTATGAAGATTGTGCATGCTTTTATAAACTTGTGACTGTATTTTTTATGACTTCAATAATATTGTGAGACCCCATTTGGGTCATTTGGGTGTTGATATGCCAATATGGCTACATTGGTCACATGCACATCATCTGTAACAATGATCCTAAAAGTTTGAATGTTGTGAATGATGGGTCCCTACTCAATGGAGCAATATTGACATATTAGCATGTTAGGCTCAAACCTTGTGGGAGCCTCATTTAACCCCACATGCATGAATGCCAAAACAATAATATACTATTTAATCCCTATTTCTGCGCATGAAACAAACATGTTGGATAAAATGTGGTATCTACTTGATCACTATGGCATATGTGATGTACTATATTCTGTTTGTAGAATAAATAAGGTCTCATAACCATAGCTCTAACATCTCTCTCATCGTTTGCAGGTTTATCTGAAGATCAGGATCAAGAGAAGATGACAACTTTGAAGACCCCCTAAAGACTTACTATCAAACAATGATGGCTATGTTACCCTATCTGTTCTCTTCTTCTTTTATTCAGCACTATAGTACTTTTCATATATTATATGCTTGTTTAGCTATTCCCACAGCTTGTGTTGGGACACCTTACACATTTTTTGTAATACAAAAGATATTTCTATGCAATCTTTTGCTACTATTTGTCTGAAACACTTGCATATATAAAATAAATTTTAACTTTTAAATCATGAAGTGCAAAATGAAGAAGTTTTATAATTTTTTTTGTGTACCTTTCTTCAATTGCAATGTGTAAGGCTTGTAATAGGCCACCAAATTTAGCTGTAGAAAAATTTGGTAATAGAACCGACATCGTAATGGTAGACAAGATGTAGAAAACTAGTCACAAAGCACAAATGATAGTTAGCCCAAATTTACAAGAGATCAAAGAAGGCAAAAATGAAGCCAAAAAGGTAAGAAATATAACCTAGGAAGGAATCCAGATGCTAGTGCATGTAGAAGGAGGCAATACACTACCAAAATTAGCAGGTGTAACGCCTTAACAGTCACCTTTGAACTACAAATTTATTGGATGAACACACGACACACAGACGTCTCCGTAGCATGCAGGTGTACTAAAATAAGATAGTCAACATGGTCGAGAAAGTAGACATAAAGGATGACCAAAAAAAAAGAGATGGAAGCCAATGGATTATCTATAATTTGGCTTAAAGTGGAGGCACTATGTGATGTGGAATTACATAGGGTGCAATTTACAATGTTACATTTTGCCTCCACTTTAGCAAGCATATCATCAAGAAGCGCGAGCTAAAGTAAAATAGAAAAAGTTGAGAGAATTATACCGAGATACAAAGGGGAAGCAAAATCCTCTATCCGTGTGAAGTAGCCCCCAGGGAATATATTTGAACCTTCATGAGATGTTTTTGAGTTATATCATCACAAACATGTTAGATGAAAAGTGAACATTTAGATATAAAAGCGATTAACAATTAGACATAGATTGCAACATAGCGATCCTTGAGATAGAAGATTTCTAGTGCTAGTATGGGTAGAAAGTTGTCTTATGCTAGACAGCCATGTGATAGGGAAGCATGTGATTGCTATAAACCATGTTGTAGGATAACCACATAAGAGATTTATGATTATTTTAGATAATGGTTTGGCCCACACAAAGGAAACAAATAATTTATGATAAAAGATTTGAGATAAATATAATATGAATGCAAAAATGCAGAAATGAAGATATGATAGCCCTACTCACAATGATATGTGTTACATAGAGGGAACACAAGTCATTCTAAGGAGAAGAGATGTTGTGTCATGCCAACACAGCTTAGATGTTTCCATGGAATGCCACCTTGCAATAGATGACACATGATACCCACAATATCAATAAAAATAGAAAGAGGTAGGGGGATTCAATTATTTGGTATCAGAAGAGCTTATAATAGTGAAATTAGAGTATGTATATATCTATGTATGAGTTACTCATCATATTCCTAAAGTTTTTGGATCTAAAGAAAGGCACATGAAGACAAAGATAAAATAAAAATTTGGGTCAACATGGAAGCAGGCTTGAATGTCCCCAACACTTTGCATCATCCCTGAATGCCAAAAGTCAAGATATAAGATAAATTATTAACAAAATAGGGGAAGGGCATGGCAAAATATCCTCTATTTCCAAGCACCTATAGAGTAAATTGGGTCATCCAAGAGAGCAAGAACTGATGAATAATGATGAACAATAGATACCCCAACCGGTACTGAGAGTGGGGGGGGGGGGGGGTGAATCATATAGATAAAAACTCACTTAACAACTTATCTAGCTAAAGCTAAACCAACTGGTTATCACCATTCCTGAACTTAACCATGGGGATATCGATTAAACATAGTAAGACACCAGAAACCATAAACTGATAGATCTGAATACTTCAAATACGATCAATTATGCAACATCAACTTCACCCATAAACATATGCATGTAGTATACTAAAAATACCATAACTTGTTAACCCTGCATGCATAATCCTTCAACCAAATACTTCATAAACATCACATGAAAAATGAATAACACATAACACATGGATTTTTCACCTGGAAACCCAACTGGGAAAAACCACGGTGGGGATGAATACCCACAAGCTTGTTTTGAACTCTTTTGAAGCTCGCCCTGCTAGGAGCCTAGTCCGGTTAAAGACTTTACAATAAGGTTCTATTAGGAACTGATCCTGTTAGAGATCACCAGGTTAAGGGATGGCTATATACCCTGTTAAAGGTTGAAACTCTGTTAAAGGTTACCTCGCTAAAGGATTTAAAGAACTCAATGATCTTGAGTCACCTGGTTATAGGTTTAACAGTAAGCCTGTTAAAGCTACTCAGTAAAGAGATTTACCATCTATTGAAATGATTAGAAGACAACAGGTAAAAACTATGATCTGATAATAGCACTATATGCCAAGGTAGATCCTTTTCATATCCTCTACTCTGCAAACACACTTTGTAGTTTCCCTCTTATTGGTCTGGCAAGTATCAAGTATCTCTTCACTTGGATACATACACACAACATTTGCCAACAACTTTTCAATACAGACATCATCGACCTTATAGGTAACAGATAGGTCGGTAGCATAAAACCTAAACCCTAAAATTCTTAAGTTTACAACACAGGCGGTCCAATCCTGACCGTCCAAACATATTGCATAGAGCATTACAATTTCAAATAGATCACAAGACAATCTACATCTTTCATTCATCACCACTCATGGGAATCAGTAATCCATCATGCTTTCTTCTTATGCCACTAAGAATAATGATCATTCCTGAGGTAGACTTCAAACACGGTCGATCTTCTTATGTCTCAATCCTTCACGCACACAAAGCTGATGTGGCACCTCAATCATAGAGTATCATCGGTTCATCACACAAGCTGGATCGCCAAACCGATAACCATAGAGATGAGACAACCAACCGGTAATCATACTTAGTGAAACCCCGACACTGGTTCACTAAATATCCTCATGCCTCTATATACCGGTTCACCAACTTCTTCAATCTGCATACCAGTTCACTTACACTTATTGACATCAATGACAACATACATTATCATCATATCAACATACCGGTTCATCATATGCCAAGGATATCCAACAAAAACACACAAAAACAAATATAAACCCTTGTCTCCAAGCACCTATAGAGCAACTTGGATCCTTTAGGAGGACACAAACAAATATAGACAAACATGAGAGAGCACAGATAGGCACATGCTAATCTAAAATATAAGGAGTATGATCCTAGTAACTCTCCCTATTAGAACATCATCCTACCAATCTTGACCACACAAGGAGGGAGGATGAGCTTGAAGAGTGACAATTGCTAGGGTAGTACTACATGTCTCATTGACATCAAGAGACAAGGATGATGCAAATCGATCATTCTCATCCAAGAGCTCTTGAGAGGCAAGACTCAATGACCATGTAAAGATTGTAGACAAAAATGGAATGTCCTGTAAAGAGTCAAACAAATTTTTCTTTGTAGAAGAGATAGGTGACTCATCTTGAGGTGGTGAAATAAGAGCTACATTGCTGGCCTTTGAAAGAGGGGTGGTGAAAAACTCAGAAGAAGGGGGAGCATCCTCAACAACACACATAAGAAGACAAAGAAGTCACTGAAACCAAATTTTGATGATGAAACTTTGGAATGGGGCCTTGCTTGAACTTGCACTTAGGCTATTGCGGAGGTTAAGGCCTTGTTGGCATTGCATGAAGATTACATTGATGAAGCTAAGTGTTGTCATTGATGTTAATAGTAAACGGTAATGGAGTTGTATTGCAAACCGATAGTGATGTTGTTATGCAATTGGTAGTAGACCAGTGATGACAAATGGTATTATTATGAAAGTAGAGTGATCTATAATTGAATGGTGATCAGAGATGGAGATGCCATGTATGCATGATGCACGTGATGAGTTTCAAAGTGTTTTTGGCGCATGAAGATAACTGTTTATCTTGGGAATGAGCAGATGTATAGCATGAAGTGGAAACCGGGTGATGAGTTACAAGATTTGATGTACGGTGATCCAAGAGTGGTTGAATTTGTCTAAAACAATGTGTAGTTGATTTCTATGTGTTAGTCCCCCCCCACAATTTTCTCTTTTGAGTGTTCATACTCGCGAGTTGCCTTTTGTGCCTTTTCTTTCATCGGGTCATTTGTTTTCCTTCGTACTTGAATCATTGAACTCCTTCTAAAAAGTTCAATAGGTTTAAGGTTCAAAGCACGTTTATGAAGAAAGTCATTTGTGGTCTTTGTTGTCGTGTGAGGAAGTGCGCTTTTGTTTTTTTCGTCCTGAAGTTTTGAACCCGTTGAACTTTTTGTCAAATGGTTCAAGGTTCAAAATGCCTTTTGTGAGTCATGACAATGTATTGTTGTATAATGAGCGTGGGTCCATATGTTTTAAGTTGATTTACAGTCTTGAACCTTGAACCAAATCTCAAGCGGTTCAAAGGGTTCAAGGTTCTTGTTTAATAGTCCTTGTTGTCGCTCGTTCCTGGTATTGTTGTGTTTGCTGCTCACTCACTATTATATTTCTCAAATGAACTTGAACCGTTGAAAGTTTTGTCAAATGGTTTAAGGTTCATGAGTTCATTTCAAATATAACTCTAATGCGTTTTTGGATGAAAATGAAAGCGACGCGACAAGAAGGAATATTCCCTTTTCAATAGTTTAAAATTCTAAATATGGAAAGTAATCATGAGTGCATCAAACTACTTGTGTGGAAGTGATGGATAATTAAGAAGGTGTTAGATTTTAGTCATTTCACTGTTACTTCGCATGCTTGGGTGAATCATGATGAAGTATGTGTGGCTTTATAGATATTTTCTCGTATGATTGAAGGAAATGTATGAATTTATTTCCATAGTTGAGAAGGTTGCAGTTGCCATACTTGAGAAAATTGGAGGCACCGAAGGTAAAACCAGCTCTGATTTCCTGAGGAATTTCCAGTTTTTATGGTGCTAATGGGTAAGTTCAGATGATTCTTCCTAAGCTATATTTCTTTAAGTTCTGAAGATTTATTGGTATAGAAAGAAAAATCTCTAAATTGTTGGAGTAGGATTATGCCTTGTTTTAGAATTTCTTGGTTAAGAGTATAGATAGGCAGTATGAGGTCAATGCTGCTGAAGCTTGGTCGGACCTCGTGTCTAGTGAGTATTTTACCAGAATTAGAAGACACCTCCTTGGATCATGTAGATTTAGGGGATTTCCTAGAAATAACCAAGAACCCTCTAACCGGTTCATTGATGGAGAAAATAGTTAAAAGCGGTCTTGTGGAAGTTGTTGCATTCTCGCTTGTCGCACCATGTCTAGACATCCTCCCCCGTATCTTATGATACTCCAGATATATTAATTGGAAGCCTCATGGTAGTTATTTGCTGCAAAGTGAACCTGGACCATAGTCTCTTCCTTACCTCATACTCATCACTACAGTTCTCCCAGTAATCGTCTAACTGAGGTTCATGACAAAAATGACTATCTACATTTAGTTTTTCCATTGCATAATCCCTACTGCCAAACTTTCGCCTTGCCACATATGGCTACAGGTTCATCCTTTTGAATTCTAGTTCCAGGTTCACGGTGTCTGATACAGATTTGTAGCTATAGTATTTGAGTTCATTAGGGAATACAACTCCAGACTCGCCCTTTGTTCATAATCTTTTATCAATGTAGGCTAGCTGCCTGCTTACCTCTATAAGCACATAATTGTCAAAAGCATACCTAGGCAACTTGAATGGTTGGCCCTCAAAACCACCTACCCGGAGGTAAGTAAATCTGGGAAATTGAATAAAGAAGCTACCATATATGCTCACAAATTCCATTGCTTCAACAGACATTCTCCTATTTGCATCACCTTGGAGCTCAAAGGCAAGTCTTCCCGCAAAGACTCCATTCCACCTATCAATTTGCTTGAAATTCTAGAAATTGATTGGAATAAAAAGGAGGATGACAATATTCAAGCTAGAACCTTCAACATTGTGAGGAGAACAGAAATATGGTTGAGAAACCAAAAGTTTAAGGAGGGACCTCACATGTCCTCGCATGAACTAAGAATTGATTCACACATTTGATGAATAATGATGAATAGTAAATGCTCAACAGATACTAAGAGAGGGGGGGGGGTGAATCAGTATACACAAAAACTTCTTTCACAACTTAAACAACAAAGACTGCACTAATTGGTAAACAATATCACTAATCTAAAACATGGCACTACCAGTAAAACACAGTGAGACTGTGAAACACATAAACCAGTAACACTTAGATCTTCACAAAACCTAATAACTCATTTCCACTTCACCCATATGCTTAAACAGGTAATACATCAGAAATAAAATGACCAGTGGATCAACATGTATTACCGCTTAACAGAAAACACTAAAACATCACATGAAAAAACATCACACATGACACACTTATTTTTCACATGGAAACCCAACTGGGAAAAACCACAGTGGGGATGAATACCCACTAGTTGTCCTTTGAACTCTTCTAAAGTCCGCTTTGTTAGGATCCTTGTTCGATTAAGGACTTTACAACAGGTTCTGCTAGGAATCGATCCTGCTAGGGATCACCTGGTTAAGGGATGGCTAAATACCCAGTTAAAGGTTAGAACCCTATTAAAGGTTACCTTGCAAGAGGATTTGAAGAACTCAATGATTTTGAGTCACCCTGTTAAAGGATTTACAAAAGGCCTGTTAAAGCTACCCGCTAAAGGGATTTTCCAACTGCTAAAATGGTTAGAAGTCAATAGGTAATACACTAATCTGATAACAACACTCAATGCCAAGATAGATCCATTTCAGTTCCTTTACTTCTGCAATCACACTATGCAGGTATCAACACACTTCTCTGGTCTAGCAAGAATCAAGTATCTCTTCACCTGGATACACACATAATATTTGCCAACAACTTTACAATGCAAATCAACATCAACCTTATAGACAATAGATAGGTCAGTGGCATAAACCCTAAACCCTAAACATTTAGGTTATCAATACAGTCGGTCCAATCCTGACTGTTCAATCACATTGCATAGTGTAAAACAATCTTGAACAAATCTCAAGATGTTCTCCATCGTTTGTTCTTTGTCGCTTCTGGAAGTTGATAACCCATCACGCACTCTCCACCGTTTACTAAGAT
Source organism: Cryptomeria japonica (assembly GCF_030272615.1). Classification (NCBI taxonomy): domain Eukaryota; kingdom Viridiplantae; phylum Streptophyta; class Pinopsida; order Cupressales; family Cupressaceae; genus Cryptomeria; species Cryptomeria japonica. The sequence goes on along the minus strand of NC_081410.1, from coordinate 668,468,541 downwards.
TTTTCATATTCCCGAGGTGGATAGAATCAATATTCCTCATGCAAGATCCTTAAGAAGATTCTTTATGTGCACAAGGCTGACGTGGCAATGTGATCTCATCTTCATTTCAATGCTAACTCATCACAGGATGTCATTAGTCGAATCATATAGACTTGGAATGCATCAACCAGAAACCCTGATACAAAATTTCCATATATCGGTTCACATACCGATTCACTTTCTGCATATACCGGTTCATTCCATTATACCAGTTCACACTTCATCATACCACTTCACTTGTACCATCATACCATTTTACTTGTATCATCATACCAGTTCACTTGCTAGGTCACTTACTTCAATATACCGATTCATACTTCAGCATATTGACATCAATGACAACATACAACACTATCATGTCATCATACTCTGCACATATGCCAACAACATTGTGACTCAATCTCCCATTTCTTTCACTTATGAAATTGCTAATGTTGCAGGTGTTTCAAGACCTATTATTGAGAAAATTCAACCTAGGAGATCAAAGAGGTCACCGTCCGGTCTCATGGTTGCTCGAGTAACTCGGTCTAGGAGTAAAAAGAAGAGTAGGGAGCCCATTTTGAAATAGGTTATTATAGACCTAGACTCTAGTGAGGAGCCTCAACAAACAATGGATCCATAGGATCAAGATGAGACCGAGATGCAGGAAATGGACACGAGTAAGGAAGAGGAAATCCAACAAGATCCCATCAACACCTTGGTCATTGTCACTTCACCAGACGTACAGACAACTCCACCACCTAAGGACCCTGCAAACACACCAAGATGGTTGGAAGCTGCTATTGGAAAGAAATAGAGTGTGGTACTAGTTACAATCCCAATGGAGGACATGGTTAGTAGATGTTTGGGAAAGGCATCAAAGCCAAAGAAACTGAAAACGCAGACAATGCTTGATGTAGATGAAGCAATAGGTCACTGGATGGCCGAAATAGCCAAACCAATCCCAGGAAAGGATGCAGACAAATCTACTAAGGAGGATTTTACAGTTGAGAAGATAGATTTGGGAGTTGCTTCATGTGCTGTGGATGTTAGGCATTTGGAATCATCCATGAAGAGGATAATTTCAAGAATGTGGAAGGATGAAAAAGACAAAAGAGAATTGAAGCAAGTTGTTACCCAGATGGCTGGATATATCAATGCCATCCACAATTCAAACCCCCAACCATTCTCACAGATACTGGTATCATTCGACCCTAAATCTTTGGCCAACCAGAAAATTCTAGACCAAGTTCAAAGTAACAGGGTAGTTACAAAAATGTTCAATAAATGGTTGGAACTGATAATACAACAGGGATCAGATTATATCATTAATCTGGTGAAAGTGTATAAAGATGCAAAAACTATGAGCAAGGAGCTAGAACTGGAAACAGTGGCTTGGGAGAAGGAAAGGATCAAATGGGTAGCAGTCCTTGCTTAAATGAATGATATACAGAAATATGGGGTGATGAAATTCTTGGCTGAAAAACCAGTAGAGAACCTGGATGACAATGTGTTGTATGTGTCAAGGAAGAATGTGGAGTGGCACAACTCGATCATCAAGCAAGGTCATGAAGAATCCACTAAATTGCTCAGAGGTTTGACAAACTTGATTGATATGATGCAGAAGGATCTCAAATGCATTGGCATCCAACTCATAAAGGATGGCACCAAGACAATTGAGGAAGCTGTGGACATGACCAAGGTCTTTCAGGAGAGGATTCAATTCATTCAGATGATAGAATCTTTGACCACAGATGACTTCTCAAAGGTGGAAAGAATTGAATCAATGCTCATAGTCTGTTCTGACCAATTGGAGGTTCACAAGGAAAAAGTAGCACAGGTAAACATGGACAAACAGGTGTGGAAGCAGAGAATACAACACATCGGTCTTCCTTATTTTTAGGTCATCCCGAACTTCTCGGCTGCGCACTTGGAATGGCGTGGTTCTGTAGCAAAGCAGGATAGATCCATAACCTCCTCTGCCATAGTGGAAGCATAGTTGATCTGAAGATGAAGTGTCATCCTCCCAGTGGCTGTTGATTTAGTTTCCTTTCCCATTGTTTTAAATGGTTTCTTTCACTTTGATCAAAAGTAAATGTAATTTGATTATGTAAAAACTATGAGCCTAGAGGCTATTTAAGCTAAAAAGCTTGTCTTTGTAAGGGTTCCAAAAAACTGTGATTTTGAGGAGCAACAGATAATATTTTGGTTTTCATATGAATTATTTGGAAATACAATGGCTGATTATCAATGAAATACTATGTTATGCAATCTTTAAATCTGTGTGTTTGAAGATTAATAATCCATCTTGAGAAGTTGTTATGTGCATGATATAATTTTGTGATCAGTTATCTCTGTATTTCCCTTAATTATGGTTATCATTAGTTGTTAGAAGATTCACACGTATTGGTTTGCTTGATCCCCCTTGCCCTGTGAGGCATGAGAGAGTATCAATTAGCCTTCAGTATTGCTGAGTCTCTTCTATGCTTTGAATTAATGTTGTGAACATGTTTGTAAATCAAAGTCTATGAACTCTCATTAAATATTCTTTCAGAAAATTTTCTATGTTTACAGTTTTGAAGGCATTTATTTGTGTTGGTGAATGAATGCCGAAGCCTTTCAATGATTTCTGGTAAAAAGTATTATCATATTGTAGCGTCGTAAATTGTACGCACTTGCTAGGGTGGTACAATTTCACACCTAGTTTAGCACCCGCCTTGGCGCATTTTGCATTTTGCATTACATTTCCCCTGTAGCACTTAATTAATCAAATTAATTAGGTCTAAGGTTCTATTTCATCATCTTCCATATCATAAAGTTGGGCCCTTTCATTAAAGTGTGCCCTTTTCATTTTATTCCTCCTATACATCATTTAATCAAAAACCCTAATTAGGTCCTATTTTGAACTTGGGGGCTTGATTTCGGGGGTCAAAACATCTCGAAATCACCTGTAACTTTGGGATTCTCTCTAAAATCATCATATCTGACGGCCCTGAAAATTTGGTGAAAAGTTGTCGGGACCATGGCGCTCGGAGAGGACCATGGCGCCCGGAGTGCAACATGGTCCCGGACATTTTTCCCGAAATTTTAGGAGCACGATCCAATCATAAAATAAAGCTTAACCCCAAGAAATTGGTGGGATATTCAATCTCTAGGTCGGTCAAAATACGAATTTATGACCTAGGGTTTCATATATAAGAGCTCTCTTTCTTCATTTGAAAGGATCCGGAATTTTGGGTTTTCAGGAACCTCATATGCAGCAAAAGAGCAGATCTTGGAGGACTTCAACAACATTCAACATCCTTCTATCAAGGATTTATCAATTTCATTCATCCATTTAGGGCTTGGGGGACATTGAAGAACAATAGGAGATTACCGACTGAAGATTGGCTTGTACTCCTCCCTTGAGGGTTGGGTATGATTTCATGTTGTTTTCATGTCTTTGCATAAGCCTCAATATATCCTTTATTCATGCTTTAGATCACTTTGCATCTTGATTTAGAGCATTTACATTATCATTTACAAGCAATTAGGGTTTGCTTTCTTGCATTTAAGGACCTTGCACACACACTAGGTCTGCACACACAATACATTTTACAATACAACTTGGCTATTCGTGGAGGTGGAAATCACCGAAGTGGGGGTTTGACTAAGGCAAAACCCTATATAGCCGCCCAAACACCTTTTCAGATATAAGTGCAGGTTTCGGGACTCGGACGACGCCGCAGGTTGCAGATCCGGGAGAAGTAGACTGAGACCGACCTTCCTACCAAATTTCAGAGCAAAAGACCAGGACAGGGGCGTGGGGCACCCTGGTCCCTGGGATAGGGGCGCTGGGCGCCCTGGTCCTCCTGACAGACAGCATTTTCAACATTTTTGACAGCTTTTCCAGAGTGCAAAACAACAGTTTTCGGAGCAGTTTCAGGGGCAGAATCAGGACAGTGGCGCTCGCACCCCCGTCCCGAACATTTTCAGTCAGATTTTAACTCCGGGTACGCATTTGCATTCTTGTCTTGTCCTTGTGTTTACAGCTTTCCATCATTTAAGTTCAATTCTGTAATCTTGTTATTAGTTCATACTTGCACTTTGGGGTTAGGGATTGAACTTGCATTATTTTATCTTTCAATTACAACAAGGGAATATAAATCCTAATAGGTAGCCCATGGCTTTCTCTTCCACAAGAAGAAGTAGCCAATTGTGTGATACCTCTAGGCTCTTTCGTATTCCGCAAATGTGTGATTGAAAGTGAGATTAGGGCATGTTTGCTTAGTGTCACTTTTTCTCCCACACACATATCATTTGTGTAGTTAATTCATTGCAAATAATACGAGGAGCTGCCCTCTAATGCATAGGTTGAATTTTATTAATTCATCCAACTATTGGTAGTTTGTCTCCTTTTATAAAGGGCAAAATAGAGTTATATTTTTTCTTAAGGAAGATAATTGTTAAGATTTCAAAAAGGGGCAAATCTGTTTACTAACTGATTTTTGGTGACTCTGCTGGGGAGTCGGATCATAAGACTAGTCACCTAGTTGCAAGACTGGAGTTAAAGAGATATACTAGGTCCCAAAGAAGGGAGGGGGTAGCCGATTCTGTCTTTCAGGAGTTAGAAAACCTAAATTTTTAACCCACTTTTTCACCTCAAAGAAGAGCAAGAAGTAGTCCTCCTTCCCCATCACCATCATCTCCTGTGTCCTCAGTTTGTCAAGCTCAGACCTTGCATGGTATTTCTTTACCAAATATAATCAACCCAACTCCACTCAATATCATACTTCCAATGGCAGTAAATAATCCTTGGGGGTGCTGTAGGTCCATTGAAATTAGGTTTGAATCTCAATCCCTTACCCAAAGGTGCTAGAGATCACTTGCCAAAATTTAGTGGAGATGGAAAAATCACCGTTGATGAACACCTGATTGCATTCAATGTGGCTTGTGGGATAATAGCGGTTCAACATGAAGATGTCGCTGTGAGATTGTTTGTCTAGACACTAACTAGAGTAGCATCAGATTGGTTTTATCACTTACCAAATAGTGTGATAACCACTTGGCAAGATCTAAAACAAGGTTTGAGGCAAGGTTCAAAGTGGCTGAAGATGAACATTCTCTTCTCACTCAATTGGCTCAGTTAAAGAAAGAAACTCCAAAATCTATGAGGGACTTTGTAGCAAAATTTGATAAAATTGTGCACAAAATTCCAATTAATCAAAAACCCTCAAATGATAATCTTAGGTGTTTCTTCATCAATTATATGCCTTCAGAAATAGGTTTCCTAATTTGCAGGCAAAGAGTTGCAGATTTAAATGCTACCAAAACTCTTGCAGTTGAGTTGGAAGATGATTTAATCATGGGAGGTAAATGTAAAAGAGAAGTACAGACACCCATTTCCCAACCTTCAACTTCCTTTGACCCTGTAATCCAACGACTAATGAATGATGTAATTACCCTTAAAAGACAATTGCCTAAAGCCAACACCTCATACCCATCTCCCTATCAAGATGTACCTAGGAGGAATACAAACTAGTCTTTGGGCTATGGGAACAAGAGTCTGCAATTACCCCCTGCTCAGTAAAGATTAGCAATTGAAGCACCTCCACCTAAAGGGAGTATGTGTGTTTTTCATCTCACTGATGAAAATGATGGTAGTTCCTATCCTGAGATGGTGCATTATGCACAATTGATGAATTCTAAAGATACCTCAAATGAGTGGGGTGAAGAAGAGTCTTTAAACCAACCTGGCGACTTTGAAATCCATTCCCTTGAATACAAGTCTAATTCAGAAAGAGGAGGTGATATTTTGGTTACTTTAGAAGATCCTTCATGTGTTGTGCTCACAAGAAATCAAAAAAATATAAAACCTCAGGGTGCTTCTTCATCATCTGCTGTGGCTTTGAAAGGTAAGGGGATTGACTTAAAATTTCATAATAATGATCAAAAGTTGCAAAAAACCTCATTTTTAAGGCCCGTTGAAAAAGAACATTTGATATTATAGAATTTTGCAAATCTTCCCAAATTTAAATCACACCTGTCGAGTACCTTAAGCTAAATCCTAAAGAACTAGATAGGCTTGTACAGTTTGTAAAAGGGAATAATGTGCAACGGGCCAATGGAACACAACAGTTAGTAAATGCCATATTTTCCTCACATAGAAATGAATTGGTTCATCCTTCAATTTGTGAAAAGATACTTGAAATAATTTCTCTTCAAACAGATGATTCTATACCTTCCCTTGAGTCAAAACCAAAACCCTTTTACATATCATTATTCATAAATGGTCATAGGTTGAATAATTGTATTATAGATTCAGGTGCATTCGACAATATAATGCCCTCTGCAGTAGCCAAAGCATTAGGGCTATCCTTGACCAAAACCTTTGGCAGATGCTATTCTATAGATTTGAAACAAATTCCTCTACTAGGCCAAATTAAGGATGCTCAAGTAGTTCTTGCTTCTCACCCAGATAAAAGAATCAAGTTGACTATTCTGATAGTTGACATCCCAACTAGTTATGGCATGCTGCTAAGCTTTACTTTCTGTAGGGATTTAGGTGGTGAAATTAAAATGGATTGGTCTGAAGCCACAATTCCTGTTGGAAAACAATGAGTCATCTTGCAGCTTGAACCAAAGTCCAAATTCACTGTTTTTCCATCTTATGACCCTAAAGCCCAAATTCTGTATCATGATTGTCAATTTTGAAACTACATGATTTTGACTGATGATGAGGTAGTGGAAGATTCATCTCAACTTGAGGGAAAAGAAAGCCTGTGGTTAATGGAGTTTGATGGTAGTTGTGCAGCATCAGGTTTAGGCGTAGGGGTAGTGTTAATCCCACCTTCTGGCAATCATATTCCTTTCTCTTTTAAATTAGAATTCAAGAATACCAACAATACGACCGAGTATGAAGCTTTGTTGTTAGATTTAGCCAAAGCTAAGAGATTGGGGGTGAAACTCCTACGAGTTAAAGGAGATGCTGAACTGATTGTAAAACAGGTTAGAGGGTTGTTTAATGTTAAAAATGAAAGATTGAAACACTATCGGAATAGATTTTGGGACGAAATCGAAGATTTTGATGCATTTTCCATTGAAGCAATACCCAGGGAACTGAATTCAAAAGTGGATTCATTAGCAGTCTTAGCTTCATTGCTTGTACCACATCCTGAATTTTTTGATGACATTTATAGGGTAGAGTTGATATATCAGCCCAGTGTCCCAGAAAACTCAGATTTTTGGCAGGTGTTTGAAAGCGATAAACAAATCAATAATTTTATGCAAAGTGTAGACATGTTTTCTGCCATGTATTTTGAAGGTTCAGATACAGAGTGCAAAGAATTTTTGCTAGATTGAGCTAAGGAGTTGCTTGATGGAATCATGCAGCCAAAAGGAAACAAGATCCCTAAAGGGTTAGTTTCATTGGAGTTTCTGTTTGATCGTCATGATGCCTACAAGAAGAATAAAGGTGACAAGTCCCCGGAGGTTTAGGATATTGGAGGTTACGAAAAGATCAATATCGGAACCAAGAATGAACCTAAATATATCAATCTAGGAAAGTCTTGTATGCCTGCAGAAAAGGAGAAGTTCATTAGTCTCTTGTTCAAGTTCAAGGATGTGTTTGCTTGGTGCTATGATGATCTTAAAAATTTCAGAGAGGGAAAATTCCAGCATCAGATTCCCCTGAAACTTGGAGCAAGCCCTTTCTGGCAAAAGCTTAGAAGCTTCAATCCAAAAGTAGCTGAGGCTATATTTCAAGAAGTGGATAAGATGTTAAAAGACAAGATTATATATCCCATCCATCATTCTACATGGATAGCGAATATCGTACCTGTTAGGAAACAAAAAGGATAAATAAGGATCTATGTAGATTTTAGGAATCTAAATCAGGCCAGCTTAAAAGATAACTATCCATTACCAGCCATGGACCACATTCTACAAATAGTTTCAAGATCAGAGATGATGTCCATGCTTGATGGATTTTTAGGATATAACCAGATCAGTGTTCAGGATGATGATGAACATAAAACTACCTTTATTACTCCCTGGGGTACATTTGCATATAACTGAATGCCCTTCGGTTTGATTAACGCAAGAGCAACATTTTAGCATGCTATGGATTTATCCTTTGGTCACTTAAAGGATAAGATCATATTGTATATTTGGATGACTTAACAGTTTTCTCAAAAAGAAGAACGCATCACTTGCAGGACCTGAGACAAGTGTTACAAAGGTGCCGCGAGCATGGGGTATCCTTGAACCCGAAAAAGTCAGTATTTGGAGTTATAGAGGGTAATTTTCTCGGTCATATTGTTTCTAAGGAAGGGGTGAAAATAGATCCTGAGAGGGTAAGAGCAATTCAATAGCTAACTCTACCATCAAGTAGGAATGTCGTTGGATCCTTCTTTGGATAGGTAAATTTTCTAAGGAGGTTCATCCCAAATTTTGCAGAGACTACCAGATACATTGTGAATTTGATGAGTGAGAAATGAGATTTTAAATAGAATGAGGAGGGGAAGAAGGAATTTGAATCAATTAAGAATGCTATTGGTCATGCGCCTATTCTGGTTGATCCCAATTTTAGTAAGGATTTTGTTATTTACTGTTATGCCTCAGAGCACACTATGTCAGGAATTTTATTACAAAAGAATGAGGATAATGATGAAGTCTCGATATCATTCATGAGTGTACCACTGAAAAAGCATGAATTGAAGTATTCAATAATGAAAAAGAAAGCATATGCGGTTGTAAAGATAGTAAAATAGTTTAGGTATTATATAATCCATTCCCACGCTATTGTCTATGTACCTCATTCAGCAATCAAGAGTATATTAACAAAACAAGACATAGGATTGAATAATAGAGCCTCTTGGGTGTAAAAAATTCAGAAGTTCAACTTAGACATTAAGCCCACAAAGTTGGTAAGGGGGTAGGGTTTGTGCAGGCTGATTGTTGAGAGTAAGGAGGAAGTGACAGAGGAATTGCCTTTAGTCCTATTTGTTGGTCTTCAAGATTCCTGGTTCGCAGATGTATCTTATTATTTGACATATGGAGATTGCCCAGAACATCTTTCTGCAAAAGAGAAGAGGAACTTGAGACTAAAAGCTGCTAAGTATGTTATTTTTAATGATGTATTATATAAGAGGGGTTTGGATGGGACCTTCTTGCATTGTGTTGATAAACCACTTCAAGAGTCTCTGTTGAAAACATTTCATGATGAAGCCTGTGGTGATCATTTCTCTTCAACGGTGACTACCTACAAGATCTTGAGGAACTGTTATTATTGGCAAAAAATATTCAAGGATGCATATGCATGGGTGGCCAAGTGTGAAAAATGTAAGTTGTTCACAGGTAAATTGCAGCTTGCAGCATTACCACTTCGACCCGTGGTTGTGGATGAACCCTTCAAGCAATGGGGTCTGGATTTCATTGGTCCCTTAACACCTACCTCTAGTGCAGGACACGCCCATATATTGATAGCTACAGACTACTTCACTAAATGGGTTGAGGCCATTCCAGTATGAAAGACATCCTCAGAGGTTGTTTGTAATTTTCTGAAAGAGAACATTCTAGTTTGATGTGGGGTTCCATTAAAAATTGTGGCTGACAACGCTACTAATTTCTCTTCTCCTGAAATTTCCTTATTCTGCTATGACCATGGAATCTCCCTCGCTCACTCATTCAATTATTATCCTCAGGTAAATGGTCAAGATGAATCCAGTAATAAAAACCTCATTAATATCATGAAAAAATTAGTGAGTGAATTTTAAGGATTGGCATAAAAAGTTGTATGAAGCCCTTTGGGATGATCGTACATCACCAAAGAGGGCAATCAAGATGTCCCTATTTGAACTGGTCTATGGTGTAGGTGCTCAGGTAGAACTTCCTTTGGAGCTGGTAGCTACTAAGCTACAAACTGTCATTGAGGACGCTTATTTCTAGAATTCTCTAGAAAAGCTTATTATGCACTTGATGAGAATTGATGAAGAAAGGGATAAACTAGTGGACCGGTTAACAAAGCACTAGATGAGGGTGAAGAAGATATTTGACAAGCGAGAAAGGCTATGAAAGTTCATTCTAGGCTATCAGGTACTGCTCTGGGACAGAAGAAGAGAGCCCAAAGGAGCGCATGCCAAGTTTGAATCACTCTAGAAAGGACCATTCTTGATTCATGAGGTAAAAAGACCAAATTCTTTCAAACTTGCATATCTAGATGGTACTATTCTTCCTCTAACCTATAATGGTCAAGATTTGAAATTATATCAACTGTAAATGAGAGTCCCTCATGGTTTTGTATATAGTGTTTGGTTGATTTGCAGTTGTGTGTCTTTTCTATTTAGTTTCTGTTTGAGTCTTTAAATAAAGTCTGCTTGCAAAACCAGGGATTATGGAGTTCATTTCTAGTTCCTTCATAGTTCTCGTCCCTAGTCAAAGCCTATCTTAGTCCCCCCCCCCACAATTTTCTCTTTTGAGTGTTCATACTCGCAGGTTGTCTTTTGTTCCTTTTCTTTCGTCGGGTCGTTTGTTTTCCTTTGTACTTGAACCATTAAACTCTTTCTAAAAAGTTCAATAGGTTCAAGGTTCAAAGAGCATTTATGAAGAAAGTCATTTGTGGTCTTTGTTGTCGTGTGAGCAAGTGTGCTTTTGTTTTTTTTCGTCCTGAAGTTTTGAACCCGTTGAACTTTTTGTCAAATGGTTCAAGGTTCAAAATGCCTTTTGTGAGTCGTGGCAATGTATCGTTGTATAACGAGCGTGGGTCCATATGTTTTAAGTTGATTTGCAGTCTTGAACCTTGAACCAAATCTCAAGTGGTTCAAAGGGTTTAAGATTCTTGTTTAATAGTCCTTGTTGTCTCTCGTTCCTGGTATTCTTGTGTGTGCCACTCACTTGTTGTTATATTTCTTAAATGAACTTGAACCGTTGAACTTTTTGTCAAATGGTTCAAGGTTCATGAGTTCATTTCAAATCTAACTCTAAGGCTTTTTTGGATGAAAACGAAAGAAGCACGACAAGAAGGAATATTCCCTTTTCAGTAGTCATTTCACCATTACTTCTCACGCTTGGGTAAATCACGATGAAGCATGTGTGGCTTTATAGATATTTTCCCATCTGATTGAAGGAAGTGTATGAATTTATTTCCATAGTTGAGAAGATTGTAGTTGCCATACTTGAGCAAATTGGAGGCGCCGAAGGTAAAACTAGCTCTGATTTCTTGAGGAATATCCAGTTTTCATGGTGGTAATGGGTAAGTTTAGATGATTCTTCCTAAGCTGTATTTCTTTAAGTTTTGAAGATTTATCGGTATAGAAAGAAAAATCTCTAAATTGTTGGAGTAGGATTATGCCTTGTTTTAGAATTTCTTGGTTAAGAGTATAGATAGGTAGTATGAGGCCAATGCTACCGAAGCTTGGTCGGACCTCGTGTCTAGTGAGTATTTTAGCCAAATTAGAAGACACCTCCTTGGTTCATGTAGATTTAGGGGATTTCCTAGAAAGAACCAAGACCCTCTAACCTGTTCATTGATGGAGAAAATAGTTAAAAGAGTTCTTGTGGAAGCTGATGCGTTCCCGCTTATCGCACCATGTCTGGATTTAGTGATGGCTTGCATGAACATATATGACACAGAGAACAGATGCATCAAAAATAGTAATGGTGAGTTGCTAGTCAGTATCAATAGAGAAACAGTAATGGCGGCAATGGGTATTCCACACAAGGACGAATATGAGGACTGGACCATTGGGAATTCATATGCCTATTTCTCAGAAAAGAAGAGCAAGTACAAGAGTGTAATTGCTAGGAATTGGCTCCTGAAAAATTCAGAAAGGAGGGTCATGGTTACCAAAGCCCCTGACTAGAGAGCACTTCATCATAGAAGTGTGGGATATTGTGATACTTTTAAACAGAGTGAAGGGAAACTCACATTCCTTCTACTAGGAGGATTGGATGTACTTTTTCATTTAAGTGGTTTTATCTGATGACAGGTATATAGATTGGTCTTAGGTAGTTGCAGAGAGACTTCATGAAGGATTGAGAAATTTTGTGGGGATGTCAAGGTTTTATATGTCTTCTTATCTTTTCTAAATTTTAGCTTGCACAAGGGATTGGCTTGGTCTACCTAACGAACCTTGGATAGATGGGATGAGGGTGTATAAATATTATCCCCTATTACAACAACAAAGACATATCAAGCAAATTGATAGGTGTAATGAAGTCTTCACGGGAAGACTTGCCTTTGAGCTCCAGGGTGATGCGAATAGGAGAATGTCTATTCAAGCAATGGAATTTGTGAGCATATATTGTAGCTTCTTTATTCAATTTCCTAGATTTACTTACCTTCGGGTAGGTGGTTTTGAGGGCCAACCATTCAAGCTGCCTAGGTATGCTTTTGACAGTTATGTGCTTATAGAGGTAAGCAGGTAGCTAGCCTACATTGATAAAAGATTAGGAACAAAGGGCGAGTCTAGAGTTGTATTTCTTGTTGAACTTGAATACTATAGCTGCAAATCTATATCAGATGCCCTGAACCTGGAACTAGAATTCAAAAGGATGAACCTGCAGCCATATGTGGCAAGGCAAAAGTTTGACAGTAGGGGTTGTGTAATGGAAAACCTAAATGTAGATAATCATTTTTGTCATGAACCTCAGTTAGAGGATTACTAGGAGAAATGTAGTGATGAGTATGAGGTAAGGAAGAGATTGTGGTCCAGGTTCACTTTCCAGCAAATAACTACCAAGAAGCTTCCAATTAATATATCTGGAGTATCAGAAGATATAGGGGAGGATGTCCTAGATCCTAGGTTCGACACAGAGGTTCAAAGAAAACTAATTCCAGAAATTGATTGCAATAAAAAGGAGGATGACAGTATTCAAGATATAACCTTCAATGTTGTGAGGAGAATAGAAAGATGGTTGAGAAACCAAAAGTTTAAGGAGGGACCTCACATGTCCTTGCATGAACTAAGAATTGACTCACACATTGTGACTCAATCTCCCATTTCTTTCACTAACAAAATTGCTAATGTTGTAGGTGTTTTGAGACCTATGTTTGAGAAAATTCAACCTAGGAGATCAAAGAGGTCACCATTCGGTCTCATGGTTGCTCGAGTAACTCGGTCCAGGAGTAAAAAGAAGAGAAGGGAGCCCATTCTGAAATAGGTTGTTGTAGACCTAGACTCTAGTGAGGAGTTTGAACAAACATTGGATCTATAGGATCAAGATGAGCCCAAGATGAAGGAAATGGACACGAGTAAGGAAGAGTAAATCCGACAAGATCCCATGAACACCTTGGTCATTGTCACTTCACCAGACATACAGACAACTCCGCCACCTAAGGACCCTGCAAATGCACCAAGATTGTTAGAAGCTATTGTTGGAAAGAAATGGAGTGTGGTATTGGTTACAATCCCAATGGAGGACATGGTTAACAGATGTTTGGGAAAGGAATCAAAGACAAAGAAACTCAAAACGCAGGCAATGCTTGATGTAGATGAAGCAACAGGTCACTGGACGACCAAAATAGCCAAACCAATCCCAGGAAAGGATGTAGACAAATCTGTTGAGGAGGATTTTATAGTTGAGAAGATAGATCTGGGAGTTGCTTCATGTGCTGTGGATGTTAGGCATTTGGAATCATCTGCGAAGAGGATAATTTCAATAATGTGGAAGGATGAAAAAGACAAAAGAGTACTAAACCAAGTTGTTACCTAGCTGGTTGAATATATCAATGCCATCCACAATCCAAACCCCCAACCATTGTCACAGATACCAGTATCATTCGGCCCTTAATCTTCAGCCAACCAGAAAATGCTAGACCAGGTTCAAAGGAACATGGTAGTTACAGAAATGTTCAATAAATGGTTGGACCTGCTAATACAATAGGGATCAGATTATATCATTAATCTGGTGAAAGTTTATAAAGATGAAGAATCTGTGAGCAAGGAGCTAGAACCGGATACAGTGACTTGGGAGAAGGAAAGGGTCAAATGGGTAGCAATCCTTGCACAAATGAATGATATACAAAAATATGGGGTGATGAAATTCTTGGCTGAAAAACTAGTAGAGAACTTGGATGACAATGTGTTGTATGTGTCAAGAATGTGGAGTGGCGCAACTCGATCATGAAGCAAGGTCACGAAGAATCCACTAAATTGCTCAGAGGATTGACAGACTTGATTGATACAATGCAGAAGGATCTCAAATGCATTGACATCCATCTCATAAAGGATGGCGCCAAGACAATTGAGGAATCTGTGGACATGACCAAGGTCTTTCAAGAGAGGATTCAATTCATTCAAATGATGAAATATTTGACCATAGATGACTTCTCAAAGGTGGAAAGAATTGAATCAATGATCATAGTTTGTCCTAACCATTTGGAGGTTCACAAGGCAAAAGTAGCACAGGTAAACATGGACAAAGAGGTGTGGAAGCAGAGAATCCAACACATTGATCTTCCTTATTTTTAGGTCATCCTAAACTTCTCGGTGGTGCACCTGGAATGATGTGGTTTTGTGGAAAAGGAGGATAGATCCGTAACCTCCTCTACCACAGTGGAAGCATAGTTGATCCAAAGATGAAGTGCCAACCTCCTAGTGGCTATTGATTTAGTTTTCTTTCTCGTTGTTTTAAACGGTTTCTTTTACTTTGATCAAAAGTAAATGTAATTTGATTATGTAAAAAATATGAGCCTCGAGGCTACTTAAGCTGAAAAGCTTGTCTTTGTAAGGGTTCCAAAAAACTATGATTTTGAGGAGCAACAGATAATATTTTGGTTTTCATATGAATTTTTTGGAAATACAATGGCTGATTATCAATGAAATACTATGTTATACAATCTTTAAATCTGTGTGTTTGAAGATTAATAATCCTTCTTGAGAAGTTTTTATGTGCATGATATAATTTTGTGATCAGTTATCTCTGTATTTCCCTTAATTCATCGTTATCATTAGTTGTTAGAAGATTCATACATATTGGTTTGCATGATCCTCCTTGCCCTATGAGGCATGAGAGAGTATCGATTAGCTTTTAGTATTGTTGAGTCTCTTCTATGCTTTGAATTAATGTTGTGAACATGTTTGTAAATCAGAGTCTGTGAAATCTCGTTAAATATTCTTTCAGAAAATTTTCTATGTTTACAGTTTTGAAGGCATTTATTTGTGTTGACGAATGAATGCTGAAGCCTTTCAATGCTTTCCGGTAAAAAGTATTAGCATATCATTTGTGTAGTTAATTCATTGCAAATCATATGAGGAGCTGCCCTCTAATGCAGAGGTTGAATTTTATTAATTCTTCCAACTGTTGGTAGTTTGTATCCTTTTATAAAGGGCAAAACAAAGTTATATTTTTGCTTAAGGAAGATAATTGTTAAGATTTCAAAAATGGGTTAATCTGTTTACCAACACTATGTAATCCAATAGTTAGGATTGAACCGATATGTTTGTAATCTCTATGAGATTTGTTGGTTTTGTGATGTGTTACCGACCTATTGTATTTACTTATAAGGTCGATGAGTTGTTTTGTAATAGTGTTGGCAATTTTGTTAAGTGTGGTAGTATGACTATCGCTAAACCAGAAGGAGTGTCTGCAAAATGTTTTGAAGGCAGATAGGAGCATAAAAGGATTTGACTAAGCAAGATAGTGCTATTACCAGATCAACCAAAACCCTGTTGTTCTCTAACCATTACAACAGTTAAATCCCCTTACTGGGTAAGCTTCAACAGGCTTGGTGCTGTTTAAATCCTCTTACCAGGTGATCCATTAGCTTGGATTTGAAATCCTCTATCAATGTTACTCCTAACAAAGTATTTCCTTTAATAGGGTATTATAGTCAATCCCTTAACCGGGTGGTCCCTAACTGGATCTGTTCTTAATAGGACATTATTGTATAAGATTCTAACAAGGCTTGGCTCCTAACAGGGCAAACTTCAGAAGAGTTGAAAATACTTGTGGGTATTCATCCCCTCTGTGGTTTTTCCCATTTGAGTTTCCATGTCAAAAATTATTGTGTCAAGTGGTGAATGATTTTGTGGTTATGTTTTGATATGATTGATATGCTAACTAGTAAATGCACTTAGATATAATTAGATGAACGAAAGTGATATGAAATGAGCTATTACTGATGTTAGTAAAGTGGTTTAATGTTTTGGTTAAATGGTATAAGAGTATCAGGTCTATTACACTGTATTATTGATGTTTTTCTCAACTGATAATGTTTGACAACGGAGTATCAGTTTTTGTTACAGTGTCTAAACCGGTTAGTTCAGTGATTGATTTATGAGTTGGGATTAAGTTTGGTGAAAGTTTAGTTTGTTTTCTATTTACTGATTCACCCCCCCTCTCAGTAGTTGATTAGATTCTTATTAATTCATCATATTATCAATTGGTATTAGAGTATTTCAAGTCCTCTTGTGTTTAAGCCTATTAGCTTGAGGTAAAGATCTAGAAGAACATGATGAAGAAAGAAGGTCTAAAATTCAATAGGGAAAACTATAGAATCTGGAGTGATAGGATGAAGATCTATATCAAGAGCTTAGGAAGTCAATATTGGGAACATGTTGTTACTAAATATAACTTGCCTATTGGGATTTTGTCATATGATCAAAAGAAGGAGCAACATGAGAATAATCAAGCATTGGAGGCTATTATTAGTTCCTTGTCTGATTCAGGGTATGTTGATGTCCATGGATTGGAGACTACATTCAAAGTGTGGAGGAAACTGGAGGATATCTATAGCCATGACGAGCATGTTAAGATTGCCAAATATGAGAGTCAGAAAGGTAAATTTGAAGATATGCAGATGGCTGAAGGAGAGAACATTCAACTGTATGGTCCAAAGATCAAGGAGATAGTCAGTGAAATCAAAGTGCTAGTGGTATAGTGGAGGATACCACAGTGGTTAGAAAGGTGTTGAGAACCCTTCTACCGGTCTACACTATCCGAGTTGCAGCCATTCATGAACTCAAGTTTATTGATAAATCAAAGGCAACTCTTGACTCCATCATTGGTAAATTAACTACATTTGAATTAAATGGGTTTGATGGATCTGTTCAGAGATTGGAGTCTGCATTCAAAGCTTCAGTTTCAAATCCACCGATAAGGAAAAGCAGAGAAGCTAGTTATAGTCATGAGTCTTGATCCAACAAAGAGGTTGATGATGAAGACAGTCTGATTGAGTTTGAAGCATTGTTGGCCAAGCGGTTACCCAGAGGTACCGGTAAGTACAAAGGTAAATTACCTTTGAAGTGTTTTGCATGTAACCGGATTGGACATATTGTTGCTAACTGTCCAAATGGAGATAATGAGAAGAAACATGAGAAGTTTAAGAAGTACACAGGCAAAGGTAAAAGAGATTGTCTCATTACAGTAGATGGAGGAATTATAGATGATGAATCTGAAGAAGATACCAATGAGTACATTGTCTTTGTTTTCATTAAAGAAGAGACATCAGATCAGAAGGCATTAGTCTCTCGCATGGATAGTTCTGATGATTGGATTAAAAATAGTGGTTGTTCATACCACATGACTGGTGACCGGAGTAAGTTTCTTACTTTGAGAGAGTTTGATGGAGGTGTTGTGAGATTTGGGAATGACTCATCCTACATGGTAAAAGGAAAGGGAACCATCTCTTTGAATTGTAAAAGTAGTGCAGATGATGTCTACTAGGTTGAAGTACAAAAACACAATCTTTTGAGTGTTGTTCAACTCAATGACAAAGGTTATCCACTAGAATTCAACAATGGGATGTGCAAAATTTATGGAAGCAAAGGTCAACTGATTGCAATCGGCAAGAAGACAAAAGGTAACTTGTTTCATTTAAGTTCTAAAGTCAACAGTTGTTTAATTGCAAAAGTAGAAGATAGTTGGCTTTGGCATCAAAGATTCTGTCATGTAAATTTTGATAACATTATAAAAGTCAGTAAGTCCAAATCAGTAAGAGGTTTTCCTTAGTTGGACAAACCGGTGAATGCTTTGTGTAAGGAATGTTAGTTAGGGAAGATGACATCCTCAACTTTCAAGAGCAAATCATTTTCAGCAGAATATTTGATAGATTTGGTTCATACCGACCTTTGTGGACCAATAAGGACTAGGAGTATTCAAGGTGATTGGTATTTCATGATTTTTACTAATGATTGCTTAAGAATTATGTGGGTCACATTCTTGAAGGACAAAGCAGAAGCCTTTAGCAAGTTTAAGACATTCAAAGCCTTAGTTGAAAAAGAAAGTGGTAAGTATATAAAGTGCTTAATTACTGATCAAGGTGGTGAATTTACTTTAGGGGAATTCACTAGATACTATGAAGATAATGGAATTAAGAGGCAACTTTCTGCACCGAGGACACCACAACAGAATGGTATTGCAGAAAGGAACAACTGACCAGTTGTTGAAGCTGCTAGGACTATGCTAATATAAGGAGGTGAAGCTAAGACATTCTGGAGAGAATCTATTAGCACAACTGTCTACACAATGAACCAGATATTGGTTAAAAGATGTAAGCATAAAACTCCTTATGAATACTAGTATGGTAGATCACCTAATGTGAGTTACTTTAAGATTTTTGGTAGCAGCTATTTTATCAAAATAGGTGACTATATTGGTAAGTTTGATGCTAAGATTGATGAAGGCATATTTATTGGTTACTCCACCAAGAGAAAAGCCTAGAAATGTTACAACATCCGGACAAAGAAGATCATTGAAAGTACTAATGTCCGAGTGGATGAGTTTCCTGAAGATTAAGGAGAAATTAGTAAGGAGGAGGAAGATGAAACTTACATTTTGATTTTGGAACCAGAACCGGTGAAGCCAAAATTTGGTGAAATGAATAGCACAGCAACACCGGTTCAACCAGAACAGGTAGATTCTACAGAAGATGAAGAAAGTGAAGAAGAAGAAGAAGAACCTGATGATCATGGTCATGTTATTCCAAGGTATGTTAGACTCAATCATAATTCTAATTAGATTATTGGATATAAAGATGCTGGTGTGTTAACCAGAAGAAGAATAAGAGATAATTCTTGTATGATCTCCACAATTGAGTCTAAAACAACAAAAGAAGCTTTTGGAGATGATCACTCGATCAAAGCTATGGAAGAAGAACTTGACCAAATTGAGAAGAACAATACCTAGACACTAGTACCTAGACCGGAGAACAAAAATGTAATAGGTACAAAATGGGTTTTCAAGAATAAACTGAATGAAGATGGAGTAGTGGTCAGAAATTAAGCCAGATTGGTATGCAAATGATATGCACAAGAAGAAGGTGAAGACTATGGTGAGACATTTGCACTAGTTGCAAGATTGGAAGGAGTTAGGACTCTACTTGCATTCGCAACATATAGAGGATTCAAAGTATATCAGATGGATGTGAAGTCAACATTCCTAAATGGAATATTGGAAGAGGAAGTCTACATTGAACAACCATATGGTTATGCTTAAACAGTAGAAAAAGACATGGTGTGCAAATTGCATAAGGCATTATATGGACTAAAGCAAGCACCAAGAGCATGGTATGAAAGATTGCACTCACCCTTGGTGAAGATAGGTTTTCAGAGAACTAGTGAAGACAACAACATATATCTCAAGTCAGAAGGAGATAAGATACTGCTATGCGAAGTATTTGTGGATGATATCATTTTTGGAGGAAATGATGACATGTGCCATGGTTTTTCTGATGAGATGTGTTAGTCTCAAATTTTGATTTCCCTTCTATCCTTCCTGTAAGAAATAAATCAACTCTGTCTGCATATGAAAAGATCAGGGAAATAGAACTTAAGAGTAACATATAACAAGGTTTTCAGACCTTCTACACTTTGAACTTATCCAAAGTTTAGGTGGGTATACCTTCTGTGACTACTTTCACACTTTAAAATTAAGATCCACAGTAAACCAGTGCTAAAAAACTTGTGGATTTCATCACCTCAATGAAACTGAAACACTAAAAGAAAAACTTGTATTCATTTTTAGTATTGATCTTCAAGAAAGATAGAAAGAAATCCTACAATCTGGTACCAGTGCCTTATCCAGGCCACAAAGTCACCTAAATCAAGTAAGAGTTTTCAAAACTGAACATTCTTATACAATTCATCACTTTGGCTTTCATGAACCCCATACATGCCTAACATATACATAGGTCCTTTCCCACTTAACTAAAACAATTCATCAGATGCAAAGCAACAAACAGTTGATCTACTGATAGAAATATTTCATGCACATTTAATCCCTCTCCTAAAGAGAAAAGCTAGAAACATCTCTATAAGATTGCCTTACAATCCATGCACATTTGAATAACCCTAGAATACTCAAAATAAAACTAGCAAATTAATGAATGCACACCAGAAGACAACACGGATTTAGGCCTAAAAAGTATTGATCTGTATTTTCATATTCATTTTGAAAATGTTACATAATTCAAAGTAATCTCTGAGAGAACCAAAAAAAAACCTAGATATATTTTTCCAAAGGTTGTTTACAAAATTCTTGTGATCCCTCAAAATGAGAAGAATAGAGACTAAGAAGAAGAGGGAAAAGATTAGGTCTGCAACCAAAATTGCCAGATGCCTTCTTCCCTAACTGAAAAGTATTCCGTTCTCCTTCCCATGGAAACTGCTCTTAGAATGTCGAATATTTGTTGAAACAAACTTCATGAATGGATTCCTCATTTCTAGGGCTTTCAAACGGTATACAATACTGGCCATTTTTGGTAAAAATTAGCCTCTGAGCAAATTAATCACTCATGTGCCTCTGTCATCTAAATTTTCTGAATTTTCTATATAGTCTCAACTATATATTTAATGTGATTTTAACTTTGTTTTTTCTTTGATTTTGGCCTTGACGTCCTACCACGTTGTAGTCTCCAATTGGTTGATGGGATCCAATGGGATGATACCTCATTGATTAGCCACCTGGACTACCTTGTCACTGCCACCTATGCACCATTGGACTGTCATCTGTATGCCACATCATCACCACGTCATCACCACCTATGCACCATTGGACAGGACCCGTGAGCTGGACCTCAACCTGGACCCGCCACTTGTCTTTCGCCATTTTGCAATGGCTAATAGAAGTGCACCTTCGGGCTTTGAAATCGTGTAGGCCATCAGATCTTCCAAACTTGCTCACTATTTAACCTTCAATTTTCCTGAGTTTTTTGCTGTTTCAGAGAGCTTAACTGGCGAGCACCTTTTGCTTGCAAATCAACGCCGACCGTCAATCTCCTTGGGATATGCTCGATCTTTAACTCACCGTTTCTCTATAAAACTCACCTGCCTCAGAATCTGTGCTTGCATGGGGTCCACCTAGTCACCACCTGTCGACCTCCTTGGTCACCTTGAGAAGTGCACCCACGCACGTGGGGTCCACTTGGGCACCCAACCAGAGTGATTCGTCAAAAGCCTCTTGAGTCTTTGACATATTACTTTTGTGGAGTCTTCATTATAAATAGCAAAAGTTTTCATTCCCCAGCAAATGTGGGGTATTGCCTTTTGTTTGAAACTGCACTTTTGAAGGCTTTTAATGGTGCCAATGGTGTTCGCTTGAGTTTTTGAAAGATTGATCTTTGTATCCTTGTACATTATCACTGTATTCTTCCTGAGTATTATTATCCCACGCTCCCTCTCTAAATCATTGGAATCCATAGTTTCTTTCATGAGCCAAAAAAATGACTATCAACACCTTCTACGTAGGAGGGAGGATTGATTTCATTTTGCATTTGTTTTAATCTCTCTGCAGCTTTAGACATGCCCACGCAGAGGAGGGAGGATTGGAGATATTCCTGCAAACTGCAGTTGTTGAAAGTTTAGAATGCCCTTTGCTTTGGTTTTAACGTTGCTTCTCCTCCACCACACATAGGAATTAACATTGGTGTTTGCATTTGCTCGGAGATTTCTGCAGATTTCACACATGCCCACGCAGAGATTTATGCCAATGTACACTTGCTGCAAACTGAAAACCCCCATGTGACCTGCCACGTTGACATTGCTTGAAAGTTTCAATTTTCCCTTTTCATTAACCACGCTGGAGAGGATGCACTATGGCACGTGAGTTTTGGATGATGGCAAGGGGGAAAAACACCTGTAAAATTGTAGTTGCTGAAGGGCTCAACGCTGCCCCCATTTAAAAACCACACACCCTCCCACTCTCCGCGCTAAACTCCACACACCACGTAGGGGGGGTTATTGGATTTGATTTGGTTAAATGCTTTTTAACATGCTCTGCACCATACTGATTTGAAAGTTTCATTTGGCTTTATCTCCATTGCGGTGGGGGTTATGCTTGCCAATGGCACTTGCTGGAGGTTTTAGCATTAACTTCTACCAATTGCATTTGTATAAAGTTTAATGTGCCTCCAAACACCATGCCAACTACTGATTTCCTCCTTCCATTGCATTAGTTTGAAGGTTTGAAAACCTTTCCCATGCTAAAGACCTACGACATGGAGGATTTGAGGAGGCCATGGAATTTGGGCTTCATGCTCTACAACTGAAACCCCAATGCCAACAAACCCAAAACTATCTACCCCACAAATATGAAAGTATGGACTTTTAACATAATCCAAAATGGTGCCTCACAAGCTCCTTGCAATTCTTTGTCAGACTGTGGATAAAACTACCATATGCATGCCTAAGAGTAGCATTAAAAAAAATAATATAGCCACCAACACTAGCAATACTTCCTTCAATTGAAGAGTCTTCAACATTCTTTCGCTCAAAAACTAGATCAAAAAGGCCTCAAGATTTGTCATTGGCACTGAAATACCAATCTACCTCCCATCTTTCTTCAGCTTTCTTTCTCAATACTTAAATTATTTAACATATGATTTAATAGTAACAATTTAAATCTTGCCAAAAATATACATGAAGCTACAAGTCAGGTCGGGCCCCAAAGTGGGTCCAGCTACAAAAAATTTGATTTTCATGCAACTGACCTCTGAAATACCTCAAGAAGCTTAAACATACCTCCAGAATCGATCGTCACCATTTTCGGATCATGAAACTGAGTTTTACAACTTTCAATCAATTGCGTTACATTTTCACATTTAATCGCGAAGACACAATTTTTAAACCAGTCAAAACATCTTTATGGACCTTGCCATTTGACAGGCATGTACTCTGATATACAAGAATGAACTCTACCAAGTGGTTTTTCAAAACTAATCCCGAGTGAAGAGATATTAATCGTCAAAAATGACCAACTGGCTTTGTCGACACTACGGACTTGATGAAGTCAATGCTCAGGCAACTCATGATGCCTTTCTTAAAAATATCAAACGATCTCCGTAGACTCTCAAATTTGAGACATAGGTACCTTGAAGTACATATCAAAACTTAGAATTCTCAGTTCGATAAAAAGTCTGATTGGGTACAAATAGTGCACTCATGAAAATGGCCACTTTAACTGATATAGCAATGAAAGTACGAACCCCTGAAATAGATGGCTCAATAAACCCTTTTGAAAACCGATCAAACGGATTGGCAGAGGCTTGAAATTTGAAACATAGCTTGTCATTTATACCAGTAACAACTTGAAATAAACATTTTGACATGACATTCACTGAGGCAACTTTTACACTTATGCAAAATAGGGCTCCGACTAGTAGCTGAAACAGGGACTTGTCAAACCATACAAACTACAAACAAATTGAGCTTTGAAAACTGAGCAAATGGATTCATAAAGACTTGAAAATTTGCACGATGACTCACATTTATGTATAAAATTCAATCCATTTTCAAATTATTCATGACAATCAACAGGGCAAAAGATATAAGCACTCAAAGGAAGCTACTCGATAAAATCTGCATTTGTGCCTAAAATGCACTTTCAGCTCACCCCTTGAAATGGGTACCTGATAAACTGATCCAAATTGAATTCTTAAAGTTTCACATCAATACATAGGCCAAATGAAAGGTGTAGGACACAATACCCAAGCCTTACCCTTTGAAAATCAACCGGCTCCATTTTACCCTCTCTCTAACTAGGCCATTCAAACTGACTCATTTGGAAATGTAGAACAAAATTTTGAAATGGGCCTCTAAACTTCACTGAAATTTAATGAGTCCCAACAAGATGAAAAATGAGTTTGAGATGTCACTAGTAGATGAAATAAAATTCTTTATAGGTCTACAAATCCAACAGATGAAGGATGGTATTTTCATCACACAATTGAAATATGTGAAAGAGGTATTGAAGACATTTGGAATGGGAGGTTGTAAACCAGTTGGAGCACCAATGGTTACAGGCTGTAAAATGTCTAAGGAGGATGATTTTGCATTAGTGGATAAAGTACAGGTCAATGATAGGTAAACTACAGTATGTTATCCATAGCAGACCGAACATTACTCATGTAGTAGGATTAGTTGCCAAATTTCAGAAAAGCCCAAAGGAGACACACATGGTAGCAACTAAAAGAATTTTCAGATATTTGAAAGGCACAATTGACTATGGATTATGATATCCATATGCAAGTAACTTTGATTTGAAAGTCTATACAGATGCAGACTGGGCATGAAATGTTGATGATAGGAAGAGTACAACCGAAAGAGTTTTCTTTCTTGGAGGAAGGCTAGTATATTGGAGCAGCAAGAAACAAAGTTGTATATCACAGTCAACTACAAAAGCTGAATATGTTGCAGCATATATGAATTGCACCAATGTAATCTGGATGAAACACATTCTGGAAGGTTTCAAGTTGAAGATTTCAGAATTGGTAAGGATTTTATGTGATAACGCCAGTGCAATAAATATTTCTAGGAACTCGGTGTTGCATGCTAGGTCAAAGCATATTGCGCTAAAGTATCATTTCTTGAGAGAGAAAGTGCAAAGTAAAGATGTGTCATTGGAGAATGTATCTACTAAGGAACAACTAGTAGATATCTTTACTAAACCTTTACTGAAGTCTACTTTTGAGTATCTTAGAGGTAAGTTAGGGGTTGTACCCCTACATGAGGTCAATTAAGCCGATGTGGAGGACATCAGTCCTAGAGCTTATTGAAGATCTTGAAGCAGGATTGGTGTAGAGTGGAGCTACTCCATAGGGGGAGCAGCTATTCGAAGATCGGTGAATCATGGAATGGTTTACCAATTGATATTGATATTCACTTTGGCCTTGTTATCAAAGGGGGAGAATAACTGTAAAGGAGAAGAACTGTATGATTGATGAGGAGAAGAACTGTACATGATGTTTACCAGCTGAAGACATGGAGACACAATTGGAGGATAGTACAATTCATCGCTTCAGCTTTCATGAACCCCATACATACCTAACATATACATAGGTCCTTTCCCACTTAACTAAAACAGTTCATCAAATTGAAAGCAGCAAACAATTGATCTACTGATAGAAATATTTTATGCACATTTAATCCCTCTCCTAAAGAGAAAAGCCAGAAATATGTCTATAAGATTGCCTTACAATCCATGCTCATTTGAATAACCTTAGATTACTCAGAATGAAACCAGCAAATTAACGAATGTACACCAAAAGACAACACAAATTTAGGCTTGAAAAGTATTGATCTATATTTTCATATTCATTTTGAAAATGTTACATAATTCAAAGTAATCTCTGAGAGAACCAAAAAAAAAAACCTAGATATATTTTGCCAGAGGTTCTTTACAAAATTCTTGTGATCCCTCAAAATGAGAAGAATAGAGACTAAGAAGAAGAGGGAAAAGATTAGGTCTGCAACCGAAATTGCCAGATGCCTTCTTCCCTAACTAAAAAGTATTCCGTTCTCCTTCCCATGGAATTTTCTCTTAGAATATTAGAGATTTGTTGAAACAAGCTTCATGACTAGATCCCTCATTTTGAGGGCTTTCCAATGGTATACAATACTGGCCATTTCCAACAAAAGTTAGCCTATGAGCGAATTAATCACTCATGTGCCTCTGTCATCTAAATTTTTCAAATTTTCTATATAGTCTCAACTATATATTTAATGTGATTTTAACTTTGATTTTTATCTGATTTTGGCCTTGACGTCCTGCCATGTGGCAGTCTCCGATTGGCTGATGGGATCCACTGGGATGACACCTCACTGTTTAGCCACCTAGATTGCCTCATCACTGCCACCTATGCACCATTGGACTACCATCTATATGCCACATCATCACCATGCCATCACCACCTATGCGCCACTAGATGGGACCCATGAGATGGACCTCCACTTGGATCCGCCACCTGTCTTTTTCCATTTCGCAATGGCTAACGGACATGCACCTTTGGGCTCTAAAATCATGCAGACCGTCAGATCTTTTGAACTTGCTCACTCTTTAACCTTCAATTTTCTTGAGTTTTTCGCTGCTTTGCAGAGCTTAACTCGCAAGCACCTTTGGCTTGGAAATCAATGCTGACCGTTGATCTCCTTGGGATATGCTCGATCTTTAATTCGCCCTTTCTCTACAAAACTCGCCTACCTTAGGATCCATGCCTGCATGGGGTCCACCTGGTCACCACTTGTCGGCCTCCTTGGTCACCTCAGGAAGTTGACCCACGCACATGGGGTCCACTTGGGCACCTAACTGGGGTGATTCATTAAAAGCCTCTTGAGGCTTTGACATATTACTCGTGTGGAGTCTTGGTTATAAATATCAAAAGTTTTCATTCCCCAGCAAATGTGGGATATTGCCTTTTGCCTGAAACTGCACTTTTGAAGGCTTTTAATGGTGCCAATGGTGTTCGCTTGAGTTTTTGAAAGATTGATCTTTGTATCCTTGTACATTATAACTGTATTCTTGCTGAGTATTGTTATCCCACGCTCCCTCTCTAAATCAATGGAATCCATAGTTTCTTTCATGAGCAAAAAAAATGACTATCAACACCTTCTATGCAGGAGGGAGGATTGATTTCATTTTGCATTTGTTTTAATCTCTCTGTAGCTTCAGACATGCCCACATAGAGGAGGGAGGACTGGAGATTTTCCTACGAACTGCATTTGTTGAAAGTTTAGAATGCCCTTTGCTTTGGTTTTAACGCTGCTTCTCCTCCACCATGCACAGGGATTAACATTGGTGTTTGCATTTGTTTGGAGATTTCTGCAAATTTCACACATGCCCACGAAGAGATTTATGCCAATGTGCACTTGCTGCAATCTGAAAACCCCCACGTGACCTGCCACATTGCCATTGCTTGAAAGTTTCAATCTACCATTTTCATTAACCATGCTGGAGAGGATGCACTATGGGACGTGAGTTTTGGAGGCTAGCAAAGGGGAAAAACACCTGTAAAATTCCAGTTGTTGAAGGGCTCAACACTGCCCCCATTTAAAAACTACGCACCCTCCCACTCTCCATGCTAAACTCCACACACCACGTAGGGGGGGTTATTGGATTTGATTTGGTTAAATGCTTTTTAACATGCTCTGCACCATACTGATTTGAAAGTTTCATTTGGCTTTATCTCCATTGCGGTGGGGGTTATGCTTGCCAATGGCACTTGCTGGAGGTTTTAGCATTAACTTCTACCAATTGCATTTGTATAAAGTTTAATGTGCCTCCAAACACCACGCCAACTACTGATTTCCTCCTTCCATTGCATTTGCAGCACACAAAGGATTCAAAGTATATCAGATGGATGTGAAGTCAACATTCCTAAATGGAATATTGGAAGAGGAAGTCTACATTGAACAACCATATGGTTATGCTTGAATTGTAGAAAAAGACGTGGTGTGCAAATTAAATAAAGCATTATATGGGCTAAAGCAAGCACCAAGAGCATGGTATGAAAGATTGCACTCACGCTTGGTGAAGATAGGTTTTTAGAGAACTAGTGAAGACAACAACATATATCTCAAGTCAGAAGGAGATAAGATACTACAATGTGAAGTATTTGTGGATGATATCATTTTTAGAGGAAATGATGACATGTGCCATGGTTTTTCTGATGAGATGTGTTAGTCTCAAATTTTGATTTCCCTTCTATCCTTCCTGTAAGAAATAAATCAACTCTGTCTGCATATGAAAACTTTAGGGAAATAGAACTTAAGAGTAACATATAACAAGGTTTTTAGACCTTCTACACTTTGAACTTATCCAAAGTTCAGGTGGGTATACCTTCTGTGACTACTTTCACACTTTAAAATTAAGATTCACTGTAAACTAGTGCTAAAAAACCTATGGATTTCATCACCTCAATGAAACTGAAACAGTAAAAGAAAAACTTGTATTCATTTTCAGTATTGATCTTCAAGAAAGATAGAAAGAAATCCTACAATCTAATATCAGTGCCTTATCCAGGCCACAAAGTCGCCTAAAT
Organism: Cryptomeria japonica; assembly: GCF_030272615.1. Taxonomy (NCBI): domain Eukaryota; kingdom Viridiplantae; phylum Streptophyta; class Pinopsida; order Cupressales; family Cupressaceae; genus Cryptomeria; species Cryptomeria japonica. The sequence continues at coordinate 668,440,292 of NC_081410.1, read as the reverse complement.
CAAGCAAGAGTTTTCAAAACTGAACATTCTTATACAATTCATCACTTTGGCTTTCATAAACCCCATACATGCCTAACATATACATAGGTCCTTTCCCACTTAACTAAAATAGTTGATCTACTAATAGAAATATTTCATGCACACTTAATCCCTCTCCTAAAGAGAAAAGCCAAAAATATGTCTATAAGATTGCCTTACAATCCATTCTCATTTGAATAACCCTAGATTACTCAAAATAAAACCAGCAAATTAACGAATGCACACCAGAAGACAACACAGATTTAGGCCTGAAAAGTATTGATCTGTATTTTCATATTCATTTTGAAAATGTTACATAATTCAAAGTAATCTTTGAGAGAACCAAAAAAAAACCTAGATATATTTTGCCAGAGGTTGTTTACAAAATTCTTGTGATCCCTCAAAATGAGAAGAATAGAGACTAAGAAGAAGAGGGAAAAGATTAGGTCTGCAATTGAAATTGCCAGATGCCTTCCTCCCTAACTGAAAAGTATTCCGTTCTCCTTCCCATGGAAACTGATCTTAGAATGTCAAAGATATGTTGAAACAAACTTCATGAATAGATTCCTCATTTCTAGGGCTTTCCAACGGTATACAATACTGGCCATTTTCGGCAAAAATTAGCCTCTGAGCAAATTAATCACTCATGTGCCTCTGTCATCTAAATTTTTTGAATTTTCTATATAGTCTCAACTATATATTTAATGTGATTATAACTTTGATTTTTCTTTGATTTTGGCCTTGATGTCCTGCCATGTGGTAGTCTTCGATTGGCTGATGGGATCCAATGGGATGATACCTCACTGACTAGCCACCTGGACTGCCTCGTCATCGCCACCTATGCACCATATGACTATCATCTGTATGCCACATCATCGCCAAGTCATCACCACCTATGTGCCACTGGACGGGACCCGTGAGCTGGACCTCCACCTGGACCCACCACTTGTCTTTCACCATTTCACAATGGCTAACAGATGTGCACCTTCGGGCTTTGAAATCGCGTAGGCCGTTAGATCTTCCGAACTTGCTCACTATTTAACCTTCGATTTTCTTGAGTTTTTTGTTGTTTCAGAGAGCTTAACTGGCGATCATCTTGGCTTGTGAATCAATGCTGACCGTTGATCTCCTTGGGATATGCTCGATCTTTAACTCGCCCTTTCTCTGCAAAACTCACCTTCCTTAGGATCCGTGCTTGCATGGGGTCCACTTGGACACCCAACCAGGGTGATTCATCAAAAGCCTCTTGAGGCTTTGACATATTACTTTTGTGGAGTCTTGGTTATAAATAACAAAAGTTTTCATTCCCCAACGAATGTGGGATATTGCCTTTTGCCTGAAACTGCACTTTTGAAGGCTTTTAATGGTGCCAATGGTGTTTGCTTGAGTTTTTGAAAGATTGATCTTTGTATCCTTGTACATTATCACTGTATTCTTGGTGAGTGTTATTATCCCACACTCCCTCTCTAAATCATTGGAATCCATAGTTTCTTTCATGAGCAAAAAAAATGACTATCAACACCTTCTACGCAGGAGGGAGGATTGATTTCATTTTGCATTTATTTTAATCTCTCTGCAGCATCAGACATGCCCACGCAGAGGAGGGAGGACTGAAGATTTTCCTGCAAACTGCATTTGTTGAAAGTTTAGAATGCCCTTTGCTTTGGTTTTAACGCTGCTTCTCCTCCACCACGCACAGGGATTAACATTGGTGTTTGCATTTGCTTGGAGATTTCTACAGATTTCACACATGCCCACATAGAGATTTATGCCAATGTGCACTTGTTGCAATCTAAAAACCCTCACATGACCTGCCACGTTGCCATTGCTTGAAAGTTTTAATATGCCCTTTTCATTAACCACGCTGGAGAGGATGCACTATGGCACATGAGTTTTGGATGCTGGCAAGGGGGAAAAACACCTGTAAAATTGCAGTTGCTAAAGGGCTCAACGCTGCCCCCATTTAAAAACCACACACCCTCCCACTCTCTATGCTAAACTCCACACACCATGTAGGTGGGGTTATTGGATTTGATTTGGTTAAATGCTTTTTAACATGCTCTGCACCATACTGATTTGAAAGTTTCATTTGGCTTTATCTCCATTGCGGTGGGGGTTATGCTTGCCAATGGCACTTGCTGGAGGTTTTAGCATTAACTTCTACCAATTGCATTTGTATAAAGTTTAATGTGCCTCCAAACACCACACCAACTACTGATTTCCTCCTTCCATTGCATTAGTTTGAAGGTTTGAAAACCTTTCCCATGCCAAAGACCTACGACATGGAGGATTTGAGGAGGCCATGGAATTTGGGCTTCATGCTCTTCAATTGAAACCCCAATGCCAACAAACCCAAAACTATCTGCCCCACAGATTTGAAAGTATGGACTTTTAACAGAATCTAAAATGGTGCCTCACAAGCTCCTTGCAATTCTTTGTCAGATTGTGGATAAAACTACCATATGCATGCCTAAGAGAAGCATTAAAAAAAATAATATAGCCACCAACATTGGCAATACTTCCTTCAATTGAAGAGTCTTCAACATTCTTTTGCTCAACAACTAGATCAAAAAGGCCTCAAGATTTGTCATTGGCACTGAAATACCGATCCACCTCCCATCTTTCTTTGACTTTCTTTCTTGATACTTAAATTATTCAACATATGATTTAGCAATAACAATTTAAATCTTGCCAAAAAGATACATGAAGCTACAAGTCAGGTCGGGCCCCAAAGTGGGTCCGGCTACAAAAAATTTGATTTTCATGCAACTGACCTCTGAAATACCTCAGGAAGCTTAAACATACCTCCGGAATCGATTGTCACCATTTTCGGATCATGAAACTGAGTTTTACAACTTTCAGGCAATTGCGTTACATTTTTGCATTTAATCGTGAAGACATAATTTTCAAACCAGTGAAAACATCTTTCTGGACCTCGCCATCTAACAGGGGTGTACTTTGATATACAAGCATGAACTCTACCAAGTGGTTTTTTAAAAGGAATCCTGAGTGAAGAGATATTAATCATCAAAAATGACCAACTGGCTTTGTCGACACTGCGGACTTGATGAAGTCAATGCTCAGGCAACTCATGATGCCTTTCTTAAAATATCAAACGATCTCCGTAGACCCTGAAATTTGAGACATAGGTACCTTGAAGTACATATCAAAACTTAGAATTCTTAGTTAAATCAAAAGTTTGACTGGGTACAAATAGTGCGCTCGTGAAAATGGCCACTTTAACTGATATAGCAATGAAAGTACGGATCCCTGAAATTGATGGCTCAATAAACCCTTTTGAAAACCGATCAAACGGATTGGCAGAGGCTTGAAATTTAAAACATAGCTTGTCATTTATACCAATAACAACCCAGAATAAACATTCTGACATGACATTCACCGAGGCAACTTTTACACTTATGCAAAATAGGGCTCCGACTAGCAGCTAAAACAAGGAATTGCCAAACCATACAAACTGCAAACAAATTGAGCTTTGAAACATTAGCAAATGGATTCATAAAGACTTGAAAATTTGCATGCTGACTCACATTTATGCATAAAATTCAATCCATTTTTAAATTATTCATGGTGATCAATAGGGAAAAAGATATAAGCACTGAAAGTAAGCTACTCAATAAAATCTGCATTTGTGCCTAAAATGCACTTTCAGCTCACCCCTTGAAATGGGTACCTGATAAACTAATCCAAATTGAATTCTGAAAGTTACACATCAATACATAGGCCAAATGAAAGGTGTAGGACACAATTCCCAAGCCTTACCCTTTGAAAATCAACCGGCTCCATTTTACCCTCTCTCTAACTAGGCCATTTAAACTAACTCATTTGGAAATGCAGAACAAAATTTTGAAATGGGCCTCTAAACTTCACTGAAATTTAATGAGTCCCAACAAGATGAAAAATGAGTTTGAGATGTCACTAGTAGATGAAATAAAATTCTTTATAGTTCTGCAAATCCAATAGATGAAGGATGGTATTTTCATCACACAATCGAAATATGTGAAAGAGGTATTGAAGACATTTGGAATGGGAGGTTGTAAACCAATTGGAACACCAATGGTTACAGGATTTAAAATCTCTAAGGAGGATGATTTTGCATTAGTGGATAAAGTACAGGTCAATGATAGGTAAACTACATTATGTTATCCATAGCAGACCGAACATTGCTCATGCAGTAGGATTAGTTGCCAAATTTCAAAAAAGCCCAAAGGAGACACACATGGTAGCAACTAAAAGAATTTTCAGATATTTGAAAGGCACAATTGACTATGGATTATGATATCCATATGAAAGTAACTTTGATTTGAAAGTCTATACAGATGCAGACTGGGCACGAAATGTTGATGATAGGAAGAGTACAACCGAAAGAGTTTTCTTTCTTGGAGGAAGGCTAGTAATCTTGGAGCAGCAAGAAACAAAGTTGTATATCATAGTCAACTACAAAAGCTGAATATGTTGCAGCATATATGAATTGCACCCAAGTAATTTGGATGAAACACATTCTGGAAGGTTTCAAGTTGACGATTTCAGAATCGGTAAGGATTTTATGTGATAACGCCAGTGCAATAAATATTTCTAGGAACCCGGTGTTGCATGCTAGGACAAAATATTGCACTGAAGTATCATTTCTTGAGAGAGAAAGTGCAATGTAAAGGTGTGTCATTGGAGAATGTATCTACTAAGGAACAACTAGTAGATATCTTTACTAAACCTTTACCTAAGTCTACTTTTGAGTATCTTAGAGGTAGGTTAGGGGTTGTACCCCTACATGAGGTCAATTAAGTCAATGTGGAGGACATCAATCCCAGAGCTTATTTAAGATCTTGAAGCAGGATTGGTGTAGAGTGGAGCTACTCCACAGGGGGAGCAGCTATTCGAAGATCGGTGAAGCATGGAATGGTTTACCAACTAATATTGATATTCACTTTGGCATTGTTGTCAAAGGGGGAGAATAACTGTAAAGGAGAAGAACTGTACATGATGTTTACCAGTTGAAGACATGAAGACACAGTTGAAGGATAGTACATGGAAAAATGTAAACCATTAATCCTATACCTATGTATGTGCATTACTCTAAATCATCACAATTAAAAGGGTATTGATATTTGTATTGCCATCAATGCCAAAAGGGGAGATTGTTGGCATAGCATGAAGATTGCATTGATGAAGCTAAGTGTTGTCATTGATGTCAATAGTAATCAGTAATGGAGTTGTATTGCAAACTGCTAGTGATGTTGCTATGCAATCGGTAGTAGAGCAGTGATGACAACCGGTATTGTTATGAAAGAAGAGTGATCAACTAGTAAGCCCAACCAGTTGATGTGCCAAACCCTAACCAATGGAGCTTGGTGAATCAATTATGTTGATCTAGATCAAATGGTGATCAAAGATGGAGATGCCACATATGCATGATGCACATGATGAGTTTCAAAGTGTTTTTGGCATGTGAAGATAACTATTTATCTTGGGAATAAGCAGATGCATAGCATGAAGTGGAAACCGCGTGATGAGCTACATGATTCCATGTGCGGTGATCCAAGAGTAGTCGAAGTTGTCTAGAACAATGTGCAGTTGATTTCTATGTAATCCAATCGTCATGATTGAACCAATATGTTTGTAATCTCTATGAGATTTGTTGGTTCTGTGATGTGTTACCGACCTATTGTATTTTCTTATAAGGTTGATGAGTTGTTTTGTAATAGTGTTGGCAATTTTGTTAAGTGTGGTAGTGTAACTGTTGTCGAACTAGAAGGAGTGTCTGCAAAATGTTTTGAAGGAAGATAGGAGCATAAAAGGATCTGAATAAGCAAGATAGTGCTATTACTAGATCACCCAAAACCCTGTTGTTCTCTAACCATTACAACAGTTAAATCCCCTAACTGGGTAAGCTTTAACAAGCTTGGTGGTGTTTAAATCCTCTAACCAGGTGACCCATTAGCTTGGATTTGAAATCCTCTATCGAGGTTACTCCTAATAGAATATTTCCTTTAATAGGGTATTGTAGTCAATCCCTTAACTGGGTGGCCCCTAACTAGATCTGTTTTTAACAAGACATTATTGTATAAGCTTCTAACACGACTTGGATCCTAATAGGGTGAACTTTAGAAGAGTTCAGAATACTTGTGGGTCTTCATCCCCACCATGGTTTTTCCCATTTGGGTTTCCACATCAAAAATCATTGTGTCAAGCAGTGAATGATTTTGTGGTTATGTTTTGATATGATTGATATGCTAATTGGTAAATCCACTTAGATATGATTAGATGACCAGAAGTGATCTGAAATGAGCTATTAATGATGTTAGTAAAGTGGTTTAATGTTTTGGTTAAATTATTTATGAGTATCATATCTGTTACACTGTATTATTAATGTTTTTCTCAACCGGTAAAGTTTGATAGTGCAATATCAGTTTTTGTTACAGTGTCTAAACCTGTTAGTTTAGTGATGGATTAATGAGTTGGGATTAAGTTTGGGATTAAGTTTGGTGAAAGTTCAGTTTGTTTTCTATCTACTGACTCACCCCCCTTCTTAGTAGTTGACCAGATTCTTATTGCTTCATCATATTACCAGGCCTCCTATCAATCATAGCAAGTCTGTGTACCCTAAGAAATATGAGACACTATTCCTGTGAAGATTGATGCATGATTGGTGATTAGGATTTGTCATTGATGGCAACCCAGTTTGGAAATTACATCAGGTGTACATAGATTTGATTTATCGGAAGTCATACGACATAAGTCTGGAAGGTAGAACACAATAACCGATAGAGGATGAGATCATTGTGCATATCTTGATATTGGTGATGTAATTTTGGCTGTAGTTATTAAGGAAGATGATTCCAGGTTCGAGGTAGCTTATTTTGTGATTCCAATATTCGGTGTTAATTCGTGAGCAAGATCAAAGGTCCGATATCTAGTAATTCAGTTAGAATAGAGCTATTTTGGTGTAACATGTGATGCGGATTTGTTGGGATGATTTTGGTGATCAGTTTCATGTTCAAGGTGATTGGGATGACTCATGGGAAGCTTATTATCTTTGTTTTTTGGTTTGCATTTGGATTTGTGGATGAGTTGACTCAACTTGGTGATACACATTTCATATTGCATGTTATGCGATTTTTGGAAGCCGACTTGGTTAATGATTCTTTTTATTGGTGCGGTATATAAAATTGATTTGGTTGAAAATTTTGATATGTGTGATGAGAAAGAGAAGTCTGTATGAGAGAATTTGCATAGTTTGGTGAATTTGATTGAAGGTTTTGGTGCTTTGGTATATGATAGAGTAGGAAAGCAAAGCAGAGAGAAATATTAGTTGCATAAGATAATGAATTGTAATAGCCTATAAGGTAGTGAGCCTTCCTCTGGGTCATAGCCCTTTTGTATTTGAGCAGTGATCTCTAGGTAGTGTGCCTGAATACAAGTGCATTCTCCTCATGTAATATTGTCATACTTCTAGCTATAGTATAATAATATTGTGGGTTCAAATCCCACCTTCGTTCTTCTCTTTTCAGCTTTCCACATAAAAATCTTAGTGTTATGGTTGTGTGGTTAATTTCTTTATGTTTCTGTATTTCACTTTCATTCTTATGTATCCTGTGGTTTAAGAATTAGGTTAATAAGTTTGCAAATTATAAAACACTTATTCACCCCCCTTCTCAGTGTTCATTGATTCCAACAATTGGTATCAGAGCTTAGTTCCTCAGAACAAGCCTAACAGCTTGAGGAATATCCAAAAGATTGAATCAATGGACTCTAGTTTGAAAAAGATGCTTACTATGGCACTTGAAGATCTTGATGTAGCTATGAAAGAGAAGAGTAGCTTGAGGAGAAGTTTGGAAGAAACTGAAAATTTCATTGAAACTCTAAAATAACATGTGAGCACATCAAGAAAGAAGAGAAAGGAATTGATGGATAGACTAAAGGAGAAAGAAGAACAAAGCGTTGACAATAAAGTCCTACAAGACAAGACAGATGAATGTGAGAAGCTTGCTAGAGATAATGCAGCCCCGAAGAATGAGATGCAATCTATTGTGATGAAGTTGACAAAGGAGATTGAAGACCAAAAGAAGAGTGAAGAAAATTTGACTTAGTTGTTGAAGGACATATTTGATGAATGTTGCAGATTGACCTATGAGAATGATTAGTTGAAAATTGAATTGGTGCAATGCAAGAATGATGGACAAGAACTTGAAAGGCAAATCATAATTATGAAAGATGAGCTTTCTACTGCTAATGCGTACAAAGAAAAACTCAAAACTAGTTCAACTAGGTTAGATGAGATGCAAGAAAGTTAGAGACATGGGAAAGACATGCGAGAACTTGGATTTGAGAAAGAAGAATCCTCTGGTTTTGGACAAAGTAATCATCAGAAGAACAAGAAACCTCCAGTAAGACAACCTAATGCCTATAAATTCAATGGTAAATCTTTTGTTTGTGGAAAATACTATCATATGGCAAGTCAATATAGAAGTAAGATGAATAATGGGATGATGATTAACGTGATAAATAGTGGTCCTATCTTTATCGGTCAATGTTTCATATGCAACAATTTTGGTCATAAGTCAAACATGTGTAGAATAATGATAAATAATTTTCAGAACAAGAGATGCTATGATTGTGGAATGTTTGAGCATATTTCTAACCAATTCAGGATGAGACCAAATCAGATGAACTTTAGGCCTGTGTAGACAAGTGTTGTTTGTCATGCATGCAACAAACCCGATCACATTGAAAAATATTGCAAAAGTAAGAATGTAAGCAAGAATGCTTCGGTAGACAAGAACAAATCAGATGTAAAGGAAAAGGTAAAGTGGAAGAGATAGGAGATCAACATAAGAAGATGTGAGTTAAGAAGGAAAATTTGAATGTGCATAATGGCTCCACACCCAATTCTGGTGTTGGAACCTCATCCAATAACTAAGGCATTTGACCTTAGGGGGAGGACTTTTCATGCAGATATTTAAAACCCCCTTTCAGAGATCTGTAACCAATGGAGGATGATTGCAAATAATGGAGATAGTTGTGCAGTTGATATCGGAAAGATTTCATGCCTATCTAAGTATCCAGTGATGAATTCTTGTAGATGCAGGGTATCCGAAAGCTTTTAGGGTTGTGCATTTATTACAACTTAAAGTTAGGTTTTCTATGGATAAAAGACATTTCAATCATTCATTCTTCACATTGCGAATGAAAAGTAAGAGCAAAAGAGCAAGGCGAACAAGATTGAGCAGTGATAACCGAACTTGAAGTGATCAATCAAAGATTCTTTACATCTGGTTGAATTTGAAAAGGTATTTATCCATTTGTGAGCTATCTTTTCATACCCTAATTTTGAAATGGTATTTGCATTTGGTGTTGCAACTCTATTGGTGGTTGAGATTATTGAGAGAGCAAGGCCCGTATTCAAGAGGCATCCATTCAAATTTGTTGAAGATGATCCGAAAGGTGCTTTTTCCTCTATCCTATATGGCATGATACATAACAAAGATATTAGGCCATACATCCACTGCAACATCGAGGAGCTTGGAAATGCGGATATGCTATCACTTTACACCAAGCATATGATAGATGGAATGGGAAATATGAATCCCTAATTCAAGACATTGCAAGATAAGGGTTTTATTCAATTTATTCATTTTTTGATGTTTGATGAACTCAAATGGGTCGGATATATCTTGAGCCAAACTCATGATGAGTTCATATGGTTGGACCAACCTCTTAAGATACTGAAGCAAGCCATTCAAGCAGTTACCTGTTTGACTGCAACCGGTGAGATCCCTGGTTTGAGAAAAGTTTAGAACACCATAGTGACAGTTGTTACCGGATCCAAATATGACAACTAGTTGATGACAATCAGTGATATAATAGAGAATGACGTGAGATTCACTTCAATGGTAATGGGATATAAGGTATATCAATCCATCAAGAAGAACTCGGTATCTAGTACTGCCATATTTGTAGGTTATCAAATGCTTAAGGAAGACAAAAGTATGATCTCTATGGAGTGCTTCTCAGTGAGCTATTGAGCAACCTAAAGAAGATAAAGAAAGATAAGAAACATGTTTTTTAAGTTTGGTTCTCTGGTTGTTTGTTTAGCACTATATTTCATGAATGAAATCCCTAGTATTGGAAAGATTCAATGGGCTTATGATAAACCAGTGACAGTCCAAATCAAGGAAGGTTTGCAAGATTTGGGAAATATTGTAGCACAAAATAATCTTTGTGGGGAAATTTGAAATCATTTCAAGCAATGACGCAAAGCAGAGAGAGGATTCCAAAAGATATTGTTGAAAAGTATGAGAAAACCATATGCTTTATGATGGATAAAGATCAATGTCATATGGAGGCATTTGAGCCTAGAATCGTTTGGATCATGCCCATGGGGTATGAGGTGGATGCAAATACACTTGATGCATATGCTCAACACCTATTGATTCAGCTGGTAGATGAGAAAGAAGAAAGGTTCAGAACATACAAAGAGAAGGATCTTGACTTGCACAAGAAATTTACTTAACTGGCAAGGAAGAGAAAAGTAAGAAAGGAAGTTGAGGAGCTTGCAGAGAAAATGGGACTATCAAAGGAGGCTATGCAAAGGGATAGAGAGAAAAACATACTGAAGGAAAAAGACATGGTGAAGCCCAAGATTAAACTGGCCTCCACTCCTCCCAAGAAGGCCAAGCCAAGACAAAGTAAGTCTGCACCTACCTCCGGTGTGTAGAAGCTTGTTCCTCCACCCAAGCCACAAAAAACATCAACCGTTGGAGTAGAGAAGAGAAAGAAAGAGAAACTAAAAAGAAAATATGTAGCTATAGAGGAAGAAACCGAATCTGATGAAGAGGTCAAAGAAGTAAAGAAGATAGCCACTTATGCTAGAGTTGTGAAGAAGCCTCAATTCAGTGGAGCCCAACCGATCAAGAAGCCAAGAGCTCAAGCTAAGCCATCTAATAGAGTTAGAGAAAGAAAGAAGAAAAAGTCTAAGATAGATGAAGCTCTAAAAATCAGCAAAATTGAAGATACTTATGAAGTTGTGCCCCCAATGACCTTGAAAGAAATAATTGATGAAATTCTTAAGGATGGAAATTTGAAGAATGTGCTTGTGTACTATGAAAATTCTGATGATAAAGATTAGAGAGAAATTGAGGAATTAGTGGTTCAGTACATGGATATTCATAGTAAGGCGTTAATGGAACTTTCATCCATGATCCCCAAACGCCTATATGACATTTTGGATGCAAGGAGGCATACAACTAGTTTAGAGGATGAAACAATAAAGGAGTATGTATTAGTAAATTTATCCTCTGTCATTTCTAATATTGAGGTTGTTAGATTGTTAAATATTTCAAAGTATACATTCCAAAGAAAGAAGAGAGTCAATAAACTTATGCTCAGGAAAATAGATGAGGTGACCAAAGAAACTGAGATAATTTTGAGACAATTTTTGATAGATCACTGAATTGATGTGAATCCGGCACATGATGTCACTCAATTGGCAGAGAAATCTCAGGATACATCTATTTCAAAGGTACATGCAATCATTCCTGATAAGAAGGAAGATCAAACATCTGAGAAGACAACTTCGATGGGGCAATCAAATGAACAAACCACAACTACAGTTGAGAATCTTGATAATATTAATATAGATAACTCTAGTGAAGCTATACTAGATCCTCCAGTAATAGAAGCTGTTTAAGAAAAGATAGCTCAAGAGATAGGCGATGAAGAAAAGGGACAAGATGATGCAAAGAAAGGTGGTAAAGATGATAGTGCAGAAGTTGCTGGAAAGGAGAAAGGAGAGGATAAGAAAGATCAGGCTCCGGTGATAGTGGCAAGAGACATTGTTGCTGATAAAGGGAGAGAGATTGTTATTGATTTAGATGATTTGGTCAAGGACCAATTAATCTGAGTTCATTATCTCCGATTCAAGTATTAAATCTAGCAACTCTTGCATAAGCCAAAGCTAGTGATGACTTACTTAAGTCCCATTCCATAGACAAAGAATTGATAACATTGGCAAGAGATGTTCTGGAGAAAATTTTGCCATCTTTTAAATCAGACACATCCGATCCCTCTAGTAAGCTTAAGAGTTTGCTGAATGCCGTAGGTTCTCATTTTAAGTCTTTGGAGAAGGCAACAAACATTAAAGTTTTAAATCAATTTAATGCTATGGGATTGAAGAAATTTTTGTAGATGATTGAGGATGATAGAGTCAGTTTAGTTACTGTTATGAAGAGTATACACGATGCATTAGATGAAGGTGGTTGGATATACAAGTCATGTCTTATTTTGCCAAAGTTTACTATAGACATTGAAAAGAAAATATGGGAATGTGAAAGCTAGCTTGCTAGCATATCATAGTCATATGCACCTCAATCAATGCCGGCTAGCAATTTTGAACCATAAGTTTTGAGTGTATTCAATAAGATTAAGAGTCTAAATTAGGAGAAGGACAAAAGTTTAGGTAGAGTAGGAGAAGTGAGGAATCTTATCACTCCCTAGATAGATTCTCTAATGAGTAGCATGCAAGATGACAAGGATGATCTGGATACGCCTATTTTGGCTGATAGAAGAGGAGAAAAGATGCATGCTTATATTTTCAGCGGAATAATCAACATTTTGGAGAGCTTGAAGAAGGCATGGGATAACCATTTGCTGTCCCTAAGGACAATTTTTTTCTGACATTTTCAAATTTTTGTGAGTGCCTGTACATATCCTCGTATATAAGTTTTGGTGAATTCCTATCTTTGGCATTATTGTCAAAGGGGGAGAGAGTAGAGTGAAAAATGGTTCAAATTCTCAAGGGGAGCTTGTAGATTCTTGGAGAGTTTGGAATTTTGCAACTTTGCAGTTTTGCAGTCTTGAGTGTACAGTTCATTTTTCACAATGTTGCCATCAATGCCAAAGGGGGAGAATTGTTGGCAAGAGACATTGTTCCTATGAAGATCAATGCATGATTGGTGATTAGGAGTTTTCATTGATGGCAAACCAGCTTGGAAATCACATCCATTATACATAGATTTGATCTACTGAAAGTCATAAGGCATAAGTCTGGAAGGTGGAACATAGTAATCAGTAGAGCACGAGATCATTGGGCATTTCTTGATATTGGTGATGTAATTTTGGTTGCGGTAATTAAGGAAGATGAATCAAGTTTTGAGGTATCTTATTTCGTGATTCTAGTAGCCTGTGTTAACTCATGAGCAAAGATCAAAGGTCCGGTATTTGGTAATTCAGTTAGAACAGAGCTATTTTGGTGTAACATTTGATGTTGATTTGTTGGGATGATTTTGGTGATTATTTTCATGTTCGAGGTGATTGGGATGACTTATGGGAAGCTTATTATCTTTGTGTTTTGATCCACATTTGGATTTATGGATGGATTGAGCCAACTTGGTGATACATGTTTCATATTGTGTGTTATGCGGTTTTTGGAAGCTGACTTGGTTAATGATTCTTTTTATTGGTGCAGATATATACGATTGATTTGTTTGAACATTTTGACATGCGTGCTGAGCGAGGGACGTCTGCATGAGAAATATTACATAGTTTGGTGAATGTGATTAAATTTTTTGGTGCTCCAGTGTATGGCAGAGTAAGAAAATAGATTAGAAAGATAGATCAGTTGCAGAAGATAATCTGAGCCTAACTGAAACTGCATTTTGGCATATGTAGGTGCTATACTTCAGTTCATTCATTTTTGTAATCAATTGTAATAGCCTATAAGACAGTGATCCTTCCTTCGGGTTGTATCCCTTTTGTATTTGAGTAGTGAGCTCTAGGAAGTGTGCTTGAATGCAAGTGCATTCCCCTCATGTAATATTATCACACTTCTGGCAATAGTATAATAATATTGTGGGTTCAAATCTCACCGTGGTTTTTCCCTTTCTAGGGTTTCATGTAAAAACATTGGTGTTATGGTTGTGTGGTTAATTACTTTATGTTTCTGTATTTCACTTTCATTCTTATGCATCCGGTAGTTTAAGAATCTGGTTAATAAGTTTGAAAATTATAAAACATTGATTCACCCCCCCTCTTAGTGATCATTGATTCCAACAGACCAAACAATGTCGCACTTGACACAACTTGTGTATGTAACATGTAGGTTGACTAGGAAAATAGATGAATATCCAACAATGAGGGGATAAGTGATAGATTCAAGGACATAGTGATGAAAACATGTATCCATTTACAAAGAGGCTCATCTATAGTCCTAGGGGTATCATGAAGAAACACAGAGGATGGAGAAGAAGTGGATGCAGATGCAAAGCTAATAGTAGGAGCAAAAAAAGTGGAAGTAGGAAGAGACACAATAGGAGCAGGAGCGAACATCGATGAGTCACCCTCATTCGTCAAAGAAACCTCATGAAACTGAGCCATCACCTGTTTATGACGATTATGCTCATCACTTGTTGATGATACTTATGCCCATCACTTGATGATGACACTTATTCTCACGTGCAAGTTGGTTCGGACATAGATGGGGACTAGAAAGAAAAGTCTAAGAAGACCTACTAGCATCATGTTCCATAGGAGAGTACATTCATGTCATTGTCGACACTGCAAGCTCAGCTGTAAACACCCATCCTCATTTTTCTATAGGAGCAACTGGAGGAACATGGGATACCCCCAGAGGTTGAGATATAGAAGGAAAAGGTAAACACCGAGCATGAGGTGAATTCTTACCCTTACCATATCAACAAGGATGAGAGATATCAGTAAGAATCAACAACTCAAATGGAGGGAGACTTAGAAATTGACAGTTGGGGTGCCTTTCCTTTGTTTGTGATAGGAATAGATGTAAGAATAGAAGACACCATCAGAGGCTACATATTCCTTAATGGATGGGGAGGTCTACCTTGACGAAAAATTTCATCCTTAACCCTAGATGAAGATGGAGTAGAGAACACAAAATGCTATAGTGCAAAAGAAGACAATGACGGAGGAGCTAAAAAAAATGTAGGAGGAGCTAAGGAAACAAGAAACTGAACTGACTTAGGTGCCAACTCCCACATCCTCTACTTATAGTAAGCTTTATATAACAAATCATCACAGGGACACATTGTTGGCATTTTGATGTTTATGTTGTGATTGTCATTGATGGACACACACTTGCATTGAGATCTCCTTTATATGTATGAGTTAGAGCACAACTGGTATTTGTTCCAACCGATATGTTATATTATAGTCTTTAGACTATTGGTGTTTTGCAGAATGTGTTTCCCGATCTAAAGCGGCATGTTGACCCCAAGTGGTTCGTGGATCCCAAGTGGTACAAGGGATTAAAGTGGCATAACACATTTTTACCAGTCTTCATTTTTGTCAAACTGGCAATCGACATTTTATATGAATCGGTAATACTCTATGATGAGCTACCAACTGACATTTTGTGATGAGTTACCATCCACCGATTGTTTGACAGTGCCGACACCTAAACGGTGCTTTTTGTGTCGTGGTACCAAGTATGTCTAGGTTCATTGAACCTAGGAAATTGTTATGTAATCCTATTGAACCGACATGAAATCAGATTCCTTTATAAGGACATCATGTCTAGGGTTTTAGATTTTTGATGTGGTTGTAGCAAAAGTTTATGTTGTTGCTAGGGTTTAAGGTGGTTGAGGAGTTCGAGAGAATATGAATGTGTAGAAGACTGAAGTAATGCTAGAGTGCATTAGGATTGAGCTATCAAGGATCTAACCGAGCAGTTTGTGCTATTAGCTAGATCAAACACTTGTTGATTACTCACATCTTTGACAAGTCTGTAGCCTTTAACCGGGTAGGCCCAAAAACCTTTTGTAAATCCTTTAACAAGGTGGTTCACATCTGTGGATCTAAAATCCTCTAGCAAGGTAGTCTTTAATTGGACTTATCTCCTAACAGAGATTGAGATTCCTAACAGAATCTGTTCTGATAAAGAACATTGTAAGACCTTAACCAGTCCGGTTCCTATTCTGCAGAGAGTTACTTGTGAGTTCCATCTCACCGTGGTTTTTCCCATTTGGGTTTCCATGTCAAAATCTCTTGTGTTATGGTGTTTTTGCTTCTGTGGGTGAATGCATTATTAATTATTTGGTTTGCATGTGTGTTAACCAGTTTGTCTGCTAAACTAGTTTACTGGTTTACTATTAGTCTTGCAAAGTGTTTAAGTGCAAAGATTTTTGGCATACTAATTCACCCCCCCTCTTAGTATTCATCAATTGGTATCAAAGCCTACCATTCTATAAGTTTAACCACTTGGAAAGAGATATGGGGGAATACTCTATAAGGGAACTTACTCATCAGCTCACTTAGTCTGAGAAATCCTATGATGATCTTATGATCAAATAAAAGGCATCTCAAGCAAAAAGGAGAGAACGTGCTCAAAAGATGATGGAGCTATTTGAAAATAGTTCTTTAGATGAAGCAGACATGGAAGCCCTAATTGCAGAAGTAAATAAGTTGAATGAATCAAACTCCAACCTAAGAAAGGAGTTGGAAGGACTGACTATCCAGATGTGTCAAGAGCTTGAGAACTAGAGGAAAGCTGAAGATATGGTGAAAGAAAGAGATCATGAGATCTCCAAGTTGAAATAAGAGATTAGTGCCCTAACTGCTCAACACCATGCAAGCAAAGTGGAAAAGGAAGACATACAAGGAGAACTGAACATTGCCATCTCTGAGAATGAAAATCTGTTGGAAACAAATGCTGCTATTTCCAAAGAACTCTCTGAGTAAAAGGAAATATTTGCTAAGCTCAACAAGAGTACTATCAAGCTAGAGCAAAAGCTTGAATCTGCCAAACCGGTCAAGAATACCAATGGACTTGGTTATTTTGTTCATGAGGAAGGTGAGACCTCTGGTACAAATGTTGGAACATCAAAGAAACAACCAACATGAAAGGATAAAGGTAAGCAAAAGTTTAAACCTGTTTGCTTCAACTATCTTAAAGAAGGACATACTGCAAATGTGTGTAGGAGTAAGGCTTACAACAGTTTTCCTTATTTCCTAAATGATAAGCCTAGATCCTATAGATTCAATGGTAACTGTTATGCATGCAACAAGTATGGGCATAAAGCATCTGAAAGTAGGTCAGTTATGAACAACATTGATAGATATCCTCAGAGGACCCAAGGAGCTGGTCCTGAACCTTTTGTGAACTAGAATCACAACAGGTTTAATGCCTTCAATAATCAGCAAAGAAGCGGTGGCTATCAAGCGGAAATCGGATGGAGAGAAAACTGTATGGTCTATCATGGTCATGGTCACACTGCTACAACATGCAGAAGGAAGAATGGAAACATGAACAATGGACCTTGGAGAGCACTTGGATTGGTTTGCTATCACTGCAACAAACCGGGTCACATTGCCAGATTTTGTAGATCAAGAAAGAACATATCTGATGATATACCAGTCACTCCAGAAGGAAAAATTGATGTTGACACTGTTCAAGCGGACATGAACAAAACCTGGAAGAAGAAACCAGCGGTGTTACAAGAGGAACCAGTTTTTGCGCCTAGTGTGGAAATCATGGAACCGACAAACTAAGCTTCAGAAAAGCTTAGGGGGAGAAAAAAGAAAAATGTTTCGAACCCCTGATTTACACCGGTAAAAGACCTTAACCAAAATGTGATACCTGTCAGTTGGTAGAAGACCAAAAATGGTGAAAGGAAAATTAGGGTTTATGTCCTAATGGAGGAGCATTAATTGTGGTAGGTGAGGAATATGCTTAAAAGGATTTTTCAAATCATTTCTCACTATCAGTTTTTGAACGAAGAAAAGTTTTCCAAAGAGCAGAGAGAAGAAAAAGTGATTTGTACTGAGATTTTGAGAAATTGAGAAACCTTGAAAGAGATTTAAATTCAAATTGCAAGCGGCCAAGTGAAGAACGTAAAGCGGTGATTCTACAACCGAAAAAGTGTGAAGTGAAGGAGAATCTGAAAGCCTTAAATTCACATGTTTCAAAAGGTATTTCTTGAGTTTTAAGTTTCTATCATGGCTTCTGCATCTCATACCAGTTCTAGTGCATCTGTCGAGTTTGCAAGTTTTATTCAATGCATGTCTAAGTATAATTCCCTATCTCAAGTACTGATTGGTGTTATAGTAGAAGAGGGAATCTCAGATTATATTGATTGTAAACTCGAAGACCTAGGGTCTCTTACTATCCACTCCCAGCTAGGTTTGTTCTGTGGACAGGATAAAAAGATCAAATCGGAGTATAGTATCTTAGAGAAGAAGAAGCTCCACAATGCTGCTTATTTCCTGGAGGATTTCACAGATGATCACATTAGGATCATTCTGAGCAGAGTTCATGGTGACAAGATGTACCTGGAAAGAATGCATGATATAAAACCACAAGTAATCCATGCCGTCACCGATTTCTGCAATACAGGGGATGTGCCTATTACTACTTACTAAGATTTCCATTAGTCTTATGTTCAAAGTTATTCTATATATTCTAGTCAGTTACTTCTACCGAATCTTACAGTTGGTAAGCACAGTGCAGTCTGTTAAAGAAGCAAGTAGTCTCAGAGCGTAGTATACACCGAACACTCTACCGAGTAACACTCTATGTCTACCAAGTAGCAAGAATGATATACCAAGTGAACACACACCGAGTGAAATGTGTTACCAGATTCACTAAACCTAGACATATATGGGAAACGTGTTACAAAGATCGAGGAACAAGTAACCGTTATCACATTGGAAATTGCACTTAAAGATTGTGTATGATTTTGAGGTCATCTAACCAATGAAATATTTTGCATGGTTATTCATTTGATAAATCATGTTTGTAAGATTGAAGCAATGAATCAGATCACTGACATAAGAGATCTATTTATATAGCATGGATTGAGATCAGATATATACATGTAGAGACAGTGTGAGAGACACATAGGTGTATGAAGTAAGACATGTATGATACATAAAAAGGAAAATCATGAGATATCATAGAGTGTTATGACTGTTACAACTAATAGAGAAACACAAAGGTCACCGAGAAGGATTTCAGAGAACACTCAAAGAACAGAGTAAACAGAAGGGTTTATTGAGTTAATATATGGATTACCGAGGTATGCTATAAGCAAGGTAATATCATTTTGAGTACATAGAATCTGCTATAACATTCCAGATGTAAATTTGTAGATATTTGTAATGATTTATTGTAATATTTTGAAGTTGTAAGAGAAACCTTTAACAGGGTAAAAGACTCTAACTAAGTCTATAAATTGTAAAGCCTCTAACCAGGTGCAACATTTAGAATAAGTGTTGTAAAATCCTTTAGCAAGGTAGATCTAACAGATCTTGATACTCCTAATAGGGTAAGCTATCAGAAATAGCTAAACATGTAGCTCTAACCGAGCAACCTTTATTATTGCAGTAGTGAAGTTGTGGGTGCCATCCCCACCGTAGTTTTTCTCTCTAACCCAGAGTTTCTGTGTAACCAAAATATATGAGTTATGGAGTGAATCATGTATGATTGTTGTTTATTTGTTTTAGCATTATATTATGTTACTACACTATTTAGTTTATGCTTAACAGTAAAGTTATTGTTGAAGAAAAGTTTTGAAGTACTGATTCACCACTCCCCTCTCAGTACATTAGCTTTCCATATTGGGCCTAACAATTGGTATCAGAGCTTCAATCTTGGAAAAGGGTTTAACTACCTAAAGAGAAAGATCTTATCAATGGAAGGCTCTAAACAATCTTAGAGATTTGTATATTTGCAAGAAGAGTTGGATCATGCTAATCAAGTGATTGCAGACATGCAAAGACAAATGCAAAAATCATTCACTAGTACATTCGGGTCAAAATTTTGATGGCAAATCATCAGAATTCTGACACAATTTCCTCGCACTACTGACAAAAAAAGATATGAAAAACTTTGTGTCGGAAGTTCCGACTATCCTTGTGGTCATCGCAATTTCGACATCACCTCCAACCTTTCCGACGACTGCCATGGATGCTCATACCCCGAAAGAATACCGTCGCGATCTCGGCCTATCATCAGAATTCTGACTCCAAAGGGTAAAATTCTGACAGAGGAGTGTCATCGGATGCACAACATCCTCGTCAGAACTCTCCTAGAGGTCATCGTAATTACGACGGCCTCTAGGAGAGTTCCAATGAGGATGTTGTGCATCCGACGACACTCCTTTGTCAGAATTACGATGGCCTCCAGGAGAGTTTCGATGAGGATGTTGTGCATCCGATGACACTCCTTTGTCAGAATTTTACCCTTTGGAGTTGGAATTCCGACGATAGGCTGATTTTTCGAAATTTTTTTTTATAGAAAAAGATTGACATTGGTATCTCTCTTCTGTCTCTCTTCTCTATCCCTCTCTACTATCTCTCTTCTCTCCCCTCTCTAGGTCTCTTTCTCCATCCCTCACTTCTTCTCTCCCTCTCTACTTCTCTTTCTCTACCCTCTCCAGGTCATTATCTCTTCCTCTCACCCTCTCTCTCTCTCTCTCACCTCTATAGGTCTCACCTTCCATTCCTCCATCATTACCCATGTTGTCAAGTTGCAAGATATTTCCCAAAGTACTTGGTTGCTAGGGTTGATTTGCTTAAGTGTTGGAGTCGGAGTTAGATGATACCTGCATGATTAAGCTGTATTAAGTGATCAAGTCACCAAGATCTCAATTGTAAACATGAGTAGGTTCTAGGGTTTTAGGGTAGCATAGGTCAAGAATGAGGTATGGTGGTCAAGAATTACCTTCCAATGACAAAAGACATCCAAATGATGAAGAATGAAGGTGATGAACTCATAGAAGTCTGAAGGAGATAATTTGACTAAGTTAAAATTTTGTTTAAGTCATGGTCATGATAGTAGCTTGCTCATCAAGAGCAATTTGTGCGAATGAACCCTAGAAATGTGCCCATGCTAGAGAAGCAAGAATTCCAATAAAACCTAAGGCAAAGCTAGTAAGGGGTCAAAACTAAAGTATTAGGGTACAAAAAACAAAATTTGGCTAAGTCGAGATGTTTCTCAAGGATGACCTAAATCATGGAGTGTAAATCAATCATGAAACATGAGAATGGATAGTTCTTGACCCAAGCAACGCAAGTCCCCCTTGTGATTCCAGCAGATATCACATCACAATCATTGAGTCTATATGCAATATAAAGTCAAGACCTGACTATTGGAATCTTGGAGTCATCCCATTTGATCATGTAGTTTAGCACTTGGGAGGATTTTGTTCAAGAGAGGATAGAATACTTAGTATTTTATTTTGTGTTGCATAGTGCATAAAAAACACATCAACAGAAACGATTGAAAGGTTTGGTTAAAGCCTTCGAATCACAATCTCTACGAGAAGCTATCAATAGTGCCTAGAATTTGGAAACTTTAGTATCCAAGAACATAATTCATAAGGCACCACTTTTAGAGCAACCAAAGAAGCCTATCAATGTAATATTTTATTTACCTTGGATATGTTTTATCCTAAGTGTGATATTCCACTATTAAAAAGCTTAATTAGGTAATATTTTTACTTAGGTAGAATAAGATAATGAGTTGCACATTCTCCTTCTTTGATTGAGATTCTACTTTTTCCTTGTCACAAATTTGGAAACTTGGATAAGCAATTTCTTTTATTGGTTTTCTACCTCTTCATGATCCTCATGGATTTGGAATCTTGGAAGCTATATATTGTAGGTTTTTCCTCGATTAACATATCAAATGAAACTATTGTGAGATTTAATATCTTAACATACCAAGGGCTTAAGTTTGGGGACGACAGGGGGATGACGAAGGGGGCGGGGTGGGATGCAAATATATATACAACTTAAAAAATTAATTATAAAAGGATGTGTATAGAATAAGTATAACAACTGTAAATAAAACTTTGCCACACTATGTAAATTTTACAATAAGCATTAAAAATATGTCAATGATTGCATTGAAATTTGAACATTAACAATGGTGGTAGAGTTTTGGAACTTTGGGAACAAACTAAGAATAAGTATAAGAATTGTAGATGAAACTTTGGCATACTAAGTGTTTAAACTAGTCAACATAAAAAAAATGGAAACGATTGCATTAAAAATAAGAATGGTGGGTGGAGGTTTGGGGTCAATGGGTAGAGCCCCTTGTGGGGGGTTTGGGGTAGAGCCCCCATCAAGGTTAGGGGGCATTGCCAAACCTTTAATACGGATGACATTTTCACAATAATTTCACCATTTTTGTTTAGAATTGGAGTTTCTAATTGGGGGCCATGGGAGACTCATAGGCATCCTTAAGATGGTCAAGAGACTCCTTGGAGTCCCTAGGACGTCCCTAAGTGGTGCGGCAAGGGGATGTTTCCCCTAAGTATTGCATCCTAA
This sequence comes from Cryptomeria japonica, assembly GCF_030272615.1. Lineage (NCBI taxonomy): Eukaryota > Viridiplantae > Streptophyta > Pinopsida > Cupressales > Cupressaceae > Cryptomeria > Cryptomeria japonica. Next base: position 668,417,960 of record NC_081410.1, on the reverse strand, counting down.
AAAAATAGGGATTTTGGAGGGGGGGAAGGGGTCCCCATGTTTCAATGGTTTCAAAAGATTCTAAGTTTTTTTTTTATCTTGTCATAACAAAATATACTCCTCTTGCATCCTTGGATGATTTGAAAATTGAAAACAATTTGACAAGAAAAAACTAACTTCTAAAGTTTAGACTTAGTTTTCTTTTTTTATCCAAGTCACTACAACATTTCAATGATCAAAGTAGCTTTTTTTTGATGGTTTAGAAGCATCCAAAAGGCTTGAGAAATTCAATATTATCTTTCATTCCACCAAAATTGGAGATCATGAAGCATGCTCACAAACAAGGATTTGTTTGTAACTTAAGGCAATCGACTAGTTTTTGGGGCATTTTCAGGTCTAAAGAACCTACCATTATGTCAAAAAGGCCCATAAGACCCTATTTTCATCTAAAAATTGTCTCTTTTGGTCATAGAAGCATTTAAGGAAAAAAAAAATCACACAGCCAATGATATGCCTATACCATACATATTTGAGTTAAAACGAAAAAAAAAATTGACAAGGTTTGGAGACCATTGAACAATTTGGGAGATTGCTAATACATACACTCAATTTATAAAGTCTCAATTTGATGTACTTAATCTTTGAGAGGCCTATACAAAAGCATTTTGTAATTGCGAACTAAGATAAATTTCCATTTTTGGCAGTTTTCATCATGGATTATGGTATTAAATTCTGACATTCTATTGTCAAGATAAATTCAGAGAACCATTTGTACTCAAAACAAGGGATAGTGAAAAATTACATTATGTAGGATCTCCTACCCTATCTCATTGAATTCATTCCTACACCAAGTGACTATGAACAAAAGCGTAGGTATTTAACAACAATGACATGGTCCATGGACTAGTGATCCTCCTCTTGATACTTCATCTACAAATGAGAACATCTCTTATACACGTTGCTACTTCAGAATTAAAAGTTGCTTCTTCTAGAACTTTCCATGATTCTTTGCAATAGGATTATATGTCTTATAGATTCACCCCACTAGGACACATTCCTATCAAGCATCTTTACTTTTTTGAAAAGTAGACCAAATTTCAGATCTAGATGACACCATAATGACTTTGATTTCCTCTTGCAAGATATTCCTCCATCATGTATTGCTTCATTGAAGTTTAAATTTGCTTCTTCAAGGGCTCTCAATGATTCACTATATATGATTCTTCGTGTCTATGATATCCACTTCATTGGGAGGCCTACTTAAACATTTCACATCTGTTTGTGGACTCTCACCTTTCAAATATTGATGAAACAATTGAGAATATTTGTCTTCTCATTGATGAAAATTCCCATCGAGTTACATCGTCTCCCATTGTAAATTGACTTGTTCTATCCCCACCATATCATGCAACATGACACATTCTATTTCACATTAATTAAGGTCTCACACTTCAATGATTGTAGTCCCTGAATCTTCTATGGAACAATCATAGCTTAACATCAACATCAAGACACATGAGTCGCTTCAAAAACCATACATTTGAATTCCTTTCTACATTCTACTTGAATGGGAATTCAACAATTTGACAACTCAAGATTTCCATATTGTGAAAGGAAGGTGCATCATTTGTTGTAAATGAACCTACTACAACATTCACCATTCAACATTTTGCATTGCTTTTCTCTCTTCTTTATGGAGGCACCAACTTTAGGGGATGGGGTGGGTCTATATTATCCTTCACATATGTCACTTAGGATGGAGTTTTGTCCTATGGATTTTCTACTCTCTACTTCGAGAGGGTACACTCTCTTTATAATTTGGGGTTATTTCATATTTTACATGGATACCTAACCTTGTGACCCATTTCTTCTTACCTCAATTGCACTTAAGGGGGTGTGCCAATGTACCATTTTATTCACCAAGTGGATATGTTTTATCGTAAGTATGATATTGCATTTGTTTGTTTAGTTTACTTAAGTAATTTCTTTTAACTTGATATAATGACTTGCACATTCTCCTTCTTTCATAGGATTATGTTTTTTTCCTTATCCTCAAAAATTTGGAAACTTGGATAAACAATTCCTTGTCTTTTGGTTTTCTATCTCATCCTCATCTTCATCCTCATGGATTAAAAATCTTGGATATCGAGTGAAGATATTGTGAACTTTTTCATTTTCTCTCTTATGAAATCAACTATGTTATGCTATTTTGATTTTATTATCATTTATATTTAACAATTTTAAAAATGTTATCACTTACATTAATTTCTATGTTAATATTTATTTTGTAGATTCTAATATAATTGAATACCATACCCAAACAATATCTAGTATGAACTATTTAGTTACAGGCTAGGTTCCAAGCGTACTTGGTAACACAATTTTTGAGCTTGTGTTTGTTTATGATTTAACGATTGATGCATCTACTTTGAATACAATGAGAGGGTGATTTTGTCTAAGCCAAGAGACCCTACTATCTAATATCACCCAAGAAAGATACTGTTATTTTACCTTGGAAATATAAGCCTTTTGTAAGTATAATTCAATGAATTGTGATAATAACTTAAAATGAAGTGAATTAAAATTTGATTGAGTTCCCCATTGTATTTTAACAAATCACCTAGGAAGATGTTCATTCCTAACAATTTCCAATTCTCTTTCCAAAAGGATGAAAAAGAAGAGAAAGGAACTAATTAATGTTGGGACAGAATTTAGAAGACCTATGTTTTGTGTCTGAAAGCTACTAGCCTAGAGAGCATGGAAACAATCTGAAGTCATGGGAGAGAGTTTCAGTTCTATCTCTAGAAATTGTGTCCAGTACTCTTGTATTGAATTTTTAAATCCTTCTAAGTTTAAATGTTCATGAGGAAACTCTAAAATTTTAATAAAATACATAAATGAAAACCAATTTTGTTTTCGTCGGAATACTTTTGAAAATCACATCACCTCAGTAATTGAACTGTAACAATAAGATTGCATACAAAGTGCAGGTTTGCTATGAAATATGTTAAAAGGGTTAAACTATTCAAATTAATACAAACACTGGAACTATTAAACAACAATAGCTTGTTGGTAATCAAGATTTTGGACTATACCCACATTTTACACCTTTTCATATAGTTACAAAGAACATAGAAAACATGTACGTGGAACTACAGATTCCAACATATGTAAAAATACAACAATTTAAATAAGAATGGGAAGCATGTGGAGAATGGTTAAGACATGCATAAATAAAAGGAAAACAAAAATCTCTCAATGTGTATCACAAACAAATCAAGGAAAAAAGCTTTTAGGCAGGGGACCGATATGATCATAAAATTTTTAAAACTTCCAAAGTATAGAGCATTTTAGATTTTACAGAGAATGCACTGATTCAACTTTATTCATGATGAGGCATATTCACAACTTTTGCAGTCGCACCATGGTGTTGTTCGTGTTCGCTCTGTTGGACCCTGCAATTAAGATTCAATATACGTACATTATTAAATAAGATTAACTATGCAACATAATGAAATATTGAAAAGTGTGTTATCTTATTGAGCTTCGCTATGTTTTGAGAATAGTTTAATATTCTCTACTTAACAGGGCCAACCACGTGAAGGTGGAAGCTCATTTGGCCCCTCCCCCCCCCTAACATCACTCTAAATTCCTTGTTAACATCTAACATTCATTCATTCTTTCATCCATTATTAAAATATAACATTCATTCATTATCACATAACATTCATTAACACATAAAATTCATTAACTTTCATTAACACGCAACATTCATCAATAATCATCAACACATATCATTCATGAAAACGCATTAGCACATAATTACATTCATTAGCATATAAAAATCATTCATTATCAAATAAGGTAGATTACAATCATTTCTTTCTTTGTTTTTTTTTGAAGCTATGTAAAGTCTAATTGGAGCATCGTCTTCTTCATCATTTCCCCCATCTTTGGATATTCTACCCTCTTCTCATGCTCTTGATGTATGCCTAGTCCTATACAAAGGATGAGGATGCTGAACCAAAGGGGGGTCCTCTGCAATAACAAAGAATTGGGTTAAATTCAAAACATTTTTTTATTATCGTTAAGTATTTCATTAATTTAAAGAACACAACCATTACATTCTTTACTTGATGGGGCCACATCAAATTCCACATCATTTTGTCTAGCCTCAACCTCGACATGTTGAACACCCTCTAGATCCTCTGGAGTTGAAATATGAAACGTTACATTAATCAATACACCAATTGCAATTAAATTTGTTTAAAGGAATAACAGTGGTCCTCTTTACCTGATTGGGGAACATCACATTCCTGATGTTGTCTACCCGGATCATGCTCCACTTGGTCACCACAGACTACATGCTCTAAAATATTAACAATAAAGGTTACATTAATTACTACACTAATTTTCAATTTAAGATGTTTAATTGTATTAATAATTACATAAAAACATTTGAATAGCAAATGAATACCTCCACTACTAGGATGCACATCCAGACCTTCATGTACAGGTTCTGTTCCATGATTATCATGTTGCATTCCAATGTCACATGCAATGTTATCATTGCTTGCTTATTTAAAAAAAATATAGTCACTTTATGTTGAAACTTAACATCAAATAGATTATTGGTTAAGTATTCAATTTGAAATAATTTTCATTTAGCTTATTTACCATTGTGACAGATGCATCAGAATCTCATGTTTGCCCAATCAATTCTCGTAGCCATTCAACCACGACTATATAGCCTTGCTGGTAGCCAATTCTCTTATCATCTTCTATGGGCGCTCTATTGAATTCAGAGCCCTGCATTTTTGCTTAGTGTTGTGAATTTTGCTTGTATTGTTTGATAAAAAAAAAAATTGTTTACAATTTATAAATAGTTTGATGTGATACTTAATTTACCGATTCTTACAATTCGTGCAACAAGTTTCATATAACCACTAGAGCCGAGTTTGTGTTGCCCATGCTTTTCTTGTCTTGCCTTGTTTTCCTTTGACATGTCAATCAATCTATGAAAAGTTTGAAATATGTTAGATTATATAAATATAATGAACAATTAGTACATATTCACATTCTTAATAATATCACATAGCTTCTTCTAGCGTTTGGCGGTGTATTTCCTTTTTTCCTTTCAATTCTCTCCTTTACATCCAAAATTAGGTCCTTCCACTCCCTCTCTAGAATCATGGGGGGATGCTCATACTTTACGTTCTTCTCTAAATGTGTCCTGTATTGGTCCCTCACATACTTTAGATATGTGCCAGCTTTTTCCAGGAGCTTAGTCTTGTCGAATGTGTCATTTCCAAACAACCCTACCATATGTTTTGTGAGTTCATCTTTTAACTTTTTTTCTTGGTCATTCCACCTTTAAAGCAAAAACAAACCTGTTAGATTTAGAAAGAAACTGAAGCTACCTTTGATATAGTTCAAGAAATGGATAAAAGGAAAACTATTATAACAATGATATGAAATCAAAATAGTGGATAATGGTTAGTTCATTTATGATGTTCCACCTTTTACGTATGGTGGGCCCAAATATCTGCAATGTAATGTCATTAAGATTTTTATAAAAAATATCATTTCCTACAAAAAAAACATGGGATCATTAGTCCAAAATGAGTGATCAGTAAGTAAATTACAATTAGACTATATATAATAATAATTTTAAAGTACCTGGAACCTTCTATATATTCAAGGGAATCAATTCTTCGTCGCTCACCACCAATGTGGCTTGCAACATTCCCGTACTAGCAATACAGGAAGATCCAGGAAATGATGGTATGTTATCACCAGTAGTCACCTCTGGCACATCCTCATGTGCATCTCCTACCATAGTAAATGAATCCACTATGAAATGCCTCCAAGAAAGAACACTTCAAGGGTAATAAACACATAATGAAAGAGAGAGAAAAAGAGGGATCTACCACCAGTGGGTAGGTCAACACGAGCTGGTGCAACAGACGATGTCTGCATGCTACATGTTACTAACATTGCAGTTGGCAATACAGTTGGGGTCAACCTCGGACCCATGTCAGCACTTGAAGAGTAATACATTAAATATATAAAACATAAAAAAAGCAAGTTCACAAGTCCAAAGGAGTGGTTTTAATATATAGAACATGGTCATCACCTGAACTACCCACAATACCCTAATCATTGCCACCAGGATGATGAGCCCTTATAAATTTTTGTAAAAACAACACATACATATTTTAGTTAATGACATAAAAGAAAAAAAAATATAAACCATTATTGAACTTTTGTTATGATTAAAGCTTTCATTACTGCTTACTTGCAAGTTTTCCACTATCTGCAACAATAGTTCACCCTCTCTATTATCTCATTAGTCTGAGGGCTTATGGTTGCCAAATCAACAATCTCTTGGCTATTTTTTCTAATATTCATTTGTACCAATTGTATAGGGTTTGCGCTAAGTGTGATGTCATTAGTGCATAACACTGTCAAGCGCCTCACATCCCTATGGAGGTGCTGAGGTACTGCAGGTTCCTTTCCCTTATCTTGAACATCTGTCTATGAAAATAATATAATTAACACTATCAAAATTACTTCAAAACACTTAAGAAAAGATTATAATGTAACAATTTGCTTCTATCTAATTTGTACAATTACAATGAGGTTTACCTGCTTCGTAGAAGTGTCGGGACCTACACCCCTATCTGTGCTATGTGGTGGATCCATGTGGCCCTGTGACAAAGAAAAAATATAAAAACGTTAGCAAAATGAAACCAATCTACTTAGCAAAAAAACTTAATAATACAATGGTTTATTGGATTCATTAATTGGAAGTTGGCTTAAATGGTATATATATAGTATGTACCACCCCCATGATAGTAACTTTGTTTGTATCTATATGATTCAAATTGTAATTGATTAGCAGCTCTTCCCCTACACTTATTGATTTTATCACACATACAAACACACAATTTCCCTCACGTGCCTCAAATATGCAATTGGGTTGCTTATTAGTTGACCCAGGTCGTGTACTATTTATAAAACCTGCAATATTCCCTGTTGCTTTTGGCCTTCCATCAATGTATACAGCCACTCGTTTAATTTGATCATTATCTTTTTGTTGTATATAATTGGCTGAAAATGCATACCTACGCATACATTTTTTATATCGAACAATTTGCATCCAATCATTATAATTGTAACAAGGTCGAACAAACTCCATCAATTCAGCAACTTTGTTGTAATAGACCTTTATGTTGTCCATGGAAAATAGGCTCAAACCATGTGATGACGAAGGTGCTATGCGATATATCCTCTCATTAACACAAAAATTAGTGTTTATTGGAGGAAGTTCCTTGGGTACACATTGTTTCAGTAGATGTTTGTACCTCAAGGGCACCTCAATGTCGCCTTTGGTCTCATCATCATAAGAACATGACCCCCCTTGAGCAAGAAAAAATTCCATGCGTTTATTGAATTTTATTTTAATCCTTTGACCTCTAGTTGATCTCCCTATTTGAGATCTACTACATGTCTCACTTTCCTCTTCTATTCCTGCATTTCCCTCACTCGAGGAAGACACATCTAACAAATGCCTATTTGGTGATACCTATGCACCATCAAATGAGAGAGTTAGTTGGTAATGAGAGAGATATTTTGCAAATGAGGGTAATATTGATGAAGAAGTCGGCCGTAAATTTGATGTTGAGATTAAAATTTGAGTATGTCCAACTGGGGCCTCAAGTGTTGATAACTGTATTAGATTTGCTTCTAATGTTGAGGTTTGAAAAACCGAGGAAGTTTGTTTTTCTTGTAATTTAAAAAAAAAATATTATTTCTATAAGGTGTATTGAATTATACCTGTCGATCCATGAGACTATGCAGGATCCTCATCAAAGGGGTTTAGGTTCCTACACCAACAATTGAGCATCATAAGCATTACATTTGTAATTTGATAAACAATAAATATTGTAGTATCATAAGCATCATAAGCATCACATATGTATCATCATATATGTAATTGAGCATCATAAGAATCACATATGTATCATCATAAACATGTAATCCATCACATACGTATCATAAATCACCATCCATCACATAGCTAATAAGTAGTCCACATTCCATAAATAAACACAAAGTTCAATAAATGTCACATGTATCATCATAAGCATGTAATCCATCACATATGTATTTTAAATCACCATCTATCACATAGCTAGAGGTGCATCATGAATTAATTAAGTAATGGCATTAGAATTCTAAACATATGAATTATTTATGTAACCATATAAGTCAAATCAATTTCTATCAAGATATCAATATTAAATAGATAATATAATAATTGCATCTCATACATTTCATTCATGTCATTGATCTTCTTCTTCATCCAACTCATCATCATGACCATCATGATCATGATCATGACCATCATGATCATGATCATGATCATGACCATCATGATCATGATCATCATGATGATGATGATCATCATCATCGTCGTCATTGTCATTGTCGTTGTTGTCGTCATCATCATCATCAATGTCATTGTGTTCGTCATCATCATTGTCATCAACATCACCGTCACCATCACCATCACCATCACCATCACCATCACCATCACCATCAGCAGTAGCAGCATCATCATCATCAGCTTCTTCTTCGTGTACATTTCCGTCAGGAACATCATCAACTAACTGTCAATCATGATCATCATCTATATCGTCTTCTACTTCTTTGCTATCGTCTTCTTCCATCACATTATACATTATCAGCCTTGCTCTTGGATCATGTCTAACAACAAATGACCAACTCGGTTTATGTGGAACCTTCGAGTAAAATACCTACTCACATTGACTTGGAAGAACATAGGGCTCATCCCCAACTCATTCAAACGACGTTGTATTAACCATTGTAAATCTATTATCATGTTCGATAATAGTTCTATCAGGATCATTTTTATTCAGTCGTAGCCTATACCATTTGACGACGAACAAAACTAATTTGAAGGAATTAAAGTCACACTCAAGTATGTAATCCAAAATGCCATAGTATTGATTTTGAGACTCCTAAGGATGTATGTCATCTCTAGATGAAATATTGGTCACCTCAAAGACTGCAGTTATCCCAGAATCACAAGTTTTCTTTATGTCATCCAACTATTTGATGTGAAATTTATGACCATTGCAGCACATAGCCTTGTGGTGTTTGACCTGCAATATGTCTAACATATTAAAATTATTGCATCATGAGTTGATAAACATACGGGTGATTAATAAAATTATACGTACCTGTTGATCTCTTAAACCATATGCTAAATCAATTTCCCTTTGTGTAACATTGGAATCTCCATTACGATGAGCTTCTTTAACCAATCAAGCGACACCATCCCATGTTAATGTGTGACCAGAATGTTGACATCATTCAATCCACACCATCATCCAATCAAGATTGTTTGCAATATACAAATGTAGCGCATCCCACTCCTGACCAATTGTACAAATAATTAATAGACCACTTACAACAATAACATCAACAATAACATCTTATAATTACCTCTCACTTTCTTCAATCTACCTTTCCCCATCAAGTGCTCCCCTTCGAATTTATTAATGGGGTTGGGATCCCAAATGTGATCTACGTGGATTTTTGTTGCAAACTTAGGAAGATATTCAGTAATGTACACCATAGTTTGGTATACCATATATCCCTCCACCATAGAACCCCCAGGATGTGCTCTTTCTCAAACCAAAGCCTTCAAAAATTTCAAGTGCCTCTCAACCATCCACATTGACCTAGTGTGTATAGTTCCACACAATTTGATCTCCTCAACTTGGTGTATGAGGTAGTGTTCTTGTGCATTGAAAAAAGTTGAAGGTAGACACTTTTGCATTTCACACATTAGATGAGGGATTTTTCTCTTCCAATATTTTATATCTTCCTTGTGGGTTTCTTTAGATGACAACCACCTAAAAGAGATTGAAGATGCAAAAATATATAAACGAGACTTTACAAAATAATATACAATATATTGCATAACAAGTAAAACAAATGGCAAATATAATATCTATACAACAAATTGAACAAATATCACTACTTACCTCATGTATTTTCCAAGATCATATATGACTTGCTTGATATTATTATCGAAGTGGTCTGGGAGAGATAGAGGTAGAACATACTGCAATAATTATAAAATGATCTTTTCATTGTTTTCTAACATAATACAATGAAAAGTACATGCACAATATACAAATATATAGTAAATACACAAGAACGCGAATTACCTTAATGAAGGTATGCCAATCATGCGTTTTCATCCCTAGCCCAAATTCACTCTTCTTTGATATGAGATTGTTTATGTTCGCAGCAAATCCTATGGGAAATCAAATTTTTCGTATGACTTCTTTTATATAATTACTTTGCTGCTCCGTTAATAACCAAGGAAGGGCACTTATATTAATCTAATCTCCATTTCTATTTGATTGAATGACATTTTTCATTGCATGATTGGATTCCACAATGTCACTACAAATTTTGACAATTTTTTCTTTGTCACGCCTTCCATCCAATATTTTCCATAATGTCTTTGTTATATTCTTTCCAATATGTATTGTATCAAACAAATGCACAATTTGTAGCTGCTTGTAGTAAGGCAACCTACTGAATTATCTAGGATAACTTTTTAGTCCCTTTCAAAGGTGGCCATCCATGCCTTGACGACCTTCAGTATCATCAATTACATCATCAGTAAACAAAACACGATAGAAAAATTCAAATTCCAAACATAAACCATTAGATGGAATGACATTACCTTGACGATTAATTCTATTATATTCCAACTTCCATAAGTGAGGAGTCATTATTCATGGCTTTGATGTAGTCTCTTCTTTCCCATTGAAAAGATGTTTTTCAGTATTTCGGTACTTATGATTTTTGTGAAGGAAGTGCCTATACTCATCAAACACCTGCTTTCCTAAACTTTTTGAATGACGGGATTTCATCTTTGGACCACAAAATGGACATGCAAATTTTCCCTTTGTTTGAAGACCTACAAGATAATGTATAATTCTATTAAATCTGTTAATTTTTATAATTATAATTATCATGCACAACTTGAACACTATAACGTACCACAAAAATGTGTTAGCCCTGGGGCATCATGTATTGTCCATACAAGCATTGCACGGAATTGAAATTGTCTTTGTCCTATTGGTCTAGAGATGTCATACATGGTCACACCATTCCATAACTCCAGCAACTCATCGATAAGAGGCTCAATATATAGATTCATATCTTTAACTTGGTACTTGCCTAGTAGAATGAACAAAAACATTACATAATTATTATGACCATTTTACTGCAATATTTATAATTAAATGTAGATGACTATTAAATGATTAAATACCTAGAAAAATCATTGCCAACATTATGTGCTCCCTCTTTATTGACATCCATGGAGGAATATTATTGTTGATAACAAAAATAGGCCACATCGAGTAAACAGATCTCAACTCTCCAAATGGATTGACACCGTCCGCTGCCAATGAAAGCCTGAGATTGCGAGGTTCTTCTTTAAAGTGTGGACACTTTTCCTCTATGTCCATAAATGCTGAACCATCCGCAGGAATTCAAATAATGTCATCTCGACTTCTATTGTGTGCATGGTAATCCATAAATTGTGCCAAGCTAGTGCACCTGAATAATCGTTTCATACGTGGAATAATGGGAATATAACGAAGAACCTTGCGAGGCACCATTTTTGTTATTTGATCTGTTTGATATCTACTGATATAACATTCAGGGCATTCTATTCCAAATTCATGTTGTTTATGATATATAATATGATCATTGGGACAAGCATCTATTGTTTGATACTCCATTCCAATATCTTTCATAATGGCAAATAATTCTCGGTATGAGTGAGGTAGAATATTTGATGGTGGTAAGAAAAACTGACCTATCAATCTACAGCAAAAAAAAAATTTGAGGTGTTAATATAAAGAATATTAATGGTACATGATTCACCATTTATTAACTGTAATGACATGTATGACACACCTTAACATATGTGAGATTGTTACGTTGGATAAACCATTCATAACCTTCAAGTTCACCAACAACAATACAACAGAGAGAAGAGTTGTTTGGGAGCCTTTGTAAAGGGGCTCATATGCCTTCTCAAGAAGAGGTAAATTGTGAACATCAAGGTCATTCTGATCATCATGATCAGTTGTGCTAGTACTAAATGTGTCATGGATCGATGTATTTGTACCATCATCTTCAATTGTGTTTTCTAGTGCATGATCGTCATCTTCCATGGGATCATTATCTTTAGCTTCGACATTCACACCTCCATGTTCCTCCACTTTGAAAACCATATTCTTCGGGTTGTGTTGGTCCATATCATGTGCCCTGGGGTGCTCAACCTATATAAAAATGATCAACATAAATAAACCATGATCATGATCTCATTATCAAGTGATTTCTTATGTATATAAATTGTTAAAATGATATAATGAACAACTTACCAGTGGATGATGATCATGTCCCCCTTCAATGTGACCATGCTGCCTACAATGTTTCTTAGCTGTTTTGATTAGAAGTCTTCTAGTCTTTAAGCCCTTACAAATTTTGCAGGGACAATAACATTTCCCATCACCTTTTCTTTTCAAGTTAGACCATAATCTAGCAATTGTCTCCTTATTTTGTTCTTCGCTGATATTATCTGACATGGTCTTCCTTCACAAGCAAAAAAATCAGGCTATGGAAACTTCAGTGCAAAAGCTTCACAAAAATTGCAAATTGAACCAAAACCATTTAACTCTTCTTTTTCATCTTAAAACATTGAACTTAATAGTGAACATATTTAATGTAGTTGATTGTGTGAATTTCTGAGCATTGTGTCTGCAAATTCTTACTAAAAGTTTGCCTATTGCAGACTTTCTGAGAGACATTTTTGAGTATTCTAAGCCTTGGTTCATGTATTTTCACTAGTGATAAGTTGGAAACTTTATGGCAGACCTGTAGCCAATCGATCTAATTTTGATAAGTTATACACTAAGCAAACAGGCATCTAGAACTAGCATTATTTGCAGGTCACCCCTACCCTATGCCATGGGTATATGACTACCCAGAACTCTAGTTTAAGCATCAATCCTGGAAATGATCGGTATATGAATACCTAGAACTCTAGTTTAAGCATTAAGTTACATCATTATTGACCTTACTTTGGGATGCTATGTATGAGATTGGAACCTTTTGTAAGGTGTGATCAATGTGCTATCATAAATGCAAAGCCAAAACCATTTTGATGAGATCATGATCCCACTAATACTATTTTGCCTTGTTAATTTTGCACCCACAAAAATGATAGAACCAGATATAATATGCCATCAATGCCCATATACCGACAATGCTCAAGATGAGCCACTTAGAGGTAGAGTTTAACCACTTTCCATATAGGTAGATTATCTCTAACCTCATTTTCCCTATAGGTAACTGATTAGGTTCATTTTAGAGTCTTATTTCCAAATATGTACCTCTATGTTAGCTTTTTGCTTTATTATTTGCCTGTTTATGCTTAATCTTGTCAATTTTGCATAATTTTACTTAGTTCTTGCATCTTCAATGAAATTATATCTAATCATATTGCTGGTCTCTCCTAAAGGAATTAAATTGAACCAAATAGACTATTCCCTAATAAATTTTTTTAAAATGGTGAATGTATAAGTTTGTAGTTTACTTTCCAGTTGAATTTAGCTGAATTTACCCTATATTTAGCTGAATTTACCCTTTTAGTTGAATTTACCCTATATTTAGGTGAATCTACCCTTGTATCATTCCTTGACCTAGTATGTCATTCCACCAACCAATAATTTTTCCATATTCTTGGGAGAATACACTATCCCTTAGGTGAATATGACATATCCTTAAATGAATCCTCCTTGTCATCATCCTAAGTCCTCTTTTTGTTAAGTCTTATCCCTTCATCTTTAGGAAAATCCACCTATCCTTATGTGAATCTACTTTCTCTTAGGTGAATCTATTTCACATAAATCATTTATCTTATCCATCTTTCTTACGTAAATGGTGAATTTTTCCTATCCTTAGATGACTACACTCCCATTTAGGTGAATCTATCTAGTTTTAGTCTCCTTCCATTATTTTGTCCAAATTTGTATCCTCTAGTTTACATAAATCTACTTGTTCTTAGGAAAAACAACCCTATCATTCTAAGGAAAGTTCACCTTGTCATCATCCTTAATCATCTACCTTTCAAGTGTATAGTCCATCCATCCTTGGGAGAATCTAACATATTATTGGGAAATTCCACTCCCTCTTAGGTGAATCCACCTGTTCCACCTTCTCATTAATCTATTATTTTTTCTAAGAAGGACACAAAAGTGGATAGAAAACAATAGAGGAGATAGTACTCAAACAAGTACTAAGGAATTGCATTAGTGACATGTCACAAATGTGAGTTATACATGTTCCAAATTGATTGATTCTCATGAAGGAACTAAGTTATCTACAATAAATAGCCACCCAAGAAACCCATTTGCTTTAGGCAAACTATCTTCTTAGTAGTAGCTTAATTCTTGAGACACTTGATTTAGATATGATCTTGTAAATGGTGTTAAAAAGAGTAATTAGTCACCAACCAACCACACTCTTCATTTGTATATTTAAGAATTAGTTTGGTCAAACCTTGATTGTAACAAGCATAACCAAATCCTCCATGATAAAGTTAACAACAAATATATTATTTCATAACCAAATCTTTGTGGTGGGTGTGTTCAACAAATATATTATTGTGTGAATTGATTTTGTCCAAAATGTAGGAACTTGATCTACATATCCATGAAGGCATGATTAGGTCTCTATACAACACTGTTTTGTTGATGCATATATGTAGTGGTTAGTTGTTTTCTTTTAGTTGTGGATAAACCATTTTGAGCGAATTTCTCATTTACTTGAGCATTTTGCATTTAGAGAACAACTGGATGACCATTCAACAAGGGGTTTAAACTCTTTGAACTTCACAAATGCTTGAGCTTTTCTTGTCAAGCAATGTACGCACATCTTAAAGACATCAAATTATGAAAGATGATAGTCCCAAATATGCAAATGACTGTCACAACATAGTGAATAAGGGAAATCCATAGATACATTAATGAGTAGCCCTAGATTAATACAAAGAGAGCACATGCATGCTAAGGGAGCATTGAACAAGCCTTTTTCAGGATAATATAATGGTAGTAAAAGAAATCAATAAAGAGCATAAGTTCATCAAGAACAATTCTTAGCCACAAAGATCTAAGGTAATCATAGAGGAGCTGATAATAAGTGAGTTCAAGAAGACACACTCAAGCCTTCATCACATTCCATAAAAAGAAAATCATTATTCCATATAATTGGAAGGAAATGATATATTGCAAAGATTACTATGAAGGTCTAAAATAGTAAAAGAGATGAGACTAATCTTTTATTTCTACTTACAATAGTGAATTGGTTGAGATATACTCATAGACAAAGTGAATGACATGTATGAGAACAACCTCAATAAAGGTAAAAAGGATAATAAATAGTAGTGATAGATGACAATGCATTGAATGTGCCAAGAAAAAGACAGTGGAAGCCATGGAGAAATCACTATCAAAACAAAGCCATTAAATAAAACTATGTTGGAGCAGCATGAGAAGCACAGTAGAACAATGAAAAAAGAACACTACTTGGTCCTTGAAAAGCATGTAGTCGCAATGATTGAAAACCACAATGACAACATAGAGGGCATGAATGTTTGGAGTATTTCCATTCTTAAGAATCTCATGATAGTCCATTATTAGGACATGTGAAGTGCACTATGAAAGTGTCTTAAAAAGCTAATATAGCCATAAGTGATAGTGCCAATGCTTTGAGTTCAAATCCTCATGAAATACAATCATGTTTATCTCAATGCAATGTTTGCCAGCATCCTCCCTGCATGTGCCAAAATAGGAGCTTTGGAACAAGGTATGGACATCCATGAAAGCATAATAGAAGGGGGTTTTTTGTCAGAAATTAGTTGCAAATGCTCCAATAACAAAAATTGCAAAATGGGGTAGCATACACATAGCATGTGAATTGTATGATGGAATACCTCAAAGATATGTCATTTCATGGAATTTTAAGATTGCAAGATGATGCCCTCCTAAATGGCACAAGGTTAGCAAATGATAAAATAACACAAAAGACACAAAACCATTAGTGTTAGTCAATCAAAAACTAATCTAAAAAGGCATACCAAGAGAGACACTAAAAACATGCTAATGTATCTAACTAAAGAAGTAAAGATAATGAGACATCTCCAACTGTCTCTTAGCATGGCCTTAGCTCCTTCTCCCTTGTTCCTCTCCTCTCCAAGTTCCAAAATAGTGTAGCTCTCAGCAGCTTTTTGCACTATGGATGCTTATGGAGGATTGAGATTTGTAGTATAGCTCTAAATGTAAATAAAGAAGCTAATACTATGCTATTGATGCTAAAATGATTGATTTTATCTAAAATAACAAGATATTAGTTATGCTATGCTAAATGCTCTCTTAAAATGCCTATAGCTTAAATGCATACAAGTTTTCAGGATCTAGATTATGAAGGAATGGGCTCTATTTATAGGAAAAATGGAGCAATGGATGGCCAGGATTGAAAGGTTTAATCAAGGGCCAAGCTTGAAAGTTGGGGATCCATGTGCACAATTTGCACCAATAAAATGGTGACAAGTGTCAACATAGGGTTGGGTTGAGAGAAGGGGTTGGAGGCATTGAATGCCTGAGAAGACTTCATGGTTATCTAGAAGGTAAGGGTCAAGTCTAAATTAGGATTACCCACTGGATTAAGAGTTAATCCAAGGATAAACCTTTGTGCAAATGATTAAGAGATAATCATGGTCAAAGCATTAAAGGCTTGATGAGACCCTTGGGTTGGGTAGAGGTTGAGTCAAAACAAATGTTTTAACCATGTAGGAGGGTTTGGGTTAACCATTAATGGTTATTGGAGACTTTGTGGATTAAGTGGTTGAAAGTTGGAAGCCTTTAATGGCTATCAAAGACTTTGAGGATTTAAGTGGTTGAATGTTGAAAACCTTTAATGGTTATCCAAGACTTTTGAGGTTTGAGAAGTGACTCCATTTTGCTTAGGAATGTGACAATAATTAGGGGATGGATTAGGCTAATTAGGAAGGGGTTAGAAGAATCTAGAAGGGGATTAGATTTTGCAAGTGGAATTGGTGGGTGAGGGAAAATAGGATTTTATTAAAAATAAAAATTCATTTATTTCAATAAATGTGTGCAAGTTGCATTTGTAGAAAAATGCAAGTGGGGGGATAATGATTTAAATAAATGTTTGATTTAATTTATTTAAAAGAGGAAAAAGGGATTTTAATTAAATAAATTGATTTTATTTATTTAATTAATTGGAATTTGATTTTAATGAATTAATTAAAATAAATTGAATAATTTGTTTAATTAATAGAAGAATGTTTGGAGATGAATTAATTAAATATTAATTTAATTAACTGATGGCTAGTGTATTTTTAATCAAATAAATAGCAAAATATTCATTTAATAAAAATGGACAGATTTATGTGACTACACAAGATATGCACAAAATGGATTAATTCGCAAAAAAAAACCAGTTACCCTTGATTGCGAAAAAAAATTAGTTGCCCTTCATTGAAAAACAAAGAGTTCCTTTGATTGTAAAAAAAACCTTACCTTGCTTGTGCAAAGATCGCTCCGGCGGGGGGGGCAGGGAGGCAAGACGTGGGTCGCCGCTTGCTTCAGTTTTCTTTCAAAATGAAAATGCGTTGTGTTTTTTTTTTTTTAATAAAATGCCCGAGGTCGTCGGAATTCCGATGAACACGAGCATTTAAAAAAAAAAAAATCAAATTTTCACACAATGTTCCTTGTCCGTCAAAAACCTCTGTCGGAATTTGACCCCAAATGTATTAGTGATTAAAAGTGAGAAGAAGATTATCTGATGATTTGCAGGACTCTCAAGAGTTAGTGGAACAAACTGAGACATCATCTGAGAACAGTATGTCTAAAGAGACTGAAGAAATGATTGAAGTGTTGAAAAAAAAGAACAAAGCACTGACTGATCAACTAAAAGCAATGAAAAGAGAACATGAACATTTCAGCACACAGATGACCGAAAATCTTGATGCATTGAGGATAGCCGAGGATAAAGTAAGAGATCTAGAAAGAGAGAAACAACAACTTGTAGCATTAGTATCTGAAAAGAATGATGAAATCATAAGATTGACTGGGATTCAACAAAATCTGTCAGATCAACTAGGCTATGCACATCATGAAGCAATTCTGAAAGATGATGAGAATCAAACATTGAAACTTGAAGTATCAAGGTTGATCGATGAACTTGAAATAGAAAAGAAATCCAAAGAAACATTGAAGAAGAGTTATGAAGCATCAAAGATGTTGGATGAGCAACTGAATACAAAAAGACCCAACAAAGATGCAAGACTTGGTTACAAAGGAAAAGACTCTACCGAGAAGGGAATTCATACTACCAAGAGAGGAGAATCATCAAAGTGAGTTGGAAACAAGAAGAACATCAAAAGAAAGAAGCCTATTTGCAACTACTATGGAAATCAAGGTCATACTGCCAACATGTGCCAAATCAAAAAAGGTAAGCAACCGAATGCCACTAAGTCTAATGATTATTGTTACAATTGAAATAAATATGGTCACACATTTAACCAATGTAGGACAAAGTCTGCTAGCAATTATAAGAAGGAAAAATTCAAAGGGTTTTGTAAAAACTACAATAGATATGGACACAGTACAGAGAAGTGTTGGTTTAAGAAAAAGAACTATATGTGGTCTACACACCGAGCAAATACTAGAAGCTACCGAACTCATAGAGAACTTAATTGACAGTATTCTGCAGTACCATGGGATTACAATACAAGGATATGGTGTGAAAGTTGTGGAAGATATGGACATATAAGTGCCAACTGCTTTATAAGGTTTGGAATGAACAATCGAAGATCATGGAGAAATCCTGGTATGGCATGTTTTCATTGTCACAAAGTTGGACACTTGGCTGGAGATTGCAGAGATCAACCTAGAGGAGACACAGAAGAAATAAAAGGCAAATTATAGATGATTTGGAAAAAGAAGGAAATTGTGTCAAACGAAGAAAGCACCTTACCTACCGAGTTAGGTGCACCTATTCCAAATTAATTGGTAAAGGTATGAAGGGACTGCACTCTCTCAAGATCAAATCTTAATAGTTCCTATTTTATTATGTACTTAATTCAAAATCTGCATAACTAAGATGTACTAGTAAGTTTGAAATTCTATCAAAGTCTTTTGAAGCACTATACAGGAAACCTGTCAAGTCGGTAACTACAGGAAGCCTGTCTAGTCAGTAAATGAAGGAAATCTGGCTACTCGATTAAAGCAGAAAAAGGAGAGTAAATTGGTTTAGTGGAACTGAGTGCATTTAATATTTTAACCTAACCTGCACGGAGCCCAATAAGATATATTGTGTACTTAAAGCATTTACGCAGTCATTTTTCACTTACCAAGTTTTTAAGAGAGCAAATCAAAGCGAATCAAAGGCGATCAAACCTCCTCCGAAGTGAAATTCAAGGTATTTACATCAAACTCAATGCATTGTTAAGCTGGTTTATCGATCATATCTATTGAAGATTTCTGTTTCATATTTGTTAAGAGGAAAAGCGTCTGTCGTTTGAAAGTTTTCAAACCTTAAGGATCTTTTGATAAATTCTATCTAAAATCTACAATGGCACCGAAGATCCAAGAACCCATTGTTGTTAAGAATGTTGAAAAGCCCTCACTAAAATACTCTCTAACTCCCAAAGTAGCATCAGAACCAGATGACAAAACTGCATTTTCACTCATCCCGGATAGAGTTTTACTAGTTGAGGATGTCATATTCTTCACCAAATGTCGAGTTGAAGAACTAGGTCATGTTGAAATCAAAGACACCTATGATGAATTATGCACCAATGGGAAATTGGATAGCAAGTATGAGCACATTAAGATCAAGGGATTGACTAAAGCCCTAACCTATCCCCATGTCTTCAAACCCTAGTGGGTCAAGTTTGTTTTGAGAAAAGTTCACAATGATTTCATGTGGTTAGAGGAGAAACCATTCAAAATCACCAAGGAAATCATTCATCTGATCACCGGTTACCCTATTTATGATCATGCCCAAGCTCAGAAGATGATATCACAAAAGGAATTGATCACCTTAACCAGAGTGGAATCAGATTGCAGAGGACTGAAATTGAACAATGTCACTGATGCAGAACTAAAGTTTTCTATTAAAGTGATAGGTTATTGTTTCTTCCAATCGGCAAGGGAAAACAACGTACCCTGTGCAACGGTTGACTTAGCATACAAAATTGTGAAAAAGGGATTGAAAATTGATCTTTGTGAAGTATTGTTGAAAAACCTGTTTGAGAGTCTGAACACCATCAGGAAGCTAAAGAAAAACAACTTGGCTAATACACTAAAGTTTGGATCATTGTTATTATGCATGTTTTTCTATTTTGAAAAATTCTTTCCATCAGTCGGTAAAGTAGTTTGGGAGCTACATCGACCAGTCACCCATCAAATCAATGACTTTATCAAATGTCTAGGTGACAACTTCAATGATATTATGGATGATTATTTTAGCAAGTTTCAAGAGAAGATGCATAACAGGTATAGAATTCCACCCCAGCTAGTGGAAAAATACAAAGATGACATATGTTTTGAAGTAGACACTGATTACTGTTAGGTGAATGCTATGGAACCAAGAACTCAATCTTTGCCACCTATGGGTTATGAGGTTGACTTTGACATCACACAACATCAGATAGATGCATTTCTTACACTACCCAGGCATGCTACTGAGCTGAGGTATGGAACATATGAAGAAGTGAAAGAGAATGTAAAGATGAGCATTGTAGTACCAAAAGCTACAAGAAAAGAAACAAAGATGATCAAGGCACTATTAGAGAAATTTGGAGAAGGTTCTTCCTCCACACCTGTCAAGGGCACACTAGTAATCATCGAGGAGGAATCAGAAGCCCAAGAGGCTTCTATTACACTAAGCACCGAGTTGCCTAAAGGGAAAGTTCTGAAGAGAAAGAAACAGGACACATCAAAGGCATCACCGACTCCCTCAATAAAGTGCCCAAACACAAGAACATCTACAGTGTCACCGAGTAAGAAACCAAAGACTATTGTTGTTCCTAAGGTAACAAAGACCTAAAAGAAATCTACTCGGAGACTCATTTTGGCAAAAGAGTCCCATGACACAGAGTCTGAAGATGTTAGTAAATTTCAGATTGTTAAGAGCAAGAAGGTAAATGTACATAGTGTTGAAAATTTCTGTGCTAATTTGAAAGAATATGGTGGATTTGGATCATTCAGATATGTAAAATATGAATCCAGATCTGATGATGAAAAGAGACAAATAGAAGAAGTTGTTATCTGCACACTATTGAAATTCTAATTGGCTACATTGGAATTATCTAAGTCACTTCCAAATGAATTATATTTGCATATTGATAACAGGTGGAAATATGCAATGGACTCAGAGAAATAGATTAGAGAAAGAAGTCTAGTACATCTCTTTCCAGACATGTCGGTAGTTGAAATAAAAGAACATCTGATAACATACAACACAAAGTTCCTTGTTAAACAAAGAGCCTTAAAACTGATGAATGGTCTGTATATTGAAGTAGAAAATGAGACAAAAGAAAAGTGGTAGGAAATCTTTAGAATCAAGGATGCTAGTGAGTAAGCTACAGTTGAAATTGTTGATGTTACCGAGCAAGATCCTGATGTCACCGAGCAAGACCCTGCTAAGACCATACAAATTGATGAAGACATCATGGACACCGAGGCACCTGAATAGGAAATGATAGAAGGCAATGCCTATGCAAAACTGGTATCAAGTGAGTCATTTTTGGAACAAGTTCAGCCTTATCCTCCGGTCACTCATTCTGCTACAACCGAAGCCCCTCAGGATACTGAACAAGTTGCAGAGGTTCACAAGTCTACAGAAGGAGAAGCTACTCCTCAAGCCATTAGGGAACAAACCTCTCAGGATCCTCCTAACACTAAAAATGTTGCAACTGAGACCCCGAGCACCTAACCACCGAAGGACTCGGCAAAGGCTAAAGAAACCGACAAAAGTGTTGCCTCCACCTAGCAACCTACCAAGGATCCACAAGCCTCCCAAGCTATTGTATTGGTTCAACTAGCCAAATCTAAAGAAAAGAAGAGAAAAAGCATAGTTTCAAGGTTGATATATTGAAACCAATAGTGTTGCCCAATGTAGACATATCAAAATTAAAAGGGCAAGCACTAATTGAATTCGATGAACTATGCAAAACAAAGGCTGAACAAGAAAAACAAATGGCCATACAAAAGAAAAATAAAGTACTTCAGAAGGTAAAGACACTATTATCATATATGCTACCCGCAACTATAGTGTCAACAGATGCAGCCATCTATATTCAATTGGATGAACTCCTCAATCAGATAGAGACATCTGGAGTAGATGCATCTGAATATTTGAGCAAGTTAAAGGACAAAGAGCTCACTACAAAAATGATTGAAGAGATATAGAAAGCTATTGCTATTGGCAAAGTTTAACTTGTCAAATTTATTGCCGAGTTGTCCGCTCAACTCAAGCACATTCTTTATTTATTTCAGAAACTCTATACATTCTCTTTATTCATTAAAGATATCAAAAATAAAACAGAAGCAATTGAGAAAGAGATCACCAATCTCTCAAATAAGTTGACCACCGAGCCCAATTTTGTTCAGAATTTTTATACAAAGTTACAACAGCTCATGGTTCAACAATTGGAACTCAAGAATGAAGAGCACAAAATAAGGATGGACATTATGACTCTTCAAACCTTATTCATTCCACACTTGTCCTCCATTCAAGAACAGATCAACCGAGCCACTTACCTATCTACTACATAAGAGGGAAGCACGTTAGATGGCTTAATTTCTCTACTGGCTGACATTCAAGCACAAAATTCTTTAATGGACAGTGTCAAGGATGCACTCTCTATCGCCCTCACCAAAGCAAGGACAAAATATAAATCCATTTTTGACCAGTTGCCTCCACAAAATGGTAACTAAGTCTTGATGTTTGTCAAAAAGGGGGAGTGAGTATCATATCAAAGTATACAGGGGAATGTAGTATATAGGGGGAGTATACTGAGCATTGAACAGAGTAGTAAGCAAGAACAAGAGAAGCACAAAGAACATTGATCACCGAGCATGCAAAATCAGAGTTATGAACAATATATTGATAAGGGGAGTATATCGGAATATACTATTTCATTGACAAATGTATATATTGTCAGTTTATTCAAATTTTGTAGTATATAGATTTTTTAGTTATAACTTTGAAAATAGTTTTTGTCAAACATCTCAACTAATGTCAAAAGGGGAGATTGTTACTACTTACTAAGATTGCCATTAGTCTTATGTTCAAAGTTATTTTATATATTCTAGTCGGTTACTTCTACCGAATCTTACAGTCGGTAAGCAAAATGCAGTCGGTTAAAGAAGCAAGTAGTCTCAGAGCGTAGTATACACCGAACACTCTACCGAGTAACACTCTATGTCTACCGAGTAGCAAGAATGATATACTGAGTGAACACACACCGAGTGAAACGTGTTACCAGATTCACTGAACCTGGACATATATGGGAAACGTGTTACAAAGATCGAGGAACAAGTAACTGTTATCACATTGGAAATTGCACTTAAAGATTGTGTATGATTTTGAGGTCATCTAACCAATGAAATATTTTGCATGGTTATTCATTTGATAAATCATGTTTGTAAGATCGAAGCAATGAATCAGATAACTAACATAAGAGATCTATTTATACAACATGGATTGAGATCAGATATATACATGTATAGATAGAGTGAGAGACACAAAGGTGTATGAAGTAAGACATGTATGATACATAAAAAGGAAAATCATGAGATATCACAAAGTGTTATGACTATTACAATTGATAGAGAAACAAAAAGGTCACCGAGAAGGATTTTAGAGAACAGTCAAAGAATAGAGTAAACAGAAGGGTTTGTCAAGTTAATATATGGATTACCGAGGTATGCTATAAGCAAGGTAATATCATTTTGAGCACATAGAATCTGCTATA
Source organism: Cryptomeria japonica (assembly GCF_030272615.1). NCBI lineage: Eukaryota > Viridiplantae > Streptophyta > Pinopsida > Cupressales > Cupressaceae > Cryptomeria > Cryptomeria japonica. Next base: position 668,393,785 of record NC_081410.1, on the reverse strand, counting down.
ACATTCTAGATGTAAAGTTGCAGATATTTGTAATGATTTATTGTAATATTTTGAAGTTGTAAGATAAACCTTTAATAGGGTAAAAGACTCTAACTAAGTCTATAAATTGTAAAGCCTCTAACCAGGTGCAACATTTAGAATAAGTGTTGTAAAATCCTTTAGCAAGGTAGATCTAACAGATCTTGATACTCCTAATAGGGTAAGCTATCAGAAATAGCTAAACATGTAGCTCTAACTGAGCAACCTTTATTATTGCAGTAGTGAAGTTGTGGGTGCCATCCCCACCGCAGTTTTTCTCTCTAACCAAGATTTTCTACGTAACCAAAATATATGAGTTATGGAGTGAATCATGTATGATTGTTGTTTATTTGTTTTAGCCTTATATTATGTTACTGCACTATTTAGTTTATGCTTAATAGTAAATTTATTGTTGAAGAAAATTTTTGAAGTACTGATTCACCCCTCCCTCTCAGTACATTAGCTTTCCATATTGGGCCTAACAGTGCCAGCCCTAAGGACGGTAAGCAAAACTGAAATTTCCAACCGCACTAGTTCAGTGAGCAACTCATGAGGTATGACTGTGAATTCCATCAAGGACGATCTGGTGAAGTATGCATGTATGTTGATTGGATACTGAACATTCTCAGCCAGCAGAATTAACTCTGTATCTGCTGCAGTAAATGCCGCTTACTAGATGATCAAGAAGGATGCATCATTTGACCTATGCACCGGTATGCAAAGGCAACTCCTGTTGAATCTGAAGTCAATCAAACAGGATAATGCACTAAGGTTCAAGTTTGGACAACTATTGGTTGGGTTGTTCTTTTACTTTCAAGGATACTTCCCAAGAGTGGGAGACATTCAATGGTCGGCGGACCAACCAGTTACCAAACAAATAAAGGAAAGTTTGTAAGCAATGGGAACTGGTTACCCTGAAGTTCTGAACAAGTATTTTGATGAGTTCAGACTGAAAATGAGCCAAAGAATGAGAATATCAAGTGACATTGTTAAGAAATATGAAGATGATATCTATTTCACCATCAAGGTGGATCAATGCATAATGGAGGTTGTTGAGCCTAGAGTGGAAGAAGTGGAGCCAATGGGCTATGAGGTGATGGATGATATGCTGGAAGGGTATGCCTCTATCCTTATTGCCTCACCGCTTGATCCTAAGGCAAAGAGAACCAACACCTACCTAGAGAGGATAACACCAGTTGAGGAACCACTAGTAAAGAAAGGAAAAGAGCCCTCAGTGAAGAAGGGAAAAGAAGTGTCATCCGCATCTGCACCGGTTACAACAACAAGTCCAAAAGTGACCAAATAGTCACCGGCCAAGAAGAAACTGGAAGCAGCACTGGCTAAAGTCTTCGAGAGGAAAAGGAAGACAAAAAGAAATACACCAGACTCAGAGGAAACTATGTCTGAGGAGCAGCCCAAGAAGGTGAGACACACAAGAAAGAAGACAAAGAATGAATCGGCATCATCTGCACCAGTAAATATAGATATCTCTTCCTATAAACCTTTGACACATTGTCAAAGAACAATAAATAATATTAGGAGAAAATTGCTACATGATTTAATTGAGTATTTTGATGACTTTAATGATGATGAAAAGGAAGCGGTTGAAAAGGAAATAATTCAATATTTATGTGTTAATGACCGGTCGTCTTCAGAAATTAGATCTGAAACACCAAATTCTTTGTATAAGTCCTTAGACAATAAATGGCACATTGCCATAGAGCAGGAACAAGAAATGAGAGAAAAAGTTTTTGCTGAACATTTTCCTGATGTATCAAATTCAGAGCTGTTCGATGTAATGAACAAATACAAAGGTCTTTTCTTCATGAGAAGAAGAAGACTCTTGTTACTAGAAGGGAAGGGTAAGGAAGTGCTCAAGGATACACACACCCATTCTCTAGAAGCTTTGAAGATGCATTGAGTGGTTGAAGCCAACCGACAAGCTGAGAAAGAACTGGTTATATCCAAACCGGATGAAGTACTTGATGATGAAGGAAATCCGGTTGATGAACCAGTCGACACTATTGATGTCGATGCCCTGGACGTAGAAGATGTTACTCAAGAAACACCATCTGAGGCAACAGGACAAGAGCAACAGACTGAATAGGTTGATAAGCAAGCCAAAGACAGACAGGAAGTAGCAAAGGAACAGGCCGAGTAGAGGAAAAAGGATGAAGAAGAGAAGAGGAAAAAGGGTGAAGAAGAGAAGAAGAAGAAGGATGAAGAAGAGAAGAAGAAAAAGGATGAAGAAGAGAAGAAGAAGAAAGATGAAGAGGAGAAGAAGAAGGATGAAGAAGAGAAAAAGAAGCAAGAAGATGAAAATAAAAAGAAAGAAGAGGAAGATAAGGAATAGGAGAAAAAGAAGAAAGCAGAGAGGAAGAAGAAGGAAGATGAAGATAAGGAACAAGAGAAGAAGGAAGCAGAAAAGAAAAAGGCTAAGGAAGACAAAGCAGAGGAGAAGAGGAGAGAAGTAGAGAAGAAAAAAGCAGAAGAGGATAAGGAGAGAGAAGCGGCAAAGAGAACCTAGATGGAGACTCTGAAGGCAACCGGTAGTCAAGCAAAACCGACTAACCTCACCAGTCCTATCGACCTCCAGTCTACAAGTGAAATGGAGTTGATGCAGAGCATCAAAGTTGCCCAAGAACGGCTTGAAAACATACAGAGGAAGAAGGAGTAGGATGTAATTCAAGCGGCTGTGGATACTCTTACCGGTTTGATACCTGGTACTAACCTTCCCAACACTGAATCATCATTGGCCAAACTAAAGCTCCTATGCATAGTAGTGGATGATCAAGTGCAGAGTCTAGAAGAGGCAGTAGAGGAAAATGTCAAGAAGGAGCATCAAAAAGCTCTTAATATAGCTCTGGTGAAGAAGTTGAATAAGCTCTAGTCTGAAATGAAAAAAAGAAGAAAAGGATATAAGGGATTCTCTGGATGAGGGGAATCTGCTACTCAACAAGATCTGCCAACCCCATCTGTTCTATGATGATGTACTAGCTTAGAAGCAAAAGCTTCAAACAGACTTGCAGTCCTACATGAGCACATTCAAGCCACATTATGATTCCTTTACAACTTATGGGCAAACTGTTCACCAGTTTCACATCTAGTCAGCAAAAATAGAGCAAAAGATTAGCACTCGGTCTAGAGATTTGCAGGAGCTACAACTGGTTCTACTCCCATGATTGCAAATTCTTCAAAAGTGCTATCTAAACCTGGATGCCTTAACAGTTACACAGGAGATGAGGACAATTGATGCCATGGAAGAACAGGTCTCCCAGATGCAGACAAAGAAAGAAGTAGCCACCTCCCTACTTGAGTCCTAGTCTTTATCGATGAAACAATTCTTGTAGGACTTTATATCTATTTTTGACAAGTATTATTCCTTATTGTCATAAACTTTTATTATTTTAATATCAAATAAAAACAGGGTTGTTCAACTATACTTTGTCATTGTTGGCAAAGGGGAAGAAGAATTCTATTTGGGAGAAGTATCTGGTAATCAAAATTTTGATATATGCTCTGAATATCTCAATGTTTATGCTCTATATGCAAAAGTGTTATACATTGTATTGTTAAAGGGATAGTGTACATGCTTAGGGGGAGCAATTTTGCTAATGGCATGATTTTGTTGTAAAATACTTAGATGTCAAAATTTTATTTTCCTAAGTTTTTCCATCAATGCCAAAGGGGAAGATTGTTGGGATTTTTGATGTTTATGTTGTGATTGTCATTGATGGACACACACTTGCATTGAGATCTCCTTTATATGTATGAGTTAGAGCACAACCGGTATTTGTTCCAACCGGTATGTTGTATTATAGTCTTTAGACTATTGGTGTTTTGTAGAATGTGTTTCCCGGTCTGAAGTGGCATGTTGACCCCAAGTGGTTTGTGGATCCCAAGCAGTACGAGGGATTAAAGCGACATAACACATTTTTACCAGTCTTCATTTTTCTCAAACTGGCAACCGACATTTTATATGAAACGGTAATACTCTGTGATGAGCTACCAACTGACATTTGTGATGAGTTACCATCGACCAATTGTTTGACGGTGCTGACACCTAAACGGTGCTTTTTGTGTCGTGGTACCAAGTATGTCTAGGTTCATTGAACCTAGGAAATTGTTATGTAATCCTGTTGGACCGACATGAAATCAGATTCCTTTATAAGGACATCATGTCTAGGGTTTTAGGTTGTTGATGTGGTTGTAGCAAAAGTTTATGTTGTTGCTAGGGTTTAAGGTGGTTGAGGAGTTGGAGAGAATATGAATGTGTAGAAGACTGAAGTAATGCTGGAGTGCATTAGGAACGAGCTATTAAGGATCTAACCGAGTAGTCTGTGCTATTAGCTAGATCAAACAATTGTTGATTACTCACAACTTTGACAAGTTTGTAGCCCTTAACCGGGTAGGCCCAAAAGCCTTTTGTAAATCCTCTAACAAGGTGGTTCACATCTATGGATCTAAAATCATCTAGCAAGGTAGTCTTTAAATGAACTTATCTCCTAACAGAGATTGAGATTCCTAATAGGATCTATTCTGGTAAAGAACATTGTAAGACCTTAACCAGTCTGGTTCCTATTCTGCAGATAGTTACTTGTGAGTTCCATCTCACCATGGTTTTTACCATTTGGGTTTCCATGTCAAAATCTCTTGTGTTATGGTGTTTTTGCTTTTGTGGGTGAATGCATTATTAGCTATTTGGTTTGCATGTGTGTTAACCGGTTTGTCTACTAAATTGTTTTATTGGTTTACTATTAGTCTTGCAAAGTGTTTAAGTGCAGAGATTTTTGGCATACTAATTCATCACACATAGGCCCAATTAGAGCAGACAAAAATGATCCAATTAAAATCCCCCATGGGCCACCAACAGTTGGTATCTAGTGTCGTGGACAATGTGCACTGTACCTGCATTAGGAAAATTTAAGCATTTATGCACCACCAAGGTGACCACATCCATAGAAACTAACCAAGGAATACCTAGCTTGAAATATTTGACTCAGGGATAATAACAAATGTTGTTGATACCACCTTGGATCCCACGAGGACCATCAAGGTGGTGCAACACAAATGAGGAATAAATAACCCGTCATACATTCAAATAGTAGCACAAAACTTGTCATATCTCACTTGATGAATGCCATTGATAATGGGGCCTCTTCTATAATAATATTAACTCTTCACGAAGGGTTAAACATCGCACCTGTAAAACCATGATTGTTTATCTTTGTAGGGATGTAGAGAGGAGCAAGCTCCCCATAATATAGAGCATCTAGAGGTGTGAAAGATATATCATAAGAATTTTTCATTTGATTAAGGGGAGAGATGGAAGTGATAGTGATCATATTTACATAAGGACCATGACTTGTTGGATGATCAAATGATGTAGAGATAAAGTTTGATGAATGCAATGGAAAAAGATCGATGTAGATTTGAAGCTCACTGTTCGCCTTGTCAAAAGACTTGTTAGATTTTTGTTTCTAATTAATGACCCAGATGTCACCATTGTCTATATGGTCTTGGACAACATGTCACAGACACATACAACACTTGGTGTCATGGCCAGGCATAGAGCGATGCTGGCAAAAATTGGACCCATCATACTAGCAAGGGTATGCTCTATTATCGGGAAGTGATCTAATCTTAGGAAGGGCAAGAAGATTATCTTTTAATAATTTTTGTAATATGATCAAATAGGAATCAAATAACTTATTAAAACCTAATTCTGTTGAGGATCCTATATAGTTCTCTTAGTTGCGTTGTAGTGTCCCTCCTAGACTTGCCTTTTTATTTGCATTTTGATAGACTTATATGGACATATGGTGGACTACTTTGATGGTTTCTCATGATTATTTTTGTTATCTTAGATGATGCTAGTAATCTATGTGGACATATGTATTTGATATGGCTCATTATTCTTGGAGTGATGAACTTATAAGGAACTGAGAGAGGGGGGGGGGTGAATCAGTGTTAGTAAAAACATTACAATTTTTATTCCAAATTTCACCAACTTAAAACTCAATATGCATGTAAGAAATAACACCAAGTATGAAATCACCACATAAAGTGTAAACCACATGACATAAGAGTTATACGTGGAAAATCTAAATAGGAAAAACCACAGTGGGAGTTAGTACCCACAAGATCCTGTATCTGCAGTATAGAGACCTGACCGATTAAGGTCTACAAAACCTGGTTAGGGGCACAACCTGTTAGAAGTGTCTAAGCCTAGTTAAGAGATTTACAAAAAGGCCTATGAGGACTAGCCCTATTAGGAGCTACCCAAGTTATTGGGATTTGTAAACACAAGTTAATGTGTCACCTGGTTAGAGGATTTAATGATAAGACCTATTAGGATCCTACTGCACCCTGTTAAGAGTGACCTTGTAAGAGGATTTTCTTGCTACAACTATCAGGGATACAAGTACAAATGATCTCAGTATAACACCTTCAGTGTCTGATAAGATCTACTTCAGAACATTACAACATCACATAGACTTCATCTCTCAACTCCTCTGATCATTTGCACTCTCAGAAATACAAAATTTGCTAATGATCTATAACACTCTCAAGCTCATACACATATATCTTCTCATACCTCATCACACATTTAAAAATCATCATAAGGTTGGATAGAACCTTGTTACAATTCCCTAGGTTCAATGCATCTAGACAATCTTGCATTGTACGCTTTATTTATGTCAGCCACCGACATAACAAATCAAATTATGTGCCATTATACCAATCTGAGTGATTATCATCACTATCGGTTAAGTCTCAGTCAAAATACTTGCTCTGTCAATCAAATCTCATTCATTCCATGCGGTCACAAACATAACTTTATTTACCATCCTTCATTGCTTCTGTCAAACCACATCACTTCATCCTTCATGATCTTCCCGTACCGATTGTCAGATTGTAACTCTGTCTGTCATTTACTGGTTGAAGTCCTAATTTTTGGTTCTAATGAAACTGTCTTTGCTTACTGGTTAAGTCTTACCAGTTGCACTATAGGACTAAGATGACTTAAGACACATAGTTGCCATCAATGACAACATACAAAATAGTCATCATAAATAAATCTAATCTCTATTCACAACAAACATATACTGGTTGCATCAAGCAAACACACATTACCGGTTTAGTTCAAATGATCAAATGCCAACAATCTCCCCCTTTGGCATTGATGACAACACTTAGGAAAATTTTGTCAACCGAGTGTGAAAAACAAAAATTGACTTCATGAAATACACTCCCCCTTAGCAATTGCATGTTGTTACAAAAATGCAATCATAACTCCCCCTTAATAGTAACAAAACATACAAAATTTTGACCTCATAAACATAAACTAATTCTACTCCCCCTTTGACAACAATGCCAAATAAAAAAGTAAATATATTACTTCAAAATCTGTCATAAAAAATTGCATGTAAATAAAATTGCATGTAAATATATAGATAAAAATGTTAGGTTCAACAATGAAAGCTAATGTACTAAGAGGGAAGGGGTGAATCAGTACTTCAAAAAATTTCTTCAAAAACAATCTTACTGATAAACATAAACTGTATATAGTTGATCTCATAATATATAAAGCCAAAACATAATTATATAAATTACATACATACACATTTCACTCCATAGCACAAAGATTTTGGTTACGCAGAAACTCTTGGTTAGAGAGAAAAACTGCAGTGGGGAGGGCACCCACAACTTCACTACTGCAATAATAAAGGTTGCTCGGTTAGAGGTACATGTTTAGCTATTTCTGATAGCTTACCCTGTTAGGAGTATCAAGATCTTTAGATCTACCTTGCTAAAGGATTTTTACAAACACTTTTACAAAATGTTGTACCTAGTTAAAGGCTTTACAATTTATAGACCTTGTTAGAGTCTTTTACCCTGTTAAAGGTTTCTAACACAACTCAAAATAATTCAATCAAAATCTTTTACAAAATATCTGCAACTTTACATCTGAAATGTTATAGCAGACTCTATGTGCTCAATATAAAATTACCATGCTCATAGCATACCTCGATAATTGATAGATCAACTCAGTGACCTCTTCTGTATTCTCTATCCCTTAAACTGTTTTCTGAAAATCTTCTCGGTGACCTCTGAATACCTCTGTTCAATCATCACATCTTATCTTTTCATAAGATTTTATCTTCAACTCACCATCTTTTTTTTCTTCTCTCTTTTCTGGATACTCAAATCACTCTTTATATAGATTTCTAAGGTGGTGATTTTGTTCATGCATCGATTATACAAACATGTTTTATCAAATGAATAAACATAGAAATTATTTCATTGGATAAACTTCCTCAAAATCATACAAAATCTATAAGTGCAACTCCCTATGAAATAATGGTTCCCTGTTCTCGAATCTTGTAACATGTTTCCACATATGTGTCTAAGTTCATTGAATCTGGTAACATGTTTCCACTCAGTTCAGATTAACTTGGTGTACCTTCTTTGCTACTTGGTGGACATAGGAAATTTACTTGGTAGACAACTCGGTAAATATCATCTCGGTGACTAGCCTTTCTTCTGTAACCGACACCCTTAGTGCTTACCGACTGAATCTTTCTGTAGTATTAATCAACTAGGGTATATATGATGACTTTGAACATAAAACTAATGACATCTTAGTAAATAGTAACAATCTCCCCTTTTGACTGAAATGATAGTATATACATTCGTTCAAATACATACTTCGAATACATACTCCCCTTATCAATATGCTGAACAAAACTTGATTTGCATGCCCCTAATGTTCCATGCTCCCCCTGACAATTTCATCTGTACACTCAGATACTCTGTATATACTCGGTACACTCCCCCTTTTTGACAAACATCAAAACTAGTTACCATTCAGTGGGGGCAATTGATCAAAAACAGATTTATACTTAGTACGAGCATTGTTGAGAGTGTTGGTAAGTGCACCCTTGATACTTTCCATTAAATAATTTTGAGCATTAATATTAGCTAACAATGAAATCGAACCATCTAAAGTGCTTCCCTCTACTTGTGTGGACAGTTGGGTAGCTCAGTTGATCTGCTCTTGTACTGATGACATATGGGGAATAAACAATGTCTGAAGAGTCATAATATCCATCCTTATTTTGTGCTCTTCATTCCTAAGTTCTAATTGCTGAGCCATAAAAGTTTGTATCTTGGTATAAAAATTCTGAGTAGAATTTGGCTCGGTAGTCAGTTTATTTGAGAGATCGGTACTCTCTTTTTCAATGGCTTCAGTCTTCTGCTTGATATCTTTAATAAAGAATGAAAATGTACATAATTTCTGGAATAAATAAATAATGTGCTTGAGTTGAGGGGACAACTCAACAATGAATCCAACAAGCTTGATTTTACCTATAGCAATGGCTTTGTACACTTCTTCAATCATTTTGGCAGTTAACTCTTTGTCTTTTAATTTGCTAAGGTAATCTGATGCCTCTACTCTAGATGTTTCCAATTGAGTAAGTAGTTCATCCAATTGCATATGGATGACTGCATCTTTACTTACGGTAGCTTTAGGTAGCATGTCTGCCAATAATTCTTTAACCTTTTGAAGTACTCGATTCTTCTTTTGAATGGCTATCTGTTTTTCTTGTTTTGCTTTGGCTTTGCACAACTCACCAAATTCAATAAGTGCTTGCCCTTTGAGTTTGGAAATGTCAACGTTCGGCAGCACAATAGGCTTTGACAGATCTATCTTGAAATTGTGCTTCTTTGCTTTCTTCTCCTTTGATGATGATGCCTTCATCGGTTGAATGAGTACAATGGCTTTGGAGGCTTGATCTTCCTCAGTATGTTGCTCGGTGGGAGCAACACTTTTGTCGGTTTCTATAGCTTCTGTTGTAGTCTTTGGTGATTCCTTGCTTGGGGTCTCAGTGGCAGCATTTTCAGTGCTTGCAGGAGCTTGAGAAGTTTGCTTTCCTGTGGCCTGAGGGGTAGATTCACCTTGTGTAGCCTTGTGATCCTCTTTGCCTTGTTCTATGTCCTGAGGTATCTCGGTTGTCACTTGTTGAGTTACCGAAGGATAGGACTTAACCTGTTCCAAGACTAATTCACTGGTTACCAGTATGGCATAGGCATTTCCTTCTATCATTTCTTCTTCTAGTGCCTTAGTGTCCATGACATCCTCATCTTATTGAATAGTTGAAGCAGGATCTTGCTTGGTAATGTCAACTATTTCTACTTCACCTTGAGGTTCTTTAGTCTGAATTCTGAAGATTTCTTGCCATTTTTCTTTGGTTTCCTTTTCGACTTCAAGATAAAGTCCATTCATCATTTTCAAGGCTCTATGCTTTACTTGAAAATTTGTCTAGTAGTTTTTCAAATGATTTCTAATATCATCTACCGACATGTCTGGAAAGAGATGTACTAAAACTCTTTCTCTTATCTGCTTCTCCGAGTCCATAGCATACTTCCATCTGTTGTCAATGTGAGAGTATAATGCATTTGGAAGAAAGTTACTTACTTCCTGTAGACATCTAAAAATGGTCAACGCTTGTGGATTTGTACTTTAACATTTGCGCATTGCCTTATTTTAGGGTTTTACGTCGCATTAACATTTCTTCTATGTCACACACTTGGTTTTTATCATTTGCAAGCATCGAGTCCTTCTTCTGCATTCTTCATTCATCTCGCTTTCGAATTTGGTCTTGTCGACAACAATCTTCAGTCATGATTTTGGTCAATCTTATCCTGTCGCATCAATGTGCGTGCTCATTTGTTATCATTTTGGACATCATCAATCCTAATTAAGGTTTTGTCCTCTTATCAATCTTGTCATTTTGTGATCGATTTTTCATCGATTGTTATCCTCTTATCAATCTTGTTGTTTTGCGATCTATTTTGTCATCAATCGTTGTCATTTTCAAATCTTATCATCATGCGATCGATTTGTCATCAATCGTTGTCATTTTCAATCTTATCATCTTGCATTCGATTTGTCATCGATCATGGTCATTTTCAATCTTGTCATTTTGCAATCTATTTTGTCATTGATCCTTGTCCTCTTGTCAATTTTGTCATTTTGTGATCGATTTTTCATCGATCATCATCTTTCTCAATCATGTCAATTTGGATCTATTAGTCATTGTTCCTCGCCAATTGGCACATTTATCAGTCAAATCATTTATCAAGTCATAATCATGATCAAATCGATATCAATTATCTTTTGTCAAGACCTAATTGTCATCCTTGCATTTCTAATTTATCTTCTAGGGTTTCATGATTTATTCATTTAACCTTGTTTGTCATTTTCCCTCTAGGTTAAATAATTTATTTGTTTATCCTAAGTCTTCTTGTCACAATTAAATATTTATTTAATTGGCTAATTAATTCCCTCTCTTTGTGTGAATTAATTGATGAATGAAAAATTGTTAATTAATTCACCTAATTACTAATTTCCTCATTTTCTAATTTTCCTAATTCCTAATTTCCTCATTTTCTAATTCACCTAATTTCTAATTTTCTAATTTTCTAATTTCCTAATTTCAATTTCCACCTAATTAATTTCTCTCTAGTTTCTCCCTATTTTTGTGCTTCCGTAGAAGCATGAATTTCTCATGCGTCATACTTTTGGCATAGCAAGATGTCATAAGATTCTAGTCCTCTAACCTTTGCATTGGCAATATGTCATAATTCATGACATAGAAGGTGTCATAACCTTCTTCCTTCAACTCAATTTTTCCATTTTGAAATCAATTGCCTCTAATATCAATTTCATGCTAATCTTGTCTTTTCTCCGATTTATCTATAAATTGGATGAATTTCTTCAATCAAAGTCCCTGGTCGAATCAATCATGCTTCGAGTATTCTTGCGCTATCATCTTGTCTACTTGCTTTCACATCATGCTTATGCACTAGTAGGTGAGATCCACAAAAAAATCTATTTGAAGGAGAAAGAAGGACAATGGAGCCACATGAAGGAGACATTCAAGTTTGCAATGGCTTGCGTTTGAATTGATGTCTTGTTTTCATGTCTTTATTGAGTGTTTTTAGGATTGTTATCATTGCATTGAGTTTTCGTGATTGAGCTAGACTAATATTGATTTGCTTTGATGATTTCCACATTTCCTATCTACATTAATTGGTGAACCCAACATGAACTAACCCCTTAACTGTGTTTTTGAGTGCTTTTGAGGTGATTTGCAGGTAAAAAATCAAGAAACAGGGCACCTCAGAGCTTTCTGGACACTTCTCCGCCTGTGTCAAAGAGTTTTGTGCTTGTGTCAAAGACTTCTACGTCTGTGTAAGGTGTTCTGTGCCTGTGTAAGGTACACAGGCCCAGCTTGATGCAACATAGGCACAACTTGATGGGTTTTGCGCCTGTGTTAAGGCAATTTGCGCTTGTGTAAAAAAATAAAAAATAAATAAATAAATAATTTTTTTTTTTTTTGGTTTTCATTCTGTTTCTTGCATTCTGGTTTTCTTTGGTATTGATTCTCTGTGCAGCACCTTGGCATTACACATGGCAAAGACAAAAATGGAACTACTAACAAATTTTATGCAGGTTCGCTAGTCAAAGACCAAACAAATCAAACTCCTAACTTGGTGATTTTGCAGGTTGCCTTGTACTCCAACTAAACTTTGTGTTTGAAATTCATAGTTAGGCACCTAGTATAATTGCTAAGTAGGATGGAATGAATGTGTGTTTGCTTTGAATGTTGAGTTTGACATTGGAGTAGGAGAGTATGCTCTCATCCTTCTTAGGGTGATCAGACATCCAGATCTTCGATACCATTCTCTTGTTTCAGATTGTTTGTTCCCTTTAGAGGGCCTGCCTTCCCGACCATTTGCTTTCTTTTGCAAGCAAGTGATAATCATGAGAAGGGAATGACCCAAAGTGAGTACAACTAGAATACCTTAGCATTCTAACTCACTATAAATAAATACCTGATGGGCGAAAGCTTTGAAGGAAGGGTTACATGGGAATTGTAGTTACTTGGGAAGTGATGACCCTTGAACTCTTTCTCATATCAACATCTAAGTAGGGCCTCAAGGTCTAAATCGTGTTTGCGTGACTACATGTGTTTGGTATCTTGGTGGGCTTAATGTCTCAATCACACTTGCGTGACACCAAGGAGTAACGCTTAACAAAAATCCTTACTAAACACCTTGTATTTAGAGGCCAAAAATCCTTCTAGTTGCTTGAGAAGGACAAGTTCGGATACTTGGAAGAGATACTAAGTTCGCCATGGGGAGATTTCCATGGGGACTGATGCTTGGCTGCCCTGAGAAGTGAGTGTCGTGGAGGGGAGCCCGTGGGGTCAAGCATCTATGTATTCTCCTTGAATCTCATAACGAGTCTACCTCTCAAGTACCTACTGTCCTTACCTACCATAAGAAATGTGTGAATGAGCATGATTGTTTTGAGTCTAAGTTGAAATATCTTGTCTTCTTTACTTGTCAAAAGTTGAGTTGTGTCTCATTTCAAAAAACAAGACAAATTGTTTCAAAACAAGGTTAAACACGAGTATTTCATTCAACAAAGTTCAAAACACCTTCAAACATGGTTGTCAAACATTTTTCAAAATCTTGTCTCAACATTCATGTCACTTATATTTAGGTCCTCCATTGTCCATACTTAGGTCTTAGAGCATCATTCTGGCATTCCACTTGGTCCATTTCATTTAGGTGTCCATTTGCATGTCCTTATTAGTTTCTCATTTAGGTGTCCCCTGGCATGTCATTATTAGGTCTTCACTTAGGTGTCATATTGCATGTCCAACATTAGGTTCATCCTAGGTTTGCGTTTTGCAAAGTCATTGTCAAGTACCAAGGTTAGGTTTCACCTAGGTCATAATCCTTTGCATATCAATAAGGTTCATCCATTTGCATGTGTCCTCTTGCATTAGAGTAATACCATTTCATAATTCAACCTTATGTTTTTTCTTAGGTTGACATTGTCATACATTTGCATTTGCATCCTTGTCCTCATAACATTAGGTCACATTTGCATACCCTAGGTCTCTTCATTAAGTTTAGGTCATTATCATATCATATTAGGGTCATTTGAATAGTAATTGTCCCTTTGCATATAGTATCAAAACTAGGTTTTGTCATACTTGAGTAATCCAAATCTTTGATAAACCCTAAGTCATTGTTAAGAAATCTAGACCTTATCAAACTTTTGTCTTTTTGTCATCATTGTCATTTGGTCAAACCTAGCTTAGTATCCAAGCATATAGGAGAGACATTGTCATTTTGTCCTTTGAGGTCTAGACATCATTTCAATTTCCTAAGGGTCTCTTTTTAGATTTGCATTCCAAAAAGTTTGTCAAAATCTTGAAAACAACAAAAACATTAAGTTGCATTGTCATCCTTTTAGGTTGCATTTGTCAATCCCATTAGTTGCATTGCATAGTGACATGTTTGTTAAAATGAGGTCTCAACCTTCTTACGAAGCCATGTCATCACAATTGAGCAATCAATCATGTCAATCCAATCTCTACATGTCTTAGAACTTGGATCAAACTTATCATGATGATGTAAATGTCCAAATACAAAAACTAGAGGAGAAACTAGCTCAAGAACAAGAGATTTTGGAACAAAGAGTGAAAAACATTGAGAAGAATAGATCACAAATGTCCAAAATGTTTAAAAAATTTCTAGGTCGAAATACAAAGATTGAGCCAATTGATGTAAGATCTCTTCTTGAATGATCAGACATACCAGCTCTCCTCTCCCAAATAGAGATGATGAAACAATTTCAAGAAAAGAGACAACATCAATTTCAACATTATGTGCCTCCATAACAAGAACAAGAAGGTGTTTACTATCAATCAGATTTTCAACCAATACAACCAATGGTCCAACCAATTGTTCAACATATACAACCAACACAACCAATGGGCCAATTTCAACAATATGTCCAACCAACTATACAATATCAACAAATGGTTCAACCGATGGTGGAATATCAACAAGTTCAATTAACATATCAATGTCAACTACCACAACCAAACATTCAAAAACAAAGGTTGCAACACATACCAAGCCAAATTTTGAACATGTCAAACCAAATTGATCAACATCTAGTTTGAAATCAAAAAATGACATCAAACCAAGACCAAATTCTTGCCAAACAAGTTCAAATTCCAGATACAACCATGTCAAAACCTCAAAAGAAAGGTGGCTTTATTGCAAGGATCTTAAGGAACCTACCAAGTGAGTTCTTTGAAGAAGATCAAGATAATACACTCATGTCTAGCAATGCCTCATCCCCCCACAAACAAATTGACTCTCCAGTGGCATCTATCCCTACACATTTAGAAGTTTCACAAGAACCTTCCATATTGTCCTCATCAAACAATACACCCAAGGTTGCAATTATCCAAGGGCTATCCATAATTGATTGCCAAGATAATCCAATTCATGATGCACATCCTTGTCATGTTTCAGAAATACAAGACCCAATGCCACCATGCACTTTATTGCCATTACCTATTTTAGAGGACCCCATTCGAAGTCCCTCTTCCTCATGTTCAAGCATTGATTCCTTGCTAGAATCCATCATAAATGTTCAAAGTGTATTTCCTTCATGCCAAAACATTGATCCCTTGTCAGAATCCTCCATGCATATCCAAAGTCTAACCTCATGTCAAGAGGATAATTTAGAGCATGAAGAAACGTGTCTTAAAAAAGATCAAGATCAAGATCCTGAAACCTTATCATCCCATCCAATTGTTGACCAGGATCTCATCTTCCCAGACACTCACGATGTTTCCCCTATTCTTGTCCATCTTATCCAAAGTCCTATTGACACTCCATTCCCCGAGCAAGATCAAGATATCCCAGTCCATCCAATCCCAAACGATCCCCTTCCATTTCATGAAAAAAATGTCCTTTCAAATCCCATTGGCATTCCACTTCCTAAGAAAGATCAAGATATCCATTCCATCCTTTCCGATGATCCCATTAAAAGTCAAGAGCAAAGCACCTTTAAAGAGGATTCCAATGATCTTCCTCCTTGTCAAGATCAAATTATTCCTTTAAATCCTCCACAAGATCCTTTTGTTCCTCTATCTCCTTGTCTTAATGCTCCATATACACTCCAAGATCGCATTTCTTTTGATGATCCCATTATTTCTCCCATTCCATCTCTTGAAGAGCCTATCATTGAACCATGTCCACTACACAATCCTAGCCCCCCTCATGATTCTAACATGTTAGTGCAAGATTTTCATGAACCCTCGACATTCATAATGGGTTCTTCCACTTTGGTGCAATCCGATCCACTTCAAGATCTCATTATTTCTCTCATATCATATCCACCTCATAATGGAATCACGTCTTCTTCCCAAATAAAAGAGTATCCTACAAGTCAAGATATTCATAAAGGCAAAGGAGTAGACATTCATGAGAAAGAACCCCTCCATATCAAAGAAGATCTTAAGGATCATGTCTACACAACTCACTCTCAAGACGTTGGTATCCCTCCATCAAAGTCAAAACATACACCTTCCCCATCATACCTTCCATCCATCTTAGGTCCTTATATCCCTTCATCCTCTATGCAAGGTCAGCAAAGGCACACATCCTTGAGTAAATTTCATCCATCCAAAAGAAATCCATTTCATTCATATCCATCCATGCATTCCTTTCCCCCTCCAAGCAATTTGGATGCCAAGTGTAAACGTCGTAAGTCTAGCAATCCACATGTATTCAAGGATCAACATGTCCAATATAATCGACATGTCAATATGATCTATAAAGAAAAAGAAATATCCAAAAGGCCACAAAGGCCCACTGAGCAAAATAAACCAAATTCAAAATCTATATGGGTTCCTAAATCCCTTGTGCAAGCAATGCACTCCAAGGAACCACAAAAGCATAAAAAATCAAAAACCATGTGGATCCCTAAGCGGCTCCTTAAAGCACAAAAGCCTAAAGAAACATCAAAATTGGCATCTACAATTGCTATTCCTCCATCCAAACATTCCAAGTCTATTCCTCCATCACCTTCTTTATCCATTTTGGGCCCTTATGTCCCAAAATCCATAGCCTTTCCTTCGTTAAAATCTCAATATCCAAAATACGTCTTTCCTCCATCAGTCCATCACCCCTCAAGGTGTGTGCCAATGTCAATCTTGCCAACATTCCTATCCACTCAAGCATAATTCTTCCAATACCCTATCTATTATCCAATGCATATTTTCCATCCTTCCATCCCTCTGGTCCAATCCTTTGCATAAATCCTTGCCTTAATTTCATCCCCTTTTCCATGTCCTTATCCTACCAACGTCTTTGAGCATGCTTTTAAAGGTCATGGTCCATTTTTTTTCAAAGCTACTATCCAAACAAAAAGATGTTTGAGTCCTTCTTCCATCCCCTATCATGTGTCCATCTTCTATTGAAAAAGTCAAAAAAAAAAAAAGTGAAAAAAAAAGACAAAAGAAAAAAGTAAAGCAAAAATAATTCGTCCACTAGTGAAAACCTGGCAAACAGGCACCTTGGGCAAGTACCATGATGAAAACCTAGCAAATAGGCGTCATGCATAATCTATGAATTTCTTGCATACCACACTTAGGGGTAGGTTTCCTCCTATCATATCCTTTTGTCCTTCATTGTTCCATTATCCTATCGAACCCCTGTCATTACCCTTCATATCCTATTGTCCCTCATGTCCAGTTTCTCTTTCCACCTTTGATCTTGACAAGGCTGAGGATCTTCATGAGCATCATGCATCTTGTTTGCAACTTTTAGTCTATCATAGCTTTTGGTCTTTATCCATTTGCTTATTACAACCTTTCATCCATATTCCTTGTCTTATTGCAACTTTCTGCCATTATCCCTTAGCCAATCCCGACCTTCAGTCCATGTCCCTTATTCATTCTTGGTCTTTCTTATCCTATCCATATCTTATCACTATCCATACACTCTTTTTCATTCCTTGATCTTGATCTGACATAAGGACGTGAAATGCAAAACATATTTTTCAAAAACCTCTTGACATGTCCCTCATGCCATGTCACTACTTTACATTGTCATATCTAGTCTCTTGTCTCATCATGCCATAGCCCTTGAAAATTGCATCCATATTGTCTCCATGATAAAAGGCCTTTGTCTTCCCTCTATCCACCATCATTTCAGCAAGCCTATTTATTCACCTGTCATATTCCTTGCCTTGCTAGACAGTGGGGGCAAAATCATAAAAAAATTGAAAAATGTCCTGAAATAATCCAAAAAAATTGAAAAATATCCTAAAAAAAAAATTAAAAAAAATTGAAAAATGTCCTGAAATAATCAAAAAAATTGAAAAAAATCCTGAAAACATTCAAAAACATCAAAAATGATCATGTGTTCATTTTCAACTATAATGTCCTGAAAAAATCCAAAAAAATCAAATGATGTCCTGAAAAAATCCAAAAAAATCAAATAATGTCCTTAAAAAATCCAAAAAAAATCAAATAATGTCCTGAAAAAAATTTTAAAAATCAAATAATGTCCTGAAAAAATCCCTAAAAAGTCAAATAAAGTCCTGAAAAAAATTAACAAATTTTCTTTTTAAAACATTAAAATCCAAAAACATATCCCCTTTGTGCATAAGACAGATTACTGAGCGTCCCTCCAACGACACACAATCACACATTGTGCTTTAATGAAATTATGCATAAATAGATGACCTTTTTCAATCAAACTAGACATTCAAACTGATCATAATTGTCTTCTCAATCGAACAATCAACACCAATATCGTTTGTCCTTGTCACTGCTATCATGGGTCTTATACAGGGTGTGGTATACTCGAAACCAGACCGTGTCCTATCTTAGATGGGGTACCGCATGTCCTGAAACCAGACAGAATGATCGTCCTATCAGCACTTTCAACTTTTGACAATGAAGATCAAGATGTTTGTTTGACTTGTTGGAATTAGTGAGTCTTATCATTTACTAATTTATCTTCGATCATGTTCCTATGTTGCTCGATGATGTCACTAAGTGATTTAGAGTGACAGGGATGGTTCATGGTCCTCTTTCTTTTTTGTTGTGATTGTTGTTTGTGGAATGTTTGTCGCAAACTAGGGCAACCATATCATTGAGTGTCTATGATAAGTACGTTCTCTTTGTGAATGCCGCACATACCTCGACCCTTGATGTATGCACCCTAGGATGCCTCACTCATTCCTTGTGTGTGACGTGTCTGTCTCTTGCAAAAAGGGTTGCATTTTAGCTCTGGCCTTCAATGCCATGATGCTACACATCCATTTTGCTACATTAAATAAAGGTTCTCACCTACAAAGTACATTAGTGAAAGCAAGTTTTTCTTTGTCTCTAACTGTACTTTGTTTCATTTCTTCTTACTAACATTTCTTCCATCAGTTCGGGTAGTTAGTTTGATCTAGTTCTCTGATCTCCACACAAAACCACATATGTTGCATCCTGCATTCATTGGTTAGTACATTTGCATTACACCAAGCATTTTATCCATTTCATGTTATAAATGCATCAAAAACACATCAAAATGTATCCATACATGTTCCACAATAAACAGTGCATAAGTCATCCATACATGGAAAATAACTATAAGTCATAACACATTACATCCCATCATATCGATGCATATCATATCACATATCACAATAATATCAGAGTACAAAATTGGAATGTCTGTCCAAAGTATGGCCCGCAGGCTGACTATATAATATCACACTACATAATGTCCACTATCTGTCATAAGGAGCACGTGCCTCTATCACTGGGTGCTCCCTCTGTCCTCCTCATCCCTGCCATGTCTCAAGGATGATGTCCCTCCTACCCCTAGTCCTGGCTGTGGTGGTCTCATAGGTCCACTCACCCCCATGCTGCTCACTGACCTCCGAGAGCGTGCCCTGCTCTCTGTCCTTGATCATGCCAGATATGAAGCTGCTCTTTGCTCTAGTGGAACTGCACTCTCATATAGTGTCCTCTAATGGTGTATCTCCTCTCTAGTCTCTACCAGCATATGTGCCATCTCATGCGCACTGGCATCCCTAATCGACCCAATATACTCAGTGACTCTCTGCCCTTCTTGATGTGCCTGGGCTATTGCTGTATCTCGAGCCACTGTAAGTCTGGTTATCTCTGCACTGAACTGATCATGCTCTATCCTCAAGATAGCATTCTATCTCTCTAATGTCACAATGTGATCATGCTGACTCACTATGGTAGCCCTGCACATCTCCATCTCCTCTATGCTAATTGTCTCCAGTTCTATGGGTATATCCTGCATTGACTCCTAATCGGCTGAATTTGGCTCATAATCATCATCCTCATCATCTCTGTCCTTGTCATCCCCCTCATCCTCATCACCACCCTCATCCTCCTCATCCTCATCATCTCCCTCCTCTCTAGCGAGTGGGAAGTCCTCCTGTCTCCTTGGTACAAAAATATCAGGATCAGTCAATGGCACTGGCCGTCATCGTGCAAACCATCGCTCATACTCCTCTATCGTCCCGACGTCCACCACATTTGATCTCCAATCCCATTGTCTTTGTTGTAGCTATGTGAAATTGGCATAGGCTATGTGTGGCTGAATCATTCTCCCCCACTGACTCGTCTCTCTGTGAGATCAAGCAAAGTGTACAGTCCCTCTAGGTACATCCTGCCTCTCTCCAAACTGTCATCTGACTCTCTCTAGCAGGTACATCTCAATCACTCTCTGGCAATTCACTGGTTGCCCAATCAGGTATCTCTCCTATCTGCAATATGATAGCTCATCACTATCATCTGACCATCTAGGGCAATCAAGATATGGCCTCCATGTAAACTCTCTCAATCTATCTAGCTCATGTCGCCAATACAATATGTATCCAAAAGGACCTTGTCTCAGTGCTCCTCCATAGCAATACACATATGGTCGATGTGGTAATACCTATCTCTCTACAATCGGTCGACATATGGCTATGTGCTCAAATGCCCATACCTATAACAGTGTGACTCCACAACTCAAAGTCTGAACCCTCTGATATGCTATCTGATGTAACTGAAAATATAGCATAGCAAGCACACATGGTCCCCATGCATACACCGTACCCTCTATCGCCATCCGCTCTAGCACTCTTCCCCATCTAATAGGGAATCCATGTCCTCATCTGTCCCTTGCTAGTAGGCATGCTATCACCACTGCTATCACCACATATCGTCGATCATACTCTGATGCCATGGTCTCCTAGCCAATCTCCCTCTCTACGATATCCAGATCATCTACGTTGCACTCAAATAATCTGCACAACGTGTCTCTCCCTATCACTGGGTCATACTCTATCATCTCCCCATGAATCAGAATATGGAGGATACTCCATACATCCTCTAGTGTCATAGTCGCCTCTCCAGTCGCCAGATGGAAAGACGAAGTCTCCGAATGCCATCGCTCTGCCAATGCGATAAGCAGTCCTTTGTTTGCCCTAATCTCGAGCATGAATGTGATATAGTATATCCCAAGTCCTGCTAATGTATCTCTATCTATGCTCCTGAGCCTATGTCGTAACATGAAGCAGTCTGGTCGGTTCTCCCGCATGATCAATGGATACTGTCGACTCTGCATCACAATTGGGGCACATTTTATTAGTTTTAGGGTTTGCTCCTACAGGCTGCATTTCCTTGTTTCATGTCCAAATCAGGGTGTTTCTACTCTATTTTGACCTATCCTATTCTTATCCCCCCTTTTCAGATCATTTGCATGTTGTTTTTGACCAAAATTGCGTTCCTAGTGAACAACTGCGCCTGTGTGTTGTATCCTGTGCCTGTGTACCCTACACAAGCACATAATACCCTACACAAGCACAGGATGTGCTCACACAGGCGCAGAAGTCAGTTTCTACATCCCCTATGGGCCCCGCAATGTCCTGCAAGCAAGTCAAATTCATGAAATTGACAATATGGGTTTTTGAGATACATACCACTGCTCCTGCATCGTCCAGTCGTTTGTAGGTGCGTACACATTCTCTGAGGTGATCTGCCATTGGAATGCTCGCCATCTCTCTGCAAGCGTCCTTTTCCAGAGCAACAAATCCTCCTCCTTGGCTAGTGCAAATGAGCTCTTTTCACTCTCTTTGTCTCATTTATAGATCTTTGTTAGTGCATAGATAGATGTGCGCTCTCTCCATCTCATGTTGGTCGTGGTCTTTTGCACCATCAATTGCTTGTCCTTTGTGTATCCGATCTCCAATTGTCAGTCCGTTCGATCCTATCATTTTTATCGATCAATTGGCCTCTTTTTCGCATGTTTCCGGCCAATTCCTCGAGGGGGCATGCATATGTTATTGTCATTATCTGGGGCATTTTCATTATTGTTCTTTGAAACAATGCTTAAACTCACATTGTCTCAAAGAGGGGCAAAATGTAGACATCTAAAAATGGTCAACGCTTGCGGAGTCGTACTTTAACATTTGCGCATTGCCTTATTTTAGGGTTTTGCGTCGCATTAACATTTCTTCTATGTCACGCACTTGGTTTTTATCATTTGTGAGCATCGAGTCCTTCTTCTGCATTCTTCATTCATCTCGCTTTCAAATTTGGTCTTGTCGACAACAATCTTCAGTCATGATTTTGGTCAATCTTATCCTGTTGCATCAATGTGCATGCTCATTTGTTATCATTTTGGACATCGTCAATCCTAATTAGGGTTTTGTCCTGTTATCAATCTTGTCATTTTGCGATCGATTTGTCATCGATCATTATCCTCTTATCAATCTTGTTGTTTTGCGATCTATTTTGTCATCAATCATTGTCGTTTTCAAATCTTATCATCATGCGATCGATTTGTCATCAATCATTGCCGTTTTCAATCTTATCATCTTGCGTTCAATTTGTCATCGATCGTGGTCATTTTCAATCTTGTCATTTTGCAATCTATTTTGTCATTGATCCTTGTCCTCTTGTCAATTTTGTCATTTTGCGATCGATTTGTCATCGATCGTCGTCTTTCTCAATCATGTCAATTTGGATCAATTGGTCATTGTTCCTCATCAATTGGCACATTTATCAGTCAAATCATTTATCAAGTCAGAATCATGATCAAATCGATATCAATTATCTTTTGTCAAGACCTAATTGTCGTCCTTGTATTTCTAATTTATCTTCTAGGGTTTCATGATTTATTCATTTAACCTTGTTTGTCATTTTCCCTCTAGGTTAAATAATTTATTTATTTATCCTAATTCTTCTTGTCACAATTAAATATTTATTTAATTGGCTAATTAATTCCCTCTCTTTGTGTGAATTAATTGATGAATGAAAAATTGTTAATTAATTCACCTAATTCCTAATTTCCTCATTTTCTAATTTTCCTAATTCCTAATTTTCTCATTTTCTAATTCACCTAATTTCTAATTTTCTCATTTTCTAATTTCCTAATTTCAATTTCCACCTAATTAATTTCTCTCTAGTTTCTCCCTATTTTTGTGCTTCGGTGGAAGCATGAATTTCTCATGCGTCATACTTTTGGCATAGCAAGATGTCATAAGATTCTAGTCCTCTAACCTTTGCATTGGCAATATGTCATAATTCATGACATAGAAGGTGTCATAACCTTCTTCCTTCAACTCAATTTTTCCATTTTGAAACCAATTGCCTCTAATATCAATTTCATGTTAATCTTGTCTTTTCTCTGATTTATCTATAAATTGGATGAATTTCTTCAATCAAAGTCCCTTGTCGAATCAATCACGCTTCGAGTATTCTTGCGCTATCATCTTGTCTACTTGCTTTCACATCATGCTTATGCACTAGTAGGTGAGATCCACAAACAAAGCTATTTGAAGGAGAAAGAAGGACAATGGAGCCACATGAAGGAGACATTCAAGTTTGCAATGGTTTGCATTTGAATTGATGTCTTGTTTTCATGTCTTTATTGAGTGTTTTAAGGATTGTTATCATTGCATTGAGTTTTCGTGATTGAGCTAGACTAATATTGATTTGCTTTGATGATTACCACATTTCCTATCCACACTGCCAATGGAACTACTCAGAATTTGAGAAGTGTACATACAACTGACTCTTCTATTTGTCTCTTTTCTTTTTCATCTTCCTTTGTGCTTTTAACAATCTGAAATTTATTTTTGTCTTCAAATTCTGTCACTTGACTCCTTATTCAAAATGAGTCTCCTAGTCAACTTTCTATAAGTATTTATAACTTTAGGCAATTCAACATTTTTCTGCCTCTTACCAGGTGACACTGCAGATGATCTAGTGTTAGGTCATTTCACTGGTGGAGTCAGTGATACCTTAGGTGTATCTTGTTTCTTCCTTTTCATTATGTTGCCCTTTGGCAACTCGGTGCTCAAAGTGATGGCTGCTTCCTGTGCTTCAGATTCTTCCTCAATTGAAAGTTGATCATCTTTCCTACCTGTTGGCTTAGTAGGTGTGGAGGTAGAACCTTCTCCAAATATATGAGTTAAGTCTTTTATCATTTTAGTGGCTTTTCTGGTAGCCTTTGGTACAACTATGCTCATTTTTACCTTCTCTTTTACCTCTTCATAGGTACCATATCTAATCTTGTTTGAGTGCCTTGGAAGTTTTAGAATTGGCAAAAAGGCATCTATCTACTATTGAGTGATCTCAAAATCAATCTCATAACCCATAAGCGGTAAAGATTGAGTTCTGGGTTCTATTGCATTGACATAACAATAGTCGATGTCCACTTCAAAACATATAGAATCTTTATATTTCTCCACTAGCTGAGGTGGGATCCTGTACCTGTTATGCATCTTTTCCTGAAATTTATTAAAGTAGTCATCCATTATCTCATTGAATTTATCACCTAGCTGATTGATAAAGTCATTTATCTAATGGGTGATTGGTCGGTGTAGTTCCCAAACAATGTTACCAACTGAGGGAAAGAACTTCTAAAAATAGAAGAACATGCACGCTAAGAGTGACCCAAACTTTAGTGTGTTAGCAGAGTTATTCTTCTTAGGTTTCCTTATTGTGTTGAGATTCTCAAAAATATTCTTCAACAATACTTCACATAGATCAATTTTCATACCCTTTTTCATAATTTTATAGGCCAAATCCACAGCTGCACATGGTACACTATTCTCTCTCGCCGACTGAAAGAAACAATAACTGATGACTCTAATTGCAAACTTTAGTTCTGCATCTGTTACATTATTCAACTTAATACCTTTGCAATCAAACTCAACTCTGGTTAAGGTTATCAGTTCATTATGTGAAATCATCTTCTGTGCTTGGGCATGGTCATATATAGGGTATCTGGTGATTATGTGAATAATCTCCTTGGTGATCTTGAATAGTTGGTCTTCTAACCACATAAAGTAATCATGCACTCTTCTCAAAACAAATTTGACCCATTGGGGTTTGAAAACTCAAGGATAGGTTAGGGCTTCAGTCAATCCCTTAACCTTGATATGCTCATACTTACTATCCAGGATTCCATCGGTGCAAAGTTCATCATACATGTCCTTAATTTTGGTATGACCTAGCTCTTCTACATGACACTTCGTATAAAATATGACATCTTCAACCAATAGAACCCTCTTTGGAATAAGAGAAAATGCAGTTTTCTCATCAGGTTCAAATGCCACTTTGGGAGGTAAGGTATACATTAGTGAGGGCTTCTCAATAGTCTCAACTACTCTACAACTTGGGAACCATTTCAAACTTCGGATTTCTACTAATGAAATAACTTAGGGTTTCAACTAACCAGAAAATGCTTTTGACTTAGCAAATATAATGCAAATATTCACAACTGATATTGATCGGTTAACTTGCTTGAAAATGCATTTAAGATTGTGTGAAAATACCTTGAATTCGCTCTGAAATGTTTGATCACCTTTGATTCGCTTAGCTCTACTCTTTTGAAAACTGGTAAGTGTAAAATGACCGCACAAAGAACTTTAAATACACCCTTTACCTTATCGGGCTTCGTGCAGTTAGGTAAGATAAGCATTAAATGCATTTGATTACTCTTTATCGACTAACTTCCTTAAATGCTTTTATCGACTAGACAGGTTTACTGTATTTACTGACTTCAATGGTAAATCGTAAGACTAGATACAATTTCAGAAATGTTAATACATCTTAGCTATGCAGGTTTTGGAGTTATTTCCATGATTAAAATAGGAACTGTTAAGATCTAACCTTGTGAAGACGTAGTCCCTTCATACCTTTATTGATTAATTGGAAGTAGATGCACCTAACTCAATAGGTAAGGTGCCTTCTTCATTATTTGATCCATTTTCCTTCTTTTTCTAGATTTTCTATAATTTTATTCTTATCTCTTCAGTATCTCCTCTAGGTTGATCTCTGCAATCTTTAGCCAAGTGTCCAACTTTATGACAATGAAAGAATGCCATTCCAGGATTTCTCCATGATCTCTGATTGTTCATTCCAAACCTTATCATATAGTTTGCACTTATATGTCCATACCTTCCACAACATTCACACCATATTCTTGTATTGTAATCCCATGGCACTGCAGTGTATTGTCAATTGAGATCTGTGTGAGTTTGGTAGTTTCTATCATTTGCTCGGTGTGGAGACCACATGTAGTTTTTCTTCTTAAACCAACACCTCTCAGTATTGTGTCCATATCTATTGCAGTTTTTGCAAAATCCCTTGAATTTTGCCTTCTGATAATTGTTGACAGACTTTGTCCTACATTTTTTATATGTGTGACCATACTTATTGCAATTGTAACAATAACTATCAGACCTAGTGACATTCGGTAGCTTACCTTTTCTGATTCGGCACATGTTGGTAGTATGTCCTTGTTTTCCAAAGTAGTTGCAAATAAGCTTGTTATATTTCAACTTATCTTTGTTTCCAGCCTTCCTTGATGATTCTCCTTTCTCGGTGGTGTTGACTCCTTTGTCGGTAGAGTTGTTTCTTTTGTAACTAAGTCCGATAGATTTGTTGGGTGATCTTGTTTTTAGTTGCTCATCCAACATTCTTGACACTTCATAACTTTTCTTTAGTGTTTCTTTTGACTTCTTTTTTGCTTCAAGTTCATCAGTCAATCTTGATAATTGAAGTTTCAATGCTTGGTTCTCATTTTCTTTCAGAGTTGCTTCATGATGTGCATGACCCAATTGATCAGATAGATTATGTTGAACTCCATTCATCCTTGTGATTTCATCATTCTTTTCAAATACCAAAGCTTCCAACTGTTATTTTTCTCTTTCTATACCTTTTATGTTATCTTTAGTTGTTCTCAATGCATCAAGATTTTCAGTCATCTGTGTGCTGAAATACTCATGTTCCCTTCTCATTGCTTTAAGCTGATCATTCAGTGCTTTGTTCTTTTCTTTCAATTCTATAATCATTTCTTCAGACTCTTCTGATATTCTATTCTTAGATGATGTCTCAATTTGTTCTACCAACTCTTGTGAGTCCTGTAAATCATCAGACAATCTTCTTCTTACTTTCAGTGATTTTTGCATTTGCCTCTGCATGTCTGCAATCACTTGATTAGCATGATCAAATTCTTCTTGGAGATTCACAATTCTGTGTTTGTTTATAGCCTTCCATTGATGGGATCTTTCTCTTTAGGTTGTAAAACCCTTTTCCAAGAGTATAGCTCTAATACCAATTGTTAGGCTCAACAATGAAAGATAATATACTGAAAGGGGAGGGGTGAATAGGTACTTCAAAACTTTTCTTCAAAAACAATCTTACTGATAACCATAAACTATATATAGTTGATCTCATAATATATAAAGCCAAAACATAATTATAGAAATTACATCCATACACATTTCAGTCCATAACAGAAAGATTTTGGTTACGCAAAAACTCTTGGTTAGAGAGAAAAATTGTGGTTGGGATGGCACCCACAACTTCACTACTGCAATAATAAAGGTTGCTCAGTTAGAGCTACATGTTTAGCTATTTCTGATAGCTTACCCTGTTAGGAGTATCAAGATCTTTAGATCGACCTTGCTAAAGGATTTTTACAAACACTTTTACAAAATGTTGTACCTAGTTAAAGGCTTTACAATTTATAGACCTAGTTAGAGTCTTTTACCCTGTTAAAGGTCTCTAACACAACTCAAAATAATTCAATCAAAATATTTTACAAAAAATTTGCAACTTTACATCTGAAATGTTATAGCAGACTCTATGTGCTCAATATGAAATTACCATGCTCATAGCATACCTTGGTAATTGATAGATCAACTCAGTGACCTCTTCTGTATTCTCTGTCCCTTAAACTATTTTCTGAAAATCTTCTCAGTGA